>NC_064812.1:53898597-54207384 GCF_023721935.1 Panthera uncia | reverse complement strand
CGTGGGAAAGTGCCGGCGCCACGGCCGCCAGCCAATCCGGGCGGCCGGCGGCGGCGACGGCGGCCGCGCTGGCGGCGGCGGCGGCGGCGCAGGGCGTCCGCATGAATGGAGAAGAATGGGCAGGCGGGGGAGCGGGGCCGCGCGGGGGCGCTCCGGCGGGGGCTGGGCGGCCGCGGGCCGGGCCCCCCGTGTGAACCTGTAATCGGAGCCCGGGCGCCGGGCGGCCCCGGAAACCGCCGCCCTGCGCCGCGGTAAATCTCGGCTGCGGGGTCACCCGTGCCCGGCGGCGGGAGGCGCGCGCCGCTGGCGGAGCCGGGCCCGTTGCACCTGGCCGGGTGGCGCGTCGACAGTTGCGCGGAGGCTGCAGGGCGCCCGCAGAGCGGAGTTCGTGCGCGGCCACAGTGGCCACCACCTCACGGGCCGGCGCTTGGAGGGGCAAGACGAGGTTTCTGGGAATGTCCTCTTTCGGTTTGGGGGACTGTGTCCCCACATACAGCCAGTCTCTCTTCTGCAGCACTTTTCATCTTCCCGAATGGAATGAGTTGCCTTGTGCATCTAATTTCCGCACAAATTGGAACGTTCCACAAAGTGGAACGCGTTTTTTCGGGGGGGGGGGGGGGAAGACCCCTGGGGATATCCATTATGGAGGGGGTTTTTTGTTTTGTTTTGTCGTTGTTTTTTGTTTCCTGGAGTTGGCGGCCAGATCCTCTCAGCGGGCGACTGGGTGGCGGGCCTGGCATTTGCGTCTGAGGCCGCCCTCACTGCGGGAGCGCACGTCTCTGACCCTTGGACACACAGCACACACATACACACACTGCACACCTCCGGTTTGGGTTCTTGGTGTTCACTGGAAGCTCCGTGGAGTTACGCAAGTCCTCCGTAAGATATTGGCGGAAAAAAATTCTGTATCTCTGGACTGATTCCCTATTCAGGGATTTGTAGAAGCAGCCGGATGGGTGTTTTGAATTTGGAAATCCAGGCTCCTCTATCCCTTACAAAGGAGCAGAGCGATTGGTATTCCTCTCAGGTCCATTCTTGTGGCTGCTGACCTTGCAGTCCTGTCAATGAGGGAGCAGTTGATATAGAGGATAACAAAAATGTTTTCACTTGTGCGAATAGCTTCTCCGTGTCTAGCTCTCCTTAATTAGTGATCTCAATGCCATCTTAACACATTTTAGACGCCGATCCTCTGTATGGCCTGAGCCTAATATGTCTGTTCGATTCTCAGCCCCTCACCTCCCCCAATATTTCACCTCCTGGCTCCCACTGAACTCTTATTTCACTTCACCTCCACCTCCAGCCCCTCAGCTCTTCATTCTGGTCTCCTCTGCTTCCCTGTCTAGGCCGGTCCCTCAATCCAGCCATGTTGGATTTTTTCTTGCTGGCATACCACATGCCCTTGCTCCCTGAAATTCCCTGGCATGCCACTTGTCAGTTGTCCATCCAAGGTCAATTCCTTTGTCTGCTTACTCTGCGCCTACTCACAGGCAACAGCTCTTTGGGGGTTGCTAGAGGTTCAGCCTCCCAAGCTCCTTTCCAGCCTCCACAGTCTTCAGCCAAGCACATCACTCACTGCCACCTGCCTCTTCCCCCACCTCCAGAACTGAATGGTCCAGGCATAGGAAACCATCCACTACTCCCCTCTGCCTTTCAGAAGTCCCTCTGACACCATTTCTTTCCCCAAAGTGGCAGGCCACCCTACCCTAGAAATTAGTGTGTCCACTAACCCTCTGTGGTTCTGTGGTTGCCAACCTCTGGAATCTACAGTGAGCGAGACTTTCCGGCTTTGCCCTATTTCTGCTGCCTTGTACAGACATGGATAGGTGGATGAGAAGAAAAGACAAAGTGGGGTTGAGGATTCCTGACTCCACATTGGTACCTAAGCAAACTATTAATCCCACATTCAATGTTACTTTGCTGTCAAAAATGAGGTCTACGTTAAACTGTTAAATCTCTCCTGCTTCTTAATCTTGACTCTCACTCATCCATCCAACTAATACTGAGTGCCTTCTGTGTGCCTGGCCCCGTGCTAGGGCCTGAGAATGGAATGATGACCCCAAAGTGCTATGGTTCCTGCCATCCTAGAACTCACATCCTAGGGGGGAGATAGACAATGAACAGGTAAAATTGTTATAAATGGGTTTAATGCTTGGAAGCATCTTTTGATAAGGAAAAACAAGGGGTGAAGATACTTCATGGGGTCTGGAAAGAACTTTTCTGAGCTTGGGAAGGCACTTAAGAACTAGGTCAGAGTCTAGTTCTGGTTCTAGGTCTAGCTATTTCAGTTAGAACTACAAAAGAAGGGGCTGAGGCCCTCCCATCAGTAGTAGAATCAGGCAGACTGAGAGCATGAGGCCCAATTTTCCAGCACCTGCAGAGTAGAGGGGCTTTATCCCTGGAGGCCTTGAGTAAAGAACTGCTTTAAACTTCTTAGCAGTCCCCTGAGCAAGACACAACCTGCAAAAGCAGCCTTGTCTCCAACCTGAGTGGGGCTGCCTAGGCCTAGCCCCTTAGGAAAATGTTGCTTTTCGTAACTCATCTGTCCTGTGGGACCAGCCTTTTCAAATATGCACAAAGGCCCATTTCCTTGCCTGTCTGTGGAAAATGGGTTTACTTATCTACTAATAATAATCCATCAGGTTGCCTTTCTCTGTGTTCTCTTGCAGAAGGGATGCTCAAGATGCCCCAGAAGAGACACATACTACAGATTTAGGAATTCGCTCCCAAGGCCAGGTCCAGGTGGGGCGTTCCCAGAGGTGAACCAGTGATATCTCCAGAAAGAGCCCATCCTCAAACTGCAGTCCCAGCATTTCCATCTGAAAGATTAAGGCCACAACTGGCTGGAAGGGACACAAGCAGTAGCTGGGCACGGACCACCCAGGAAAAGGCCCTGAATCTTTGATTCATCAGGTTTGGCCACTGTCGAGGTCCCTACCGTGGTGTCCTGGATGAAGCCCTTTCTCTGTTGGTTTGTTGGTGGGGTCATGATTAAATAGGTATGCAGGAGGGCCAAAGACTACACCTGCCGCCTGGATAAAGAGAGGGGCTGCCTCTGTCTGGGCTCTTAAGCAAGTCGCTTTATCCAGTCACAGGCAAAACAGCTTTGTTAAAACCACATTTAGGTGAATCCAGCCAATGTATGAGACACCTGAGTCTTGCTGGTTCATGCATTCACTCGACACACTTGTGTAAAGCCCCTACTGTGTGCTAGGCACTGAGCCAGGCGTGAGTGATGAGCCGAAAAGCCACAATCTTTATCAAGCTGCTCACAAGACTGTGTGGTAAAGACACAGATCAGTCTTGGCCACACAACAGTGGGCAAGTTACTCAACCTCTTTAAACCCCAATTCTCCTATCTATAAAATGGGGCATTAATAAAAACAATTTCCCAACGTCATAGATTATATAACATCAGTTATATAAAGCATCTTAATGGTGCTTGGCCAAGAGGAAACACGTAATAAACAGCAGCTATCATTATTAGCTATTAATATACCTGATTTACCAATGAGTAAACCAAGCATTGGGTTACCCCTCAGTTTTCTTCTGAAACTGTTACACATCTAATGAGGTTGCAAGAAGGGGGGAAAAAAAATCTAGTAATTGGATATATTCAAAGCAGTGTCTCCAGAACGTAATATCCTTGAAAGGTGACGAGAAAGAACCTGTGCTCTTGCTAAGAACACTAGCTTATTTTGAGTAGAGCTTAAAAATAAGCATCTGCTATTCATTATTAGTGAAAGTTGTGCTTTTTGAGTTTCTTAGGAAGGAAGAGCCCCTGAGCATGCAGTGCTATAAATATATGTATAAATAAGTTGCATACTTCTGGAGTTCAGAAATGGCTTCTTTCTGAGAACATCCCAAATCAGAAACCACAAGACAGAGTCGCCCAAAACTGTCATACCAAACTTTTGACTAAATGCCAGTTTCCCTCTGTTCTTCATGCTCGCTGCTCTCTGTAGATGCTGTCTCAATCACCAGATTGCCTTGTGGCACGTCATGCCACGCAAAAGTGCGCTTCCGCCATCAACTCCCCTGATGGAGGTCAGATGTAAGACACCTTGGTGTTCACCCTGTGGGGATTGTTTAATTGGAAACCCAGCAGGCAGCAGTGTGGCCCAATGGGAGGAGGAGAGGATTCCCAGTTGCCTGCCTGGGTTTGAGTGATTCTTTCCCAGCTATGGGCCCTTGGGCCCATGATCATACCTCTCTCCTCTGAGCCTCCGTTTTTCTCATCTGTAAATAAGAATAGTCCCTCAGCTTTTGTTTTGGATTTATTGTGAGAGGTAAAATGAGACAAAGCATTTTGTAAAATACTATACAAATGTTATGTCTTGTGCTTGTGAGTTATGATGACGATGATGGTAATAACGCGGGCTCCTTCATCCTGACCTTTGCTGGGCCACCTAAAAGGCCCACCTGTAGGTCTTCTTGTTCCTGCCAGTGAATTCCTCAAGGTGGTACTGTCTTTAAAAGGTGGGGGGGGGGGGGGGGGGGGGGGGGAGGGGTATTTAAAATGCTGAAGTGCATTTCACAGACCATTAATCCCTCAAGGCTCTGTAAATAAAAGAATCTGTTTTCAAATACATTTGGGAAATTCTTGGAGAGCTCAGGACACTTGAGAGCATGCATGCTCTGAGAAGTCCTTAATAAGGAATCCTCATTTACATGTGTCTAACTCAGCACTTCCCAAACTCATTAGCCATGGAACCCTTTGTTCATATAATATCTGCTAATAGGCCACTGAAATAGCATACCCAAAAAACAGACTTTGGGAAATTCTGTCCTAGCGTAAGGACAGATGCATTTTGCTTTCGACCCATAAAAAAATTAAGCATAGGGGCACCTGGGTGGCTCAGCTGGTTAAGCATCTGACTCTTGATCTCCACTCAGGTCATGATCTCATGGTTCTTGAGTTCAAGCCCCACATCAGGCTCTTCACTGACCGTACAGAACCTGCTTGAAATTCTCTCTCCCTCTCTCTCTGCCCCTCTCTCACTTGTGCTCTCTCTCTCTCTCTCAAAATAAATAAACTTAAAAAAAATTTTTTTAATTGAGCATAAGTGAAAAGCAACTTAATAAAAAGTATTGTTGAGTTCTGGTAATATAACTTCTGCTTTGAAAGTTCTTTGCTCACTAATTTGAGAGACCAATTCCTTCAAGAAATTTATGCTTTTTTTTTTTTTTTTAATATGGAATCTTCATGAATTTGTATGTCATTCTTGCGCAGGGGCCATGCTAATCTTTTCTGTATAAATACTTTTTTAAATTTATTTTTTACTATTTTTTTAAATGTTTATTTATTTTTGAGAGACAGAATGCGAGCAGGGGAGGGGCAGAGAGAGAGGGAGACACAGAATCTGAAGCAGACTCCAGGTTCTGACCTGTCAGCACAGAGCCCGACGTGGGGCTGGAACTCATGAACCGTGAGATCATGACCTGAGCTGAAGTGGGATGCTCAACCGACTGAGCCACCCAGGCACCCCCTGTATAAATACTTTTTGATAACAAACGTTTTTATGGCAGTTACCATATGCCAGGCACAGTTTTAAAATTGTTATATATAAGTAATTTAATCCTTACACTAAACCAGGAAGGAGGAATTATTATTTTTCTTAGTTTTCAAAGAGGAAGACCAGGCAGAAAAAGTAGGAAATTTGCCCAAAGTCATATCTGAATCCCTGCGATTGGTTTGATTCCATGATGCCTTCTTTTCCTCCAAAAGTAATTTATTGTAAGTATTCTCCTCTCAATTAAAATGATGCAAATAGCAATTTACAGCATATTATTTTCCAATTAAAGTAATTCAAATACTAATTTGTAGTGTATTCTTTTCACAATTTAAATCATTCAACTCCTTTTTATTTCCATACTTTCAAGACAACTCCGGATATAATTGAGATCTATCTTATGGTGTCCCAAAAGCAAGTCTATGGATCGCGACTCCTCAGAACTCGCTCGGAGTTGTCTTCAGTGGAAGTGAGGGTCTTTTTCCTAGTTGCCTAGATGCTCATCCAATACTGCTACAGCGTGTCAGACGACTTCTCTAGGTCCTGTTTCTAAGTATTTCACATTTTAGCACTTTTGTGCTAAAATATTTATTATAGATATTTATATGAATATTTGATATTTGAGATTTATTTGATATTTATATGATATTTATTATGAATAGGTCTAAAATGATTTTAAGTTATTAAAATTCGAAGTGTGGCAGGAGGTTCCAGGTGAACCCCCAACCGGAACCCACGGACTCTGTCTTTGAAAATAGTACGCTGCTGGCCCCCTAGGTTGTCTGAGTGCCTGAACTGATATACACTGGAGCTTTGGTGTGCTTTTTTGTTAGTTCTGTTTTTAATTTTTCTTAATGTTTATTTATTTTTGAGAGAGAGAGTAAGCACATGACCGGGTGAAGGGCAGAGAGAGAGAGAGACAGAGGATCCGAAGTTGGCTCCACGCTGACAGCAAAGAACCGGATGTGGGGCTCGACCTCACATAACCTCGAGATGATGACTTGAGCTGAAGTCAGCAGCTTAACGGACTAAGCCACCCAGGTACCCTTGGAGCTTTGGTTTTAGATTGAAAGGAATGTTGTCGGTTTTCTGTTTGTTTTGTGTTGTGTTATTACCTTTCAATTTAGGGGCCCAGGGCAGAGATGAGGAAGAAGAGAACAACTGAGGGGACAGATTTTGAGTCTCAGTAGAGAGAAAGATGAGGACCAGAAGCTGAAGGAGGTGTTTGTATGAGTATTCCGGTGAAAAAAATAATGCTGATCAGCACCCCAGTAACAGCATGATTCAGGGTTGGGACAGGGTCGTTCTGCAATACCTACCCCACCCCTACATGCACACTTACCACCAAATGGCACTGTGAGGGTGCAGGGTAATGCACCGGGGGGTGGGGGGGCTTGGCCAAGCAGCAGTCTTAGGGCGCACCTGGCAGTGGTGAACTCAGCCCTGAACAGCTATGAGGCACTGCCCAGGCGGGGCTGAGAACTCAGAAAGGGGTCGAAGTCTGACAGGCAGGAAGGGTTAAGAATCATTATAATCTGGGTATTAATGTGACTTTATTTATACTCGAAGGCTAATGGGCCCAGGCAACATTCCAATTACAAGAGGAAAAATGAAGTGAAAGATGGGCTGAAGTGCGTCCCCCATAATTCATCTGATGAAGCCCTAACCCCCAGTGTGATGGTATTTAGTGACGGGGCCTTTAAGAAGTAGTTAGGTTTAAACAGGGTCACAGAGTGGGGCCCTGATGACTGGATTAGTGCCCTTATAAGCAGAGACCCCAGAGAGCTTGCTCTGTCCCTCTGCTCTGTGAGGACACATTGAGAAGGCAGCCTTCCACAAGCCAGGAACTGTGACCAGATACATTTGTGTTGTGTAAGCCACCCAATCTGAGTGGTTTGCTCTAGCAGCCCAAACTAAGAAAACTCCTGTTTCAAAACTTACACAATGTGAATATCTTTGTAAATAGGCATTTCTATTACGGTTTCTGTTATGGATGTGTCCCTATTTCACAGCTGTTAGAATATATTTTCCTTTCCAGTCATTGAAAGAGCCAACCAAAAGGTTTTTACAAATTTTTCCCACTTAAAAGGCCCCACTTTTACAGCATCAAACATATTTTTCTATTTTTCAATGACTTCTCTTTTTAAAATGCCTTATTAATTATAAGGTAATGAAATAGGACAAGTCCCCCCCCCCCAAAACAAATGGCAAAGGACTTAGTATTTCTGGTTAGTATCACCATTTAACAAGAGCTTGGGTCTTCAGTCCAGAACCTTCCTTCCTGTCCCTCTCCTTTTTGAGCTACTCATCAAATGACAATGAAATGAAGAGATGGTTTATCTCTGCTGCAAGTTCCCACTGTAGAGACCTGGCCTTCCTGATCCTCTCATTAGCACATGAGACAAATGAATGCAGGACCCCCTCTTTAGGTCTTCACCTCATCTCCCTGTCATATGAAATCCCCAGAAGTGGTAGTGAGGTTTCCTTAGGCCAGTCTTACAACTGTGGCCATCCCTCTGTGGACAACCTTCCTGAGTGCAGCAGGCAGATCCTTCACCCTCCTTGAAAGCATGCTCTGGAGAACACAACTCGCTTCCTCAGATTTTAATAAAATGTACAATTGAATAAACTTTTCTTTTACCATCTAAAACTGCTATAAAAGAGGGGCACCTGGGTGGCTCAGTCAGTTAAGCACCTGACTTTGACTCAGGTTATGATCTCAGGTTCGTGAGTCTGAGCCCCACATCGGGCTCTCTGCTGACAGCTCAGAGCTAGAGCCTGCTTCAGAGTCTGTGTCTCCCTCTCTCTCTGCCCCTCCCCTGCTTGTGCTCTGTCTCTGTATCTCTCTCTCAAAAATAAGTAAACATTAAAAACATTAAAAATAAATAAAAAATAGGAGCACCTGGGTGGCTTGGTCAGTTAAGCATCCGACTTCGGCTCAGGTCATGATCTCGCAGTCCGTGAGTTCGAGCCCCGCGTCGGACTCTGTGCTGACAGCTCAGAGCCTGGAGCCTGTTTCAGATTCTGTGTCTCCCTCTCTTTCTGCCCCTCCCCCACTCATGCTCTGTCTCTCTCTGTCTCAAAAATAAATAAACGTAAAAAAAATAAAATTAAATAAATAAATAAATAATAAAAAATAAAACGACTATAAAATACTTAACTATTTTGGCTATTTGGGTTTTATGTTTGTTACATTGTATTCATAATTATAATACATAGCACATAGACTAAAACTAATGTATTTTTTTCCACTGGGCGGGGGGGTGGGAGCAGGAAACAAGTAATAGAAATATGAGTTGGCAGAATTTTTCATAGGGTTTAACACATGCCATAATTTTTGAAAATCAGAATGTATTTGGCTCTTAGGTAGCTTGATTTGTCTTGGCTTCCTTTTCCTTTTTTTTTTTTTTAAGTTTATTTATTTTGAGAGAGGAGAGAGAGTGAGTGAAGGAGGGGCAGAGAGAGAGGGAGAGATTGAGAATCCCAAGCAGACTCTGCATTGTCAGCCCAGAGCCTAACATGGGACTCGAACTCACGAACCACAAGATCGTGACCTGAGTGGAAACCAAGAGTCAGACACTTAACAGACTGAGCCACCCAGATGCCCCAATTTGTCTTTGCTTCTATGTGCTATCACCCATCACTGCCTCAATTCATTTGCAATTTTCATAATATATACTAAAGCACTTCTTTAAAGTTTTTAATCAAAAGCATAAAACCTCCAAGTGTAGCTTTCTGAGAATCCACAGCTCTGAGTTAAAAGTTTTTGTCCTCTGCAAGATATATGACTCTCAGTAAATTTTCACACCCGGTTTTAAGAGTTAATATTTTGCCAGTGTTAGTTAAGCAAACCCAAAAATGTTAAGAAATTTCAAGTATTCCTTAAATTGGTGACCCTAACCAAAATTTCTGTTATCAGCCCATGTTAAATTTTTTAGTGCTTAATCCATACTGCCTTAATGTCTAAAAGTTCCATTCAAAACACGAAGGTTTAAAATACATAAACCACACACACACACACACACACACACACACATCATACTCTCTTGTTACCATTTATTGCTAATTTGCAACATTTACTGAGTTTTTCTTCTTGAAATTTGGCTAGAATTAATTTTTAAATCAATGTTGTCTAATTGATAAATACTACCTTCTTTTAGTCTTTCCCCCAAACTCAATCCTTACTGACAAGCTCCAGAGCACTTTGATGGTACAGCAGATCCCTATTATATCTTACAGAGTTCCTGCTAGGACACATTGCTAGTAAGTACATAGTAGACACACATGCTTAACAAGTTGAGGTGCAGTGAAGGGGAGTTGAGTACGTTGAAAGAGAAGTTTCACAACCAGTTCTTTGTATTGCATCGTTGTGAACCTTGAGCCCCTTAAAACACACACACACGCATGCACACAAATTTTGCTTTACAGTTATTAAACATTATGAGTTGATTACACCAGTCACCATATTATAGACTAGAAATATTATTCTTTCTTGAATTGGACAGTCTGGCCCACAACACGAAGCTGTGTGAACACACTAAGAGTCTTAGAGAAGACTGCAAGAGCACATCAGAGTGTCATCTTTCTCAGCATTTTCCCTCTGTCTCTGTTTGTTTATGGGTTTTTTGTTCGTCTTTGTTTTGTTTTGTTTTGTTTTGTTTTGGAAAAAGACCGACAGGTAAAGAAACTACAAGCCCATCCAAATTGTTCTCTAGGAGGAATTTTCACACTGCTTCTTCTGCGTGTTTATCCATGAAATCTGGTTTCTAGGACTCGCGCGTGTAAGTGCAAGCCAGGGAGGAAGAATATGTGGATAGTGAATGAAGAAAGAATTGTGCCAGAATAGACACTTCAACACAATGGGTCAAGAGCAATTTGCTGCCTTTATTCCCTCTCCCTGTGCTGTGCCATTTATGGAGTCAGGAGAGAAAACAGGAGAGGGGGTGGTGGTCTGTGCCTCAGTGGGGAGAAGAGGGTCCCAAGTGTACAGAGTCAGGGCAGGAGAGGGATAGTGCAGCACAACGTGATTTCCTCGCCCATGAGGACAAAGAAAGTGACACATGGGACAAGACAATCCAGTTGGGTTCAGAAACAGAAGGGGGAGATTTTGACTCCCCATCACACACAGCCGAGGTGATATCGAAAGAATACACACATAGGAGGAAGAAGGCCTAGAGCTGGAGAATGTGCTAGGAATGAACCTGGACCAAGGTTGTGGTTTCAGGGAGGGAAAGAAGGAGGGAAAGGAATTCTGAAATAACCTGGAACAATAACTTGGCATGCCATTAGGTGGAGAGGAGAGGGCCCCGCCAGGCAGCGAATCAAGAATCATTCTCAGATCTCTTGCTCCATGATGGTGGTTCTCCACTTTCAGCATGTATCCAATTACCTGGAGGGCAAGCTGCTGCTGCTGCTGCTGCCGCTGATCCAAGGACCACACTTTGAGAACCACTGATCTAGAAGCCGCTTGTCTTTGCTAAGAGAGAAGCTTGGCTCCACCAGAGGACAGTGAAGGAGAAATGTGGTGTATCTTCCAGTCCATCGAAAGATCGCGATGGGATACACAGTATTCGCCGGTGTTATCTCTGAGGTCAGTCGGGCTCTTTCAAATGGTAAGAACTTCATGCTTTTCTAATTAATTCAGGACGTATGTTAAATTCCTAAATTGAGCTATTTGAATGTGGGGATGGTTTTGTTGATAGTGGTTTGATGTTTTAAGAAAGTCACTGCCTACTCGAGAAACCATGGTCTCCCAACGTAAATTTCCCATGGGAAGAGCTCCACAGAGAAGAAAGGGACCCGTTGTTCCCCCCTGTGTCAATTGAAATAAATGAGCAAATAAAAGATGAAAGCATACAGGAGATCATCCTTCAAATCCACAAAGGCAAAATAATTAAAAACTAGGTGCACATTACAGTGGTAATAATAAAACTTAATAATATGTAGTAATTACATAAACAGAGAAACTGTGTTCCTCCAGGGCCTACTCCATCATTTTGTCTTGAATTATGATTCACCTAAATATATATATATATATATATATATATGTATATATATACACATATATATACATATATATATACATATATATATATTCCAACTTCAGACCCTAGAACTATGTTTATATCAGTGGTTCTCAAACTCTAGCAAGCATGCAAATCACAGGGAGGCCTTACTAAAACACAGATTCTGGGGCGCCGCCCACAAAGCGTCTGGTTCAGTAGATCTAGAGGAGGCTCAAGAACTTGCATGTCAAACAAATCTCAGGTGAAGCTGATGCTGATTGTTCAGAACCATACTTTAGGAATATATTAGAATTATCTGGGGTGCAATTGCTAAAAATCCCAATTCTTATACCACACCTCAAAACAATCAAAATCAGAATCTATGGGGCTGGAGCCCAGGCAGCCATCAGTATTTTTTTTTTTTTTTTTAAGTTCTCAGGCAATTCCAATGTACAGCCAAAGTGGAGAATGTCTAGTCAGATCGGTAGTTCTCAAACTTTGGCACACGTCAGAATCACCTGGAGCACGTGTTAAATCCCAGAGAGCTGGCCCTTCTTCTAGAGTTTCTGATTCAGTAAGTATGGGTTGTGTCCAAGAATAAGCATTTCAATCAAGTTCCCGGGTGGTGATGCTATGAATCCTGGACCACACTTTGAGAACGATGGGTTAGACCGACTTCAGTTTGACTGCACTTGGTCTGTTGGGGGATCTGGTACAAAACACTGAAGTTAACTTCCCCTCTGACCCTCCAAAAAACAACAAAAACTGGGCATTGGGATTTATATCTTCTGAGATGGTGTTTGGCCTAAGTGTGCTGCCCATGCTCTCCAGGTGATTCTAATGTGCAGCCAGGATTGAGAGCCACATAAAACCAAGGAAAGGCAGGGATGCAATACATGTGTCACCTGCAATGCTTGCTGCTCATCGGGTTAAATATGACTTCTTCCAACTAAAACATATTCCTGCTTTAATCACTATATGCAACATACATCTTTGCCTAAGAAAAGTACTACATTGAAATAAATGCAAGATTATGACAGTCATTTCTGAATTTGAAAAATAACTAGGTTAAGCCAGGAGGGGATCCCCCCCCCTTGGTTGCTATAAATACAACTTACTGTCTGAATTTTTTTAATGTAACATGGTAACCCACCCCTTTGGTGATCTGTAGCTAGTCATGTAAACAGAAACATTATAACTGTTATTATAAAAGCAGTTTCCTATAAATGAGAATTTATGCTTATATCTAAATAAACTTGAAACCTGATCAAACACCCTGGCTCCAGGAAAATAACTTTGGGTTTGGACAACACAAACCAGAGTAACGTTTTACTGCCAGTTGAAGTTTTTGAATATACAGGGTCATTTTTAATCACATAGTATGAGAATAGCTTGCCTGTCACAGACAGTAGAAGCTAAGATTTGTAAATGGGGTGGGGGTGTGGATGGGGAAGTGGCAGATGGAGTGAGCTCTTAACTGGAGCTTTCTTGGCCAGCTCTATGATATCAGACACAGGTTGGTAAATAATTACTTTTTACTTCACTTTTCACTGGAAGCAGTAATACTATTGTGTTTTAGCAGCTGATTCGCTGTTACCATTCATGACCCTTCTAGGATATACTATTCAAGGTCCAGTTCTTACACTGAGAAAGACTTCAGAAATTTAGCACTGGGAAGGCTGAGAAACCACTTCACACCCATTGGAGTCGATGTAATTAAAAAAAAAAAAAAGACAATAGCAAGTATTGGGGACATCTGCAGAAAGTAAAACCCTCATACATTGCTGGTCGGGAATGTACCGCCAATTTGGAAGCTCTTTGTTGCGGTGCGTGGGTGGCTCAGTTGGGTAGGTAGAAGCTCTTTGTCAGTATCCTTAAAAGTTAAACACAAATTGACCACACCACTGAGCAATTCTGCTCCTAAGTATTCACCCAAAAGAAGTGAGAACGTGTTCGTACAAAAACTTGCATGTGAATGTTCATAGCAGCATTATTCACAATGGCTAAAAGGTGGAAACAATTCAAATGTCCATCAGCTGATGAATGGATAAAGAAAATGTGATTGTAGCCCATGCAATATTATTCAGTAATAAAAAGGAAGTCTTGATATATGTTACAACATGGATGAACCTTAAAAATATGCTAAGTGAAAGAAGCCAATCACAAAAGGTGACACGTGATTCCATCTAGATGAAATGTCTAGGGAAACCTGTAGGAGACAGAATGTACATTAGTGGTTGCTTAGAGCTAGGAAGTCAGGGAGGGAGGGATATAGAGGGGGTGAAAGCTAAAGGATGATTTTTTGAGAGGATGAAAATATTTTCAAAGTGACTCTGGTGAATGTACTAAAAACCACTGAATCGCCCACTTCAAATGCATGAATTATATGATATGTGAATTATAGCTCAATAAAGCTAACCTATATGGAATATAGCGTACTGGGTAAGATCAGAAGCAAATTTCCATCAGCCCATCTCTGAAACCACTTTGGACAAGACCTCTGGGCGCATGCGCGCACAGCGGCTTACAGCTGGATCCCGGGAGCCCGGTTTAGCTGTACGGGCTCTCTTCCTCCTTGGTCTCTGGCTTGCCTTCGCTGCACTCAGGCTACTGCAGTAGCACGCGGGGAAGGCGGGCCACTTGTCACACACAGAATAGGACCCGAGCGCGTTCCTCGAGGGAGCCGGCGGCTCCCTGCAGAGGTCAGCGGGGTGCCCAGCCCTCATGGCGCAGCCAGCGCTCCTAAGCTGGCGGGTCCCTAAGCTGTCCAAGGAGGCTATGTGATGACCGTCTTTCTTCCCTCTCTCTTCCCCAACAAAGGGTAACTGACCTGCCGCATGACCTGGCAAGAGCTGAGATTCCCTAAACACGCTTTCCCCCTATTGTGTGCGGACGTTCCCAGAAGCAGAGGAGCGGCGGGACCACTGGAGGGACGCGCGGGACAGGGAGGCCCCGGGCGCCGGGATCCCGCTGGCCCTCCCCCGGGGCGGACAGTGAGTCGCCCGCCGCTGGCCTGGGCGGGGCGGGGCTGGGGGGGGGGGGGGGGGGGAGGAGGGGGGCTGTAATTGCGGCTCAGTCCTGGTTCCCACGCTCCTATTGTTGGCGACTTTGTTTCCAATTCCCATCACGTGTGCTAATTAGTTAGCGCTGCTGGCTGGCTGGGAGGCGTGTGGCTGGCCTAAGAGCAGAAAGATCACTTCCTGTAGGGAGCCGAGCAGGCTGAATAGTAGTGGGGTTCTTTCTCCTTCTCCTATGGGCCTCCTTCTCTGCCTCCCAGGAGGGTGGGAGTGGGAAGGGAACGGGAAGAAATGCTGATTGTGGCGCAAATGCCACTGAATTGCAATAGAAACCCAAGGGGTGGGGGGGGACTAAGGGAGGGAATAGTGGAAGGAGCAGGATTAAAGGAGAAACTCTCGTTAGACTTCTAACGAAATGCTTTACCAAATTACCTTCACAACTTTGTACAGGGAGTCTTTTCCGGAAGGGGATAATAAACGAAAGGTATTTCAGTGCGTTCATTAAAAAAACAAAAACAAAAAAACACAAGGAAACAAAACAAAACAAACCTTTCACACTGTAAATAAAGCCAGTTCAGGCATCAGTGTATGATAGGAAAGAAGGATGAAATGTAGTGAGTCATGACTTTGTAGTCAGTGACTTGTCCTTGAATTTGAAATTCTGGGTTTTTTGCACTTTGGTACTAAGCTCTTAGAAGGGGTGGAAAGAGGTGTTAGAGACCACTGACAGAAGATAGTAATAACCTGGACCAAATACATGGGCTCAGTTAAAAGTGTTTTCTATATTTCTTGGTCTTTCAGTGAGTTACAAGATTTAGTAATGCTTTGATTCTCACATAGAGGTCTCCACTTTGAAGATACAGTATTATCCATACTTCTTCCCTATAAATAAGAGGAAAGCTGGCTTTTATAAGGATTTACCGAATAACCTTATATGCTGTAGCAACAGGGAGAACGTTCTGCCCTTTCCCGTGGAAAGTGGCAGCGAGGTGGAGGAATAAGCTCAAGGGTGACTTCATTCAATATGCATGATTCAGCAAGGATATTTTTGAGTACCTCCTGTGTGCCAGGGACTGGGCTAGGGCTGGAGATGGAGAGATGAAACATCCAGAACCTGTTTTTAAGTAGCTTGCAAATCTAGTGGAGAGACAGATAACTATGTAAACCAGTAATTAAAGATGACTCAGAAGTGGAGGTCTGTACTGGGGACTGTGAGGGCCAGAGGAGGGACACCAGATCCAGACTGAGGAATTTGGGAAGGCTTCCTGGAGAAGGAATGAGTCGTCTCACACTTAAATGGCAAATAACACATGGCCAAGGGAAGGGAGAAAAGGGCATTCCAAAAGGAGGTAACAATATGTGCAAATGGCCTAGGGGTCTTGACAGAGTATGAGGTGCTCTGCAAACAGGTATGAATGGCTGCAGCACAGGGCTGGAGGGGTAGGCATGGATAAGCTGGAGGGGCGGGGATCGTGAAAAGTCTGATTCAGGACTTTGGACTTTATTCTAAACA
Organism: Panthera uncia; assembly: GCF_023721935.1. Taxonomy (NCBI): domain Eukaryota; kingdom Metazoa; phylum Chordata; class Mammalia; order Carnivora; family Felidae; genus Panthera; species Panthera uncia. Next base: position 54,191,339 of record NC_064812.1, on the reverse strand, counting down.
CCACGAAAAATTTTAAGCAAGGGAGTAGGATCATGAGATCTGTCCTTTAGGAAGGTAACTTGGGCAGTAGTTTGGATAATGGGTTGAAGGGAGTCGGTCAGGCTTGAAGCAGGGAGAGGAGACTGGGGACTAACCCAAAAAGAGACTGAAATGAGACACAGGTTGGAGGAGGTAGGTCAGGTTCAAGAGGTGTGTAGAAGGTGGAATTGATAGAACACGGAGGGAGACCAGTGTTACTTTGCCGTAAGCAACTCGCAGGAGTCCGAGACCACTCCAAGTTTCTATCCCGTATACGTGGATAAAGGATGGCAGGATTCCCGGAGATAGGCAACTTGGAGGTCAAAGAACAGGCTTGAAATGGAATGAGATGATGAGTTTGGTTTTGGCCACGTTGTGTTAGAAGTGACTGTGGGGTATCTGAGTAGCGACATCCGAGAGGCATATGGTTATATGACTATGGAACTCAAAGAGGGTAGGGTGGGGCTGGGGTGGATGAGGTAGCCGTAAGGGGCAAGAGGTCAGCATGGTTTGCCCTGCACTCACAGAGGTCATACTCAGGGACGGGTTCTCCACAAGTAGTTTCCAGATATGCCACTCCACAAGGGACTTTGGAGACTGTATGATCCCACACATGGGAGGTATCTAAAGTATAAAGTTCACAGAAACAGAAAGTAGATGATGGTTGCGGAGGTTGGTGGTGGGGGTGGGGGGGAGAAAAGGGGAGCTGTTGTTTAGTGGGTATAGAGTTTCAGATTTGCAAGATGAAAAATTTCTAGAGATCCTTTACATAACAATATGAACATACTGTGATACGTTTTGTTTTTAAATCACAGTAATTTTTTTAAAAGGAACTCAGGAGGGAAGGAGAGAGCAACCCTGCCAGCTACCTTTGGACAGCACTAAGATAAAATCATTTTACCTCCCACTAGTGCACTCCCACCCATCCTTGGTGGGAAGGTTAAGTTGGAACCAGACATTTTAAGGTTTTTTTTTTTAATGTTTATTTATTTTTGAGAGAGAGAGAGAGAGAACGAGCAGGGAAAGAGCAGAGAGAGAGGGAGATACAGAATCCAAAGCAGGCTCCAGGCTCTGAGCTGTCAGCACAGAGCCCAAAGTGGGGTTCAAACCCACAGACTGCAAGATCATGACCTGAGCTGAAGTCGGAGGCTTAACTGACTGGGCTACCCAGGCACCCCTGGAACAGACATTTTAGAATAGACAATATGAGGGTTGCCTAGATGGCTCAGTATTTTAAGCGTCTGACTTCAGCTCAGGTCATGGTCTCATGGCTCATATGAGTTCAAGCCCCTTGTTGGGCTCTGTGCTGACAGCTCAGAGCCTGGAGCCTCCTTCGGATTCTGTGTCTCCCTCTCTCTCTCTGCTCCTCCCCTACTTATGGTCTGTCTCTCTCTTTCTCAAGAATTAATAAACATTAAAAAAAAATTAAGATAGACAATATGAATCAAGAACCTTAAAAATGTTTATGACTTATGACCTACATATTCTACTGCCTAAAATCAGTTATAAGTAAGAAACCAAAAATACTGGAAGAAAACATAAAAATATTAGGTATAATTTTTTAAATGTTTTATTTATTCTTGAGAGAGAGAGAAGGCATGAGCGAGGGGGGAGCAGAGGGAGAGAAGGACACAGAATCCAAAGCAGACTCCAGGCTCTGAGCTGCCAGCACAGAGCCCGACGCGGGGCATGAACCCACAAGCCAGAAGATCATGACCTGAGCTGAAGCTGGATGCCCAACCAACTGAGCCACCCAGGCGCCCCTTAGGTATAATTTTTAAACTAATTGTTCAATAATAGAAAAACAGTGAAATACCATACAACTGTCATAAATTTTTACAAAGAATTTACCACCACATGGGAAATATTTATAAAGGTAAGTGAAACAAAATTCAGAACACAAAATTGTATCTATGCTTTGATCACAATTATGTCAAACACAACCTGTATATAGAATAAAGGCCTAGAAGAAAACAGACTAAAATGTTGATAGTAGCTATCTAGTCGGGGCCATTGGTGATTTTTTTCCCCATATACTTTGCTATATTTCCATATTAAGCGTATATTCTTTTACAATTATATAAAGTAGTCTGTATAAATTCTCTAATTTTTCTGCAAAATTTTCTATGATTCCTTCGACTTTAAAAGACGTGATTTGCATTTAGTTCAGAGCTGCAATAGATTGTTACATAACTGATTTATAAATGTGTCAAAAGCCAAAGGGAAGGAGAAATAATCGTCCAGGAAAAACTTAGAAAGTTTCTGAAAATTCCTCCATTTGAATATCCTTTTCTTTTTGATGCTCTTGTGTGGGAAAGAGGAAGCATCAGGAAGTGATGTTGAACATTTTAGCTGATTATAAGTGCTAGAAAGGCAAATTAAGCCCTTCCCTTTAATTGGCTGTAATCAGTTAAACAAGGTAATAGACCACCTGTGGCCGAGATAGAGCCAAGTCTTAAGGAGCCCCTGAGACCACAGCTTTGGCACTGAGCTGCCCTAAGGTCGGCTGGGATGGGCTTTTGATTCCATATCAAGTTACTCAGGCTATGCCACAAAGAAATATTCAATCAAAACCTGAGCGTATGGTTTGGTTTAGAATGTATTGATAAAAGAAAGAAAAGTACAAAAGTTTTAAAAGAAAAAAAAAAAAAAATATATATATATATATTCAACAACCAAGCAAGTAAAGAGCATTTCCTATATGCCAAGTGCTTTGCTAAGCACTTCACCTCTAATTGACTTATTAACAAGCCTGTGGGATAGATTCTATTAGTATCATCATAATCATCCCTAGTTTACAGATGAGGAAACTGAAGCACAGAGTAAGATTGATTGGGTCACACTGCTTGTAGTTGCACAGCTGGGACCTGAACCCAGACAGTCTAACTTTATCAACGACACTCCTAACCACTACACTATGCTACTTCTCAAGATCTCGCTCGAGTGATGCCTTACTAGTTAATTGTGAATTCCAAGCACACCATAGGCTAGACCTTGCATTCAGAGCCAAAATCTGCAGTATGTTCCTACCTCCTTATGGTAGCATCAACTTACAGAAGCAGCATTTGGGAAGTGAAAAAGCCAACTAAAGATGAATCATCAAACCTAAAATTGCCAGGTGACAACAAATGTCACACTTTACTCATGCACCATCTCATTTGAGTTTTGGGCATGACACTGAGATGATTTAGTGAGGAGCAATTAAGTGAGCACTCCTTGGGAAGCCGAAAGATGTTCACATGTGGTTTGGCCACAGTGTGGCAAGACCACTTCTCCCACAGCTAGGATGGAGTCTGGGCTGGCAACAGAAGAAGGCTCCTAAAAGAGTGCATCTTGGGCTCAGACTCTTCTTAGCTAAGGATGGGTCCTCGCAAATTCTCCAGTCATCCAAGTATCCTTTGGACTCTTGTATGACATGAAAACAAATATGAGGATGTAAGTCTAAAAATAAGTTCGTCATCTTCTCCCAAAACCAAGTCTTCTTCCCAGATCCCTTAATCAGTAAATGGCACCACCATCACCTAGTTGCCTTGGTTCGTGAACCTCGTGGTTGGCCTCCCAACATCCACTCCACCTGACCTCCTCCACCTCACCCCCCGCGATTGTAAGTCCACCTTGGTAGTCTTATCCCCCATGCTAGTGATTGATTGGTTTGAGGGTAGGCTGGTCTAAGTCAATCTAGGCCAAAGAAACAGAAGAAGCTTCTTTCAGACTTCTCAGAAAGAGGGGCCAGTTTCTCCGTCCCATCCTATATGAACAAAAACACATCACTGGTAGTGGCCCTCTGTTGATGTGATAGGAAACCAGCTTTAGGATGAAGCCAATGCTGTGGAAGGCAGAATGGAAAGGCAAGGAATGTTGGGCTGATGAACTCATAAACCCCCCAGCGGATCCTAACCTTATTAAGTCTTCTGTTGTTTGAAAGAATACATTTCCTTTGTTTCTGCCCCAGTGAGGAAGGGTGTCAATTATTTGTGATGGAAATCGTCCTCACTGATCTATTTTGCACATCCAAACAAGCATCAAGTTCAGTCCATTCTCCTTCCTAAATGTTTCAAAAGCCATACACCCCACCCCATCCCCATTTCTAATAATGATCCTTTCAGACCACCTTTGACATCTCATCCAAATTACTGCAAAGCCTCCTTTTATCAAAATGCCTGCGTTCGTTTGAATAGACCTTAAGACAAAGTAAGAAAAAGAATGTGAAAGGTTGAGGCTATGGCAGGCGCATCAAGAATTTCCTCACCTGGTCATACGTAGGGTGAACTTTGAATGCTGCCATGCCTCAACCCGTCCCAAGAGGCATCGCAGGAAGCACCCCTCCATTCTGGGCTCTTCTGACCCTGTGGACACTGTCCTGAGTGGATGTCAAAACCACCTACCTGTGGTCCTGTCACTGCGCTCAAATCCTTATCTTTGGCAGGTCCTTTTCCCGGTCTGTCTGCTGCCTCGGCTGAAACCCCAGATGACACAGCCTCAGCTAGTCCAGGGTACGGTTCTCGGCAGCCTTTGGACCTGGACCAGCCATTACCATCCGGCTTCATTTGGGTGTCCACTCATATACACTGGAGCCACCTGGCCAGGAAACATGGTTATTTCTGTCAGGGCTGATTTCAGTCCAACTCTACAAACACTCATTGAGTGCCTTCTCCATGCTGGGAACATGCTAGGTCTTAGGACAGATAGGGAGCATGTCCTGCTCTTTGTACCCCACCACCTGACACATAGGGTGCTCCAAAATATTTAAGTGAGTCCTGGAAAGATTCAATGGCAAATGTTTTAGTGTGCACTCCAGCGACTCACAATCTATTGAAAAGATAAACCCAAAGTCAGGCTACCACAGGGCTCACTGGTACATAAAATGCAACAATAAAAGTAATAGTCCATCCTGAGGCGTCAAGCAGTGTTCTAAGAGCTGATATATATTCACTTATTTAATCTGCACAACTCTTGGCATATGCATTCGTGTCATCCACACTTTACGTAGGAGGGAACTGAAGCTCAGACAGGTCAGGTAAGTTTCCCAGAATCACCCATCTGGTAATGTGAAGACGGTGAATTGGAGAATAGGGAAGGGAAATGTTTATTTAGCTGGGAATCTGGAAACTTATCATGGGAGAATGGGTTTTAAGCTAGACGTTCAGGGATGAGTAGTAGGTCTTCAACATGCTGGTGGGGGGTGTATATTCCAGATCGGAGAAGAGCATGGGTGAAGACTTAGACATGGACATTGCAGGGTATATTCTGAGGACAACAAATAGTCACCCACGGCTGAGTACAGGGTGTACAGAGGAGGTGTCTATGGTGGGAATTGAGACTGGATAGGGGGTGGGCAGCTCAGTCGTGGAGGGTCTCTAATGGCGCACCCAGCTATCGGTCCTTCCTGTTTCAGTCCATCATTTGTTCTGGATTCTCCCATCCCTATTCAACCCAAATACTCCAACTGAGGCTTCCCCAGTACCCACGTTCAGAGTAGTCCCTAATTTACCTAAGCCAAACAACGTTTTCCATTCCCCTGGCCACAAAGATGGGTTTGAGGTAGGGCCTGTGACCTAACCCTGTCCAATCCAGTGAATCTCAAGATTCTTGCCCAGCACCCTGAGACAGCACTCTCTCTCTCTCTCTTTGAATGCAGTCAGCACAGTCCTACAAGCTGTTGGCTTCTTCTTGAAGCCTGGAGCCAGCTCCCGCCGGTACAGGATGAAGCTGGCATTGTGGGAGGTACAGCAGGGAGACACAAAGAAACTCTGTCCTGAATTACATCACTGGGCCCCAGGATTAAACCATCCAGTAGCCAGTCCTTCCATCTCCGGACCTTGCCGTCATGTGAACCTAAAAAGTAGATATAATAAAAATATAAAAAAATAAAATAAAAAGCTTGAGTCAGGTTTTTTTATTATTTGCAATATCAAGAGGGCTAACTCATAAAAGTCTTCATGTGGTTTTAAAGTATTATTCTGGGAAGTGGTTTAGAAAGGTCATGTGGTGGCCATGCAGAGGGTAAAGTGGTTAGAGAATCTCGAAGCAGAGAGGTAGCTAGAGGCCACAGCAACATGCCCAGTGAGACTTAATGGAGCAAGAATTAAAGCATTGACAGTGGACATAGGGGAAGATGTGAAAGAAGATGCATTTGTGCAACATTTATTTAAAATGGGCTACGGGGGCGCCTGGGTGGCTCAGTCGGTTAAGCATCCGACTTCAGCTCAGGTCATTTGAATAGGCCTTAAGACAGGGTTCCTGGATTCCAGCCCTGCATCGGGCTCCGTGCTGACAGCTCAGAGCCTGGAGCCTGCTTCGGATTCTGTGTCTCCCTCTCTCTCTGCCCCTCCCCTGCCTGTGCTCTCTCTCTCAAAAATAAATAAACATCGAAAAATAAATTTAATAAAAAATAAAATAAAATAAAATGGGCTAGGGAATTCATCTGGGACTGAAACCTTCATTTATCCTATGTCATTCTATAGCAATAAATGCTTGTTTTGGAAAAATAACTCCTAAAGTTGTCAGGTCCCTGAAGTCTGTTTCTTCCTCTCGCCCCTGCAGAAGGGAGACAAAGGAAAAGAGAGTTAGTTATTGTCCCGTTATCTGACTTATGTTTCCACTTCATGATATTCATTCCTTAATCATATTCCACACTAGATAGCTCGTCATTTCAGATGTTTCTAGCCTTCAGAAATGTGCAGCCTGCTATTACATCCCTCGTAATTATCAAGTAGCCCAGTTCCGTTTATTTAGCTCCTTTAAATCTTTCTTCATATTTCAGGGGTGTCAGGGTGGCTCAGTCGCTTAAGCATCTGACTTCGGCTCAGGTCATGATCTCATGGTCCGTGGGTTCAAGCCCCGTGTCTGGCTCTGTGCCGACAACTCCAAGCCTGGAGCTTGTTTCGGATTCTGTGTCTCCCTCTCTCTCTGCCCCTCCCCCGCTTGCACTCTGTCTCTGTCTCTCTCAAAAATAAATAAACATTAAAAAACTTAAAAAAAAAATCTTTCTTCGTATTTCGGTGCTTTTTAACTCCTGTGTGTAAAGGAACTATAATCACAGTTCCCTCCACTGCATTTCACAGCTCCTGAGTGGCAGTGGCCCAGTGTGCATAGCATGCTGGGTGTGTGCAGTCTCAGCGGGAAGAGCGGCATGGGACCATGTGCGGCCCTGAGCATCAAACAGAAGCCTTGAGTGGATGAATTCTTGACATGGGTCTAGCTCTGCCCGGCTGCGTGATGGAGGAGAGGCCACTTAACCTCTGAGTCTTAGTATCTCAGCTATAGGACGGGAATGATTCTTATCCCATTAGGAGGCTCTCGTCTACCATCTTCTCTTCCTTTATCCCTTCCCATCTATTCCCCAAGGAAGATGAGGGCAGATAGGGATGAATCAAGGACCTATCCCTGCGCAGAGTGCTGAGCAGTAAAGACAGTCTCACTCTCCGAAGAAATACTGATCTTTTTCAATCGCAAACCCTTCAGGGCCAGAGACTCAGGGCTGCCCCAGGCTACTCAAGCTTCTTGGATTCTTGGAGCGGTTCTTCTCTGAGGAGATGAAAAGAGCCAAGTCGGCTCTAGGCTTAAAAGGAGTCTCCTTTTCCTCTCCTTTGCTTATCTCCCATTTTCTTGGACCATTCTCTCCTTGGACTCAGAGCAGGAAAACAGAGGGCTGAGAATTAAGTGCAGCTTGCTGGCAAGCACTGAGAAAGAGCCTTGGCCTACTTATGGCATTGCTGTTTCTGCCTGGTCACAAGGAGCCCTCCCAGCAGTCCAGCCTGGCTCCCCGGGGGACGCACCGGTATTCAGAGGCAAAAGCCTTGTGCTAACAGAGGCTTTGAATTCGCCGGCACTTGGCTTCAGCATATATATATCTAGGAACAGAGGCAGGACAATATTGAAATTCTAGCCTCTCTCAGCCTTTTTCTAACTCAACCAAAGTAATAGTAATCTTTAAGAACACCATCTTATAGGATTATTATTATGATTAAATAAGATTGCACAAAAGGAAATGTTTTGAACTCTCCAAAAATGTAAGTAATAATCTCGAATTCTAAACTCTTCCCTATTCCAGTTTTCTCATTTGTTAAATGTTAAAAGCTACTCATGAAGCATTGGCGGATGGCTAGATGAACAAGAAGTAACCCAACCAAATAACCGTGTAACTGAGAGCAGATCTCCTTAGGATTTCTCCAAGGCCTCATCGTGATCATACGCCAGGTGTTGCTGCCCCCGCTTTCCTTCCCCAAGGGGGGTGCCTTTGCTGAATGCTGTGCCTTCAAGGGGCTGACTTACTCGCCCGTCTTCTGTGCCCTTAGTTGGAGATCTCCAGGTGATTCCATAGCAGGATCTACACCAGAGGCGGAAAGAAAGGGGCAGAGCACGAGTTCACCCCTTGCCCGAGCCACCAGTCCCGACTGCCACACGGCAAAGGAGTGCATGCACAAAGCTAGCGACTGAGAAGCTGACGCCATCTCTGAGGAAAATCACAGTGGAGGAGGACAGCGGACTCGCTGGCACTTGTCAACCGCCCTGCAGCCACATACAGGAAAAACTTCAAGGCACGGGCCCCCAGGAAGGGGTCTTCTCCTGCATGTCGCTTGTCATTTGTTGGTCCCACAACTACTTTTCAAGCATCTACAATATGCCAGACCCCTCTAGGCTCTAGACATGTATCAGTGAATAGAAAGCCCTCGTGCCTGCCCCAGTCCCAGAGCCACAGTGAGAGGAACCCTCCCACTCAGGTTTAAGCTTCCTGAATAGCGAGGGATCCGGATTTCCCATTTCCTCATTCATGAACCTTAAGGACATCTCTTACTTAAGAACACTAGCAACTAACACTAAAAACATTCATTTTTCTCAGCATAACACCATCTAATAACATACTGACAACAGACAGTTCTTCCAGTTAGCAGGCCTCCAGGCCTGCCCAGCCTCCTGAGGAGGTGCCATGGGCTCTTTCCTGCTAGCCTGAGGCCAACTGTTGCCTCTCTAAGCAACCAACAAAATGGCACTCCAAATAAATTCTTTTGACTCAGATTATCTGTCTGACAAAAGGAAGCTAAGAGCAGCAGCTGGGGTGGGGGAGGCTTCTATTAGCATTTTAACGTACAATGGACTTTTTCTGTCTATTTTTATGGGCCGGACTCGAAAACATCACTTGATTAAATTCACATTTTTCAGATAGGCAATTGTAATCACCCCTAACTAAATTCTAACAAATTCCATTCTGTCACAGAGTCCGAATCACTGAGCTCTACTGAACTTCTGTGTGATGGGTGGGGACACCAGCAGCTCATCAGGCGGAGAGGCTTGCAGGAGGAGACTTCACACCCCATCTCCTGCCCCCTCACCTGGTATGATTCTGGAGCACAGCGTCCACAGGCTAAGCCTGCCTGGAGCAGCCCTGAGACAGGAAGGACATCAATATTCTCTGCAGGACGCCGGGCCCTGATGTGCTCCAGCCACCCCCACTGCAGGGTACAGTTTCAACCCCAGCGCACCACGTAACTCACTCAGTCAAAAGCTACCTGGGGCTGTGGTTTCAAAACTAATGGCCAAAGCCACACAACTTCACAGGTTATGAGCAACGTTTCTTAAAGAGACGAAAAAGAATGTAGTAGAAAATATCAGAGTGCATTGCACCTAGTAAGGTTAAGTAGTGTTTCGTGACACTTGTCCTTCCGGTAGGTAGGTGGATAGGTGGTACATCGCTATTGTGGGTCGGGTCGTAACGTAGAATGAATTTCTACTGAGAATGCCGGTCGAAGTGGACAGACGATGGGCAAGTTATGCTCTCATTACTATTTTTTTTAAATGTTTTTACTTATTTTTGAGACAGAGAGAGACAGAGCGTGAGCAGGGGAGGGGCAGAGAGAGGGGGAGACACAGAATCCGAAGCAGGCTCCAGGCTCCGAGCTGTCCGCACAGAGCCCAACACGGGGCTCGAACTCACAAACCACGAGATCATGACCTGAGCCGAAGTCGGACACTTAACCAACTGAGCCACCCAGGCGCCCCTCTCATTACTATTTTTGAATGAAGATATAATTGGCACATAACATGATATTAGTTTCAGGTGTACAACATAATGATTCGGTATTTGTATGCATTACAAAATGATCACCACAATAAGTATAGTTAACATCATTACAAAATTTTTTTGTTTAGGGGCACCTGGGTAGCTCAGTCGGTTAAGTGTCTGACTTTGGCTCAGGTCATGATCTTGCAGTTCATGGGTTTGAGCCCCGCTTTGGGCTCTGTGCTGGCAGCTCAAAGCCTGGAGCCTGCTTCAGATTCTGTGCCTCCCTCTCTCTCTGCCCCTCCCCTACTTATGCTCTGTCTGTCTCTCACTCTCTCTCTCAAAAATAAACTCTCTCAAAAATAAATGAACATTAAAAAACATTAAACAATTAAAAAAATTTTTTTGCTTATGATGAGAACTTTTAAGATTTACTGTCTTAGCAATTTTCCAGGATACAATAGAGTATTATTAACTGTATCCCCTATTCTGTACGTCGTATCCCCAGGACTTATTTGTTTTATAACTGGAAGTTTGTACTTTTTAACCCCTTTTGCCCACTCTCCTCTAACCTCTCATCTCTGGAAACCACCAATCTGTTCTCTGTGTTCGTATCTCTTTATTACTGATTCCTCCCTTTTCCCATTTTGCTATTTTCAAATCTGTTTTTTTTTTTTCAGTGCTGGGGAATAAACAGTGTGCTTCACTTCTCATTCTCTTGTATTCATATTCCCCAAAACTATCAGTCCTACCTGGTTGGGATTTTTCCTGCCTTGAAGAGGTAATTCCAAGACATATTTTGCTTTTTAAGATAGGAGTAGCCTAGGTAAATAAGTGTCATTCACAAAATTCCACACATTTTGCAGAACTTAACAAACTTATTACACACACACACACACACACACACACACACATTTTTTCTTTTTCTGGTCAAGGTAGCAAATGGTGGAATGTTTTTAGGATTTGGCCTGAGATTCGTGAGAGTCCCAGGCATCGTGGCACCCGCCGCTTTTAGGCTGCTAGGACTCTGCATATTTACAAAGGCCCTCTGTGGCCATAGTCTGACTGACCCGATGGCCCTCCAGGATGTGCGGTGGCTGAAACAGATCCACTGGCAGTAACTTTGCTGCAGCCAATGGGTTAATCCTCCCTGAGCTGAAGCCTGACATGGTGTGAACCACGAGCTGCGCTCACAGCTGTTTTAGCATTTCATGAGCCTGACAAGAAGCATTTATGTCTGACCTAAAGCTCACCTGTTGCAACGTGACTCCACGTCATTCATTCACCCTGTCAGATGGTCAACAGATACTTTTCAAGCCCCTGCAGTGGGCTCACCGTTGCACGAGGCTCCCAGAAACCCAGGGTGCAGACGCTCAGAGCCCAGCCACGGAGACACCATGCTCATAAATCACAAGGCCAGGCTGTCACTTGGGTGATGAAGGCAATGGGACTCATGGTGCACAGGAAAGGGACAAAAAGGGTTGGCCTCAGGAGGTCTGTTTTGGCTCATGGTGACGCTAGTAATGACTTTGAAGCTGTGGAGATGGAGATGGAGAATAGTTAGCATCTTCCCCCAAGAGTAATTTTCCCTAAACCTCTCCTTTGAGTCTCCAGTCCATATTCTAAATTAATTTTTCTTTTTATATCCACCTTTTAGCCCTTTCATCAATCCCATTATTGAAGTCTGTTTATTCTCCATCTCTCCCTCTACAAGGTAAGAAGCTCTATGAAAGTAGGGACTTTATCTATTTTGTTCCCTGCACTTCAACATCTAGTACATTACCTGGCAGTTAATATTTGTTCAATAAATGTATGTAGTCCATTTTCCCTGGGCTTCATTAGGCTAAAGTGGGGGCTGGGACTAATGTTTAAAATGAGTTCGTAGGATAAAATAAAACAAAACAAAAACAACAAATAAGATAAAATAAAATAAAATAAAATAAAATAAAATAAAATAAAATAAAATAAGAGTTCCTATTACAAATTATGAAACAGACATCTCACTCCTACCCACCGTCGCAGTATCTCCATCCCTACCAGGTCTCTCCTGCTTATTTCTGAGAGTTCCCAAAGATGTCTTTAGTATGCTCAGGAATTAGTTGCTGTAGGTGTGGCCACCACACTAGAAACCTCAACAAGCTGAATGGGTTCTGTGTTCTGTGACACCCTCCATGCACCAGAGCCATGGCTATGAGCCACAAAGAAGGGGGAGGAACACCTCCCACAGCAATATAGCTTCGTGCTGTATATTTGGAGGATTTGTGATCAAAAGACTCCTTCCCATTTTTACTTACAGCTCCTTATTTTCCCCTGGATTCACAGACGAGTCCATGAACAGCTCATCTAAAGGCAAGGGGCAGTCTTCAGTATCCCTTCTCTCTGCAGAGCACTGAGACTGAACTTGTGAGCCCAACTCTCCTCTAGGGTAAGGGATTCCCATGAGGCTATTCAGTGCACCCTTACAAGAGGAACCGCTCGATGAGCCCACCAGCCATTACTAGGCACACCTAGACTCCAGTGACCATGTTCAACCTTGAACTTGAGAACCACCACTAAATCTCTTCTTTTAAATAGAAACTTGGGCTGGCATAGAAACTTATCATGAGCTTGACCAAGCCTGTGTATCTGCCATTCATATTTTACATAATATTCTGGAGCTTGTGTGTGGCCAGGAAGTTCAGTGAATTAGATCACAAATCCAGATGACACGGCCAGTGGCTAAATCCTGTGGGAGGACACTTAGCTTTTCTCCAACCCGTGGACATTCTGCCAGTTGAGCTATCACAAAGGCAGCTTTGAGGGTGTGGAACTAACAGAAGATACCACCAATCCTACCAATACGGCTGCTGCGAACAGACCCAGTGTTACTCCTCAGATCAGAATAGTTCCCTCCACAATGTCTCAACAGCATGCCAGTCAATTTGCACAGGATGCTTACAATTAAACTTTAATGATCTACTACTGTGTGAGTGTTTTATCCACAAAAGAAATGCATTTGTAACAAAGGCAAATCTCAGCTATTTTTCTAGGGCTTATTCAACAATCACCCACTAGTTATTGACTGCCTACTGTGTGTTAGAGTTGCTTCTAGTCATGGTCCTAAACAAAAGATAACAAGGTCACCATCCTTGTGTTGTTTACTCTACATAAGAGCACACCATAAGTAAGAAAACAGATAAATAGCAAGGTAATTTCAGATAATCATAAGTTCTACAAAAAAAAAGTAAACAGGGCAAGATGGCATAAAAGGTGCCCGGTCTTAGCTGCCCCAGATCATTTACACCCCCATCTCCCTTGCATTCTCTAGTATATGTGCTGGGAAGATAAAATGCTTATGTCCCAGCATCCCTTACTGCTAGGGATAGTGTGACCCAAGGCCATGAGTCCAAGTTGAACACCCTGAGGAGGCCCTCCCTGCCCAATAAAATGCAGAGCCACATAAGGAAAGACTTTGATCCTTTGAACTCTCCCTCCTTCTTGTTTGGGACCTAGACATAATGCCTAGAGGTACAGCAGCTGTCTTGGGACCTTGAAAAGATAATCGCAAGGAATAAAGTCAAGATGTTAAAGATGGCAGAATAGAAAGTAAGAAAGAGTCTGAGTCCCTGATAGCATCATTGAACCTTGAACAACCTTGACCTAACTACCATGGACATCTTAATACGTGAGACAGAGACTTATTGGTTTAGGCCTGTACCAGGTTTATTCTTTTTCATAGCCAAACACTTTCCTAATTGATAGATGGACATGAGGTTGTGGGTGGGAAGCTATTCTAACCAAGGTGCTCATGGAAATCTTCTCTGAGAAGATGATATTTTAGTTGAGACCTGAATGATAAAAACAAGACAGTCATGTGGAGATCTGGGAGAAAGAAATCTAGGCAGAAAGAAGAGCAAGTGCAAATGCCCTGAGACAGAAATAAGTCTGCTGTGTTCAAGGACTAGATTTCAATGTGCCTGAAGCATCACAACAAAGGGGACAGTGGCCATACTGGAGGTGTTATAGGCATGCAGGAGCTAGACCACGGAGACCCTCAGAAGTCATGTCAAAACTCTTTTAATTTCAAAGAGATTTGATATAGATGGGTTTGAGATACACTTTGGAGGGAAAGCCTTCCACAAGACTTACTGCTGGATTCAAAGTAGGATAAGAGAAAATAAGGAATTAAGGACAACTCACAGATTTTTATCCTGAACAATGGATGGAGCCATTACTTATGTAGGAAAGAATGTGAAAGATCTAGGCAGAGAAAGGGAATTGGAGTGCATATGGAGGACTGTGTACATATTAAGTTAGAGATGTCCATCAGAATTGAATTGCAAGGAGCAATGTTGTATGGAAGCCAGATCCATGAATCTGAAACTCCAGGGAGAAGTCAAGTCTGGAGTCAGAAGTTTGGAACAACCTACATACAAATGGCATTTAAGTCATGGCTATGGACGTGCTTTCCTGGCCAGAGAATGCAGATAAAGAAGGAAGTTTCAGCCTGGGGTATGTCAACATTTAGATGCAGAATGGAGGTGAGCATGCCAGCAAAGGGGACCGAGAAGGAGCATTCAAGGGATTCAAACAAAAGCCAGGAAGCTCCGAGAAAAGGGCGATTTAAGGAGAGTCATTAGCTCTGTTGAATGATGCTAAGAGGCTGGGAAAGTGAGACAAAGAGGCTGTTGGATTAGTTCATCGGATGTATTTGGTCATCTTGCTAAGAGCAGTTTCAGAAGAGAGGAGAGGCTCCTGCCTGACTTGAGTGGCTTCAAGACAAAGTAGTGACCTCTCTTGAGTCCAGAGTAGCTCTGCTATGAAGGGGGGTGGAGAAAGGCGGCAGTGGATGCAGGATGTTTGGGTAAATCGAGGATCTGGGAGGAGTTGTTGGTTACAAGACAAGTTCTGTCTGGACAGCAAGGTAAATGGAGTGAGGTGGCAGGGTGTGATATTTATCGAGCTCCTAAGACATACTAGGCACTTTACAAATTCCAGTTCAATCCTCCCAAGGTGCCCACGAAGCTGCCATTTTTCGCCTTCTTTAAGGACATGAGGGAGGCACTATAGCACACCCATTAGTACTGCAGGTTTGAGTCCAA
Organism: Panthera uncia; assembly: GCF_023721935.1. Classification (NCBI taxonomy): domain Eukaryota; kingdom Metazoa; phylum Chordata; class Mammalia; order Carnivora; family Felidae; genus Panthera; species Panthera uncia. The sequence continues at coordinate 54,176,240 of NC_064812.1, read as the reverse complement.
CAGAACCTGAACTCTGCTGTTTGTTAGCTGTGTGGCCTTAACTAGTTACTAAACTCTCTATGCCCCAGTTTCCTCATCTGAAAAATGCAGATAAAAGCAGTATCTACCTCAAATGATTGGTGTGAGGAGGAAAATAAAATCATCCATGTAAACCAGGTCCACAAGCTTCACACATAGTAAGTGCTCAATAAATATTAGTTCTTCTCAGAGATGGGAAAAGAGAGCCTCTGAGGTTAACTGTCTTCATTTATTGAACAAATATATTAAGCTTCTACTTTTTGCTAAGCACCATGTGAGGCCAGGGAGTATAGCCATGGACAAGATACGAAGTGTCCCTGTCTTCATAGAGCTTAGAGTCGATGATGATAATCATAAGACTAATAAAACCAACAACAGCCAACATGTATTTACTGCGTGCCAGGCCGCAGAGTTTTCACAGTAGTGAGTAACAAAAGCAGAATCTGTCTTTCTCCAATTTGTCGTTCTATTATGTCATCCTTCCCAGGGGTATCATTTTACCAGGAGAAAGAAACCCAACTCCAGTGACATAATCCTGTGGTGTGAGGACATGTTATTGAAAGGAAAACATTAGAGGTGATGACTAACCTTCCTTGCTTTCTCCACCATTTCCCCAAGATGCTATCAGAAACAGGTTGTGAGGATTGTTTTTCTCTGCATCCTGCCACACATCCCCTTCCCTGGTTTCTTCCCAAGTTGTTTAACCAATGACACAAATGCGACAGGCCCCATGTCGCCTTTGGGTGAATCAAAGATAAGTGTTATGGGCTGAATTGTGGCCCCTTCAAAATTCATATGGTTGAAGTCCTAACTCCCAGGATCTCAGAAAGTGACTGCATTTGGAGGGAGGGCCTTTAATCAGGTAATTAAGTTAAAATGAAGTCATTAGGATGACCCTACTCCAATATGTCTGGTGTCCTTATAAGATGAGGAGATTAGGGGCTCCTGGGTGGCTCAGTCGGTTAAGCGTCCAACCTCATCTCAGGTCATGATCTTACGGTTCGTGGGTTGAAGCCCCGCGTCAGGCTCTGTGCCGACATCTCGGAGCCTGAAGCCTGCTTCGGATTCTGTGTCTCCCTCTCTCTCTGCTCCTCCCCCACTGGTGCTCTCTCTCTCTCTCAAAAATAAATAAACATTGAAAAATAATTTTAAAAAATAAGAAGAGGAGATTAGGACACAGACAGGTACAGAGAGAAGACCATGTGAAGACACAGAGAGAAGGTGGCCGTCTGCAAGCCAAGGAGAGAGGCCTCAGAGAAAAACCAGCCCTGCCAGCAGCTTGCTCTCAGACTTCTGGCCTCCAGAACGGTGAGAAAATAAATTTCTGTTGTCTAAGCCACCCAGTCTGCGGTATTTGTTGTAGCAGCCCGCGCACACTAATACAATAAATAAGTAAAACACGCCACTGGGAGAGAGGGCAGAAGGGTCGGTGGGGGGAACAGTGCAGGGCAGTGGGAGGCAAAGCCAAAGACCAGGGAACTGAGTACTTAGAGGAGAAACTGAGGGATTGAGCAAGGGCTGCAGGCTAGGGAAGTGAGGACAGGAAGGAAGGATGGCGTAATAAAAACAGGAGAGTTTCTAGGACTAAAAAATATCCCATTTCAATATCCCCTGTTAATTCCTCACTAGATATTTCTCTTGTACTGTTTCACATAGATATTTAAAAGTGAGACTTATAGGCAAATGAAGCACAGGCAGGAGTTTGATCTGTTGCAGTGCTTAAATAGATCATGCTGAGAATACATGGCAGGCGCCAATGGTACAGGTGTGAAGGGGGTGCACTGCTCCTCACAGACATCAGAACTCATACGGTCAAGACAGTCTTCCTGGAAGGCCGGGTTTATCGCTGGGTGCCGCGGTTACCCACGGTATTTGTCACCTTCTCTCTGTACTTTCCGACCTCCTCAGCTGTACCATGTTATCGTGCTTTCTCTGTAGGTTTGATCTTGGTGGGTTTCATGTTTTGAGAAATAATCAAAAATCTTTTAAGCATTGCTTGGTTGATGAGGTCGTTGACCAAACCGAGAATTGTACTTTTGGTCAAAAACAAAATGACATTAAAAAAAAAAAAATGAGACTCGTTGGAGAGTACTCACCGACTACTTGAGGACAAATACAGGGGGAAATTCTGAAACTGTCCTGAGCAGGACAATGTAAACAGGAGTGTGTTCTCCCAGGATGAATATAGGGAAAGACAACAATCCTTCAAACAAATTAACTGATGTATTTGTTTAAAATCTCATCTCCTTTCTTCAACGTGATGCCTGACATGTTGCATTGACAACCTCACGTATTACGCTGGAGAATCCCATGCCTAAGCTAACAGACAAAATGTACAAATGTGCTAACGGTAACACACAAATAAGAATATGTACCAGATGTCAACAGTGAATGGACACCTGATCTCAATTTAATAAATATTCTTCATAGAAAAATACATCTGACCAATAAAAAAAAATCTTTAAAATTCCATCTTTAATATCGGGTTAGAGGAGAAATAAAATGTTCTTTCTTATATTCAATACATTTTCATTCAAGATACTGTTTTGCTAAATTGCTCAAAGTATAGGGGAGAGGATAGTAAATGCTTGTAGGGAATAAGTCTAAGGTAAATTTACAAAAAAAAAAAAGCATTTCTCCTCTCAAAAGAAGGTCCTTCTTAAAAGTTAGAGAGGGAGGGAGCCAAACCATAAGAGACTCTTAAAAACTAAGAACAAACTGAGGGTTGATGGGGTGTGGGAGGGAGTGGAAAGGGGGTGATGGCCATTGAGGAGGGCACCTGTTGGGATAAGCACTGGGTGTTGTATGGAAACCAATTTGACAATAAATTTCATATTTTAAAAAAATAAATAAAACTGCAATGGGGGGAAAAAAAAAAAAGCAGCTCCTTCTTATCACAGTATCAAGTCCTGATCAAGGAGTCAGAAATTTTGACTACTCCAGAATTTTGGTCTCACCCTGTCACTAAGACACTGCGTATTCCTAGGCAGGTCCCTTAAAGACCCTCTTCAGCTCTCACAACCTCAAGATTAGAAAAAGAGTCACACAGTCTACCAAGTGAGTCAGCCAGGTGCCCCTCCCTACCTCTCTCTTATCTGGGCTACAAAACTCCCTTTTCTAGGCTATCGGAAGAAATGAGCACCTTTAGTCCCTAATCACATGAAAGCATGTCATTTCTTTCTACATAAAGAAACACCATAAAAGTTATACACCTTAGTTAACCTTCACATGTTAAATCATGAGAAATGATAATAAATTTGGTTCACTGTTCTAAAATAAACTCCCTTCCTAGCCCTTTTGTCTGTTTGCTCAGTTCAAAATTTGAACAGTATGATCAATTTATATTTCTGGTATTCATATAAAATCAGTACTTCATAAATATGAATCATGCTATTAACTGCATGTATGCTGATGTTGTCTAATTACTATCATTTGCATACCACACAGCTCTTAAATAAGTCAAAAGACTAAAAGGAAGTTTGGAAAGTATACTGCATATTTCAGTCTGCAAGCCCACACATTACAACCTGATCTTTAAACAGAAGTAACTTGATCTTGAACATATGTAGGAGAGACTTTCTACTTTCTAACCATTCCCACCCTAGTCAGCCTACAAACTCAAGGAGAAACTCATAAATAACCCCATGCAATAGGAAGATTATGAATTTGTTTTATTTCAAGCAGAATGAACATATTTTGAAAACATTTTTAAATTTAGAAGTCTTTTTTCACATGAACTGGATTAAACTTTTTTTTCTGTTAAAATGAGGGGAAATAATGGTGGTAAGTTTTCCTTTAAATACAGAAAAGCAAAGGGGCGCCTGGGTGGCTCAGTTGGTCAAGTGTCCTGCTTCCGCTCAGGTCATGATCTCGTGGTTTGTGGATACGAGCCCAACAATGGGCTCTGTGCGGACAGCTCGGAGCCTGGAGCCTGCTTCGGATTCTGTGTCTCCCTCTCTCTCTCTGCCCCTTCTCCGCTCATGCTCTGTCTCTGTCTGTCTGTCTCTCTCTCTCTCTCAAAAATAAATAAACATTTAAAAAAATGAAATATGCAAAAGCAAACGGATCATGGAATGAAGATTATGACTTCTGTTTATATAATATTTGAGATAATAAATGATGTGAATCCTTGAGCATCAAAGCAATCAAAAACTACATTATGTTGCAAAGTAGCTTTGGTCAGTGTTTTTAATACTTGGATTCTAAGACGGGTTGGCTGTGACAGTGGCCATCCACTACATAAAACTCTAAAATCACAGTAATCATATAATAGACCTGGCAGGGGCAAAGCCATTAAGAAATATGCTTGTAGGGGGGCCTGGGTGGCTCGGTCAGTTAAGCATCCAACTCTTGATTTTGGCTCAGGTCAGGATCTCACGCTTCGTGAGATGGAGCCCCGCATCAGGTTCTGCGCTGACAGCATGGAACCTGCTTGGAATTCTTTCTCTCCCTCTCTCTCTGCCCTGTCCCCGTTTGCACACACATGCTCTCTCTCTCTCTCTCTCTCTCTCTCTCTGTCTCTGTCTCTTTCGCAAAGTAAATAAATAAAAACAAAAAGAAATATGCTTGTAGAAGGTATCAACAGAAACTGTCTCCTTAAATGATATCCAGCTTTAACCATAGCAGTTTCTTCTGGAGGCAGAAGTCTTATTTTCTTCTTTCACAATAATTTATTCTAAACCAAGAAGCCATTTGAGAATAGAAAAATACCTCAAGAATGTTTATTGTTCTACTCAGACGGAGAATCCTCAGTGAGGAAAACAAGAGTTAACAGTATACTCATTTTTAATACTTCTCGGGGAAACTTCTCTGGCTATTCTGACTTCCCAGTATTTCCTCCAAGTACATGTTGGTGGGTCCACAGCAGTTCTCAAAGTGCAATTTCCTGGACCAGGAACATCAGCATCATCACTAGGGAACTTACTAGAAATACAACTTGCCACATCTCACCCAGCCCTACTAAATTAGAAATGCTGGTGAGGTGCCCAAGGACATATATTTTGACAAGTCCTCTGGATGCTTCTTTTTAAAAAAAATTTTTTTTTATTTATTTCATATTTTAGAGGGAAGAGAGAGACAGAGTATGAGCAGGGGAGGGCAGAGAGATGGAGACAGAATCTGAAGCAGGCTCCAGACTCCATGCTGTCAGCACAGAGCTTGATGTGGGGCTTGAACTCACAAACCTCGAGATCATGATCCGAGCTGACGTCGGATACTTAACCGACTGAGCCACCCAGGTGCCCTGAGAAGTCCTCTGGATGCTTCTGATGCTCCCTGAAGTTTGAGAACCACTTGTCTCCAGCACATGGCCGGCCTGACGTTCACTCCATTCATTTTTCCTTCCTGCTAATGCCTTAAATCCCAATCCTCCTCAAGTCTGGCCCAGTTATTTCATCAAACTTTGACAACTTCCTTACTTGAAACAGCACCTAACATTTACATACCACAATTAAGTATCAACTGTATCTGAAGTGATTTGAGCCTGCTGTGTCTTATATTGTCCTCTACATTTTTTCTTACCTATGTCTGTTTTATCGTTTCAACTGAATTGCAAGCCTCTTGAAGGCAGGAACTATGTCTTATTTTACTTATTTTATTATTCTTCCCATAACATCTGTCCGTGCTCATGGTCTTTTCTTCTTCCCATCAACTCCCATGTATCCAAGTTCTACCTACTTTTCAAGTTTGAGCTCAAATGGCACTTTCAATGACCTGCCTTCTTCTCTGCATGTAAGTACTTTCCTTCCTTGGAAAAACCAAAACTTTATATCTTTTTTGTTTGCTGCGTCATGTTACAGTCATTCGTTTGTGTCTTATCTCTCTCATCATTGAAGATGGAGATAATTATTCTAAACCACTGGGTTTTTTTAACCACTCTTTTAAAAAAAAAGAAAGAAAGAAAATAATCTAGCATGCCTCAGGGTAGGCATGTATAATTAGTTTATTTTCCCCCAATATTTATGACTCTGATTTTGGGTAATCCGACTATTTACATAGGAAGTAACTCTCACATTTCAGAGATAGAGATACTGTATTTCTCCTAGGCACATTGTGGGTCTGGAAGGGGGTCTGTGCGCTGGAGACAATTGTTACAATTTGTGTGGTCTAATAAGCGGTCTCAGAAGATTAGACATGAAGTAATGGGAATCTGCAGGAAATCGAGCCATAAGGAAATCAGGGCGACTTGAAGCCACATTGCTGAGGAAGAAAAGAGCCTCACCCCAGGGTAAGGACCAGTAGCAGAAGGCTTAATTGTTACCATGTCATGGTGTGAACCCACTGTGTCGCTGCCTGAGCTAATGGGAACCTGATGCAGCCAGCTTCCTGAAACCCGCCAGTCCTGACTTCAAACACGGGCAGCCCATCCTGCAGGATCAGGCAGGCTGGAGTCACAGGTTTATTTCCTCTCCAACAAAAGAGTATCTCCCCGCCCCCATCCCCACTCCCCCATCAGCGAAAATGGGCTACAGCCGCCACCCTGGCTGGGTTTTGGGACCACCCCTCCTGGTTTCCCCATTTCACACTTAATTCCAACCTCTCCCCCTCCCTCCATGAACCTTCCAGACTCCTCTGAGTAGCAGACCCAGGAGCGAGAGAAAGTTCACAGGTCATTTGCCAACAAATCCCACTTGGCCAACTGGGAGTGCATACCAGGTTTTCACACTCGTGTAGTGAGATCAGGTGTTGAGAATTCATCCTTGATGGGAACGAGCAGTGCCAGCAAAGAGAATCGGTGAGTCAGCTGAAAACTTCGGGGTCTGGCTCTCAGGTTCCTACCTGTGTTTTTCACTTGTTTTGCCACAGGTCTCTTAAGGAGAAAATGCCGAAGTAGCAGGCACAGAATCCTTCCGTTTATGTGAATGGAAAAGTGTTTACAGTCCTCGGTGTCTGGGGTCAGCCCAAAGCCCCAAGGCAGGCAAGTATTGTACCAGGGGCCGTTCTGGAACTTAAAGCTTCCCGGGCTCTTTCTCTGACTCCAATTCCCACAGGCAGCCTTGGTGTTTTGCCTTTGCCGAGATTTCTGCAGTTCCCTTTTTCACATCCCTTATCGACATGTAAACTCCACACTAGGGTGAAAAGGTAGGTGTTTAAGATAGATGGCAACAGCTGGGATTAACTGCCTCTTAAAATGCTGTCTTAATGAAATGCATCTCTTTATATTTGGGGTATTTGTAAGCACAGAATGAGAATGAAACCTGAGAAGATTATGTGATAACCAGACTATATCCTGTCAAGAGGGAGAGTGTTTCTCCAATAACACAAAGATGAGCTTCTAGATAGCCTACCAGATAGCCTCCTTCCGCCCAGCGTCTCCCATCGTAAATCTACATTCTTACCCGGGTTTTTTTGTAGATTTTTGAGGATAGAGCTCATTTCCCTGGAGAGACAGGCCTAAGGAAAGATCTGGAACTCCTCCAGTTAAAAAAAAAAGCCCAGGGGCCCCTGGGTGGCTCAGTCGGTTAAGTGTCTGACTTCGGCTCAGGTCATGATCTCGCGGTCCGTGAGTTCGAGCCCCGCATCGGGCTCTGTGCTGACAGCTCAGAGCCTGGAGCCTGTTTCAGATTCTGTGTCTCCCTCTCTCTCTGACCCTCCCCCATTCATACTCTGTCTCTCTCTGTCTCAAAAATAAATAAATGTTAAAAAAAAAAAAAAATTAAAAAAAAAAAAAAAGCCCATTCTGCTTAATCAACATTTGCTCCATCGGAATCAATATCCTGCAGAGGGTGTTTTTCATTGTTCTCCAGTCTGTTTGCAGGTGGCAGAGCAAAGATTCCGTACGTGATAAAGATTTGCTGAAAAGGAAAAGAAAATATTCCTCAGAATAGTAAACACGCCTCCCAAACGCTCCTTTTACCAATGAGCTTCCTTTTACGAGATGCTCTGTCTGGCTTTGCACACTCAAGAAACTTCAGTAACCTGACAACACCTCTCTTCCCAGAGTTATCTACTGTTTCTCACTGAAAGGGCTCAGCCCTTTCCCATGCGTCTAAAAAGTTATTGGTCCTCTCTAAACCTTAATTTCTCTATCTTTGATCATAGTTCCCTACCCTGTAGTTTGTAAATGAAAAATAGCGTGTCTGAAATTACTAGCCCATGCTGGACAGTCAATAATAGACTCCCCTACTCTACTTAATTTATCCGCGAATAGAGAGGAGGCAGATAGGTTTCAGAATCAGAACTGGGTTCAAATTCTGACCACTTTTCATGAAGTGTCCGTTGACGAATCCCTTAACCTGGAATCCTCCCTGAATTTCAGTCTCCTCATCTATAAAAAGAGGATAACGATCTCTCTCCTCGTTTCAGAAAGAGCTGGTAAGAACCAAAGGGACAAATATAAATCTTGTAATAGACAAGTATTGTAATTTGTATATTTACAAACCGTAAAGCACGTAAGTCTTGTGAATTATAGTCGTCAATATCTTCACAACTGAATAAAAATACCTTGAATGCTCCTGACATCACAAATATACTTAAGAAAGCAAAGAAAAATTTTGAGAAATTTTGAAAGCAATTATCTTGTTATCGTGTTCTAATTTTGACTGGTTTTGTCAAAATTTTTACTCTTTTTGTGGAAGGCTTTTCTCGAGAAGTTGTGCCAACTGAGATCACCAGAACTCAAGCTCTTGAGCTACAAGGAAGGGATCCAGAAAACGAAGGTCTCTTGAAGTTCAAAATATATGGATACCCAGATAATTTATGAAACTCCAGTTGACTAGAAGATTATTTGTGTTTGTGGCACTCATCTTTCTCTGTTTGGGCTCCCTCGGCTTCCTGAAAGAGATCAGGGCATTCTGGGGTCCAGTGTAGGTGGAACAGCTGGAGATCCTCCTAGCCTCCTGGTGTCACAGCTTATCAGTGTTGACGGACAGAACACATAAGGCCCTGCCTGCCTTGCTGACCAAACAGAAACACACTCCTCTTTTTCTACTGGACTCTTTGCTTCTTGCAAAGGAAAGAGCAACTTCATTTATGACACTGATATATGAAGCAATCAATGCATTCATGTCACCGGGCAATTTCCACCTCGGATGTCACTAACGTAATTCTATGACTTAACCCATTTCTTTGGAGCTGCAAAGTCTAACCCAGCCAACTTTTGATCATCTTCAAAAGAAACAGCGTAGACTTGATGAAAATCATACGCACACGAGACCCTCCTTTTGATTCAACAGGGAGAGAAGTGTGAGCAGTCTATGAATTGAAGAATACACATATTAGATAAAACAAATACATATGATATAAATGGCATACGCCCCCCCCCACACACACACATACAATCCATGATTGGTAATTTTAAAAGAAGTTAATCTCTGTAAATTTTGACTTGGGGCTGAATAGTTCAGATTTCCAAATATATATAAGATATGTAACAAGGTTTTAGTGGAATGCATTGCTTTTGTTAATTTACATCTCAAATGAGAAAATATGCATAACGCTGAAGAAGTCTGAATGTACTTTCTCATAATGAGATTAATAAGTAAAAATCTATGAATTCATTTATTGTTCATCCCGTATTTAGTCATACTTACAGTATACCAAATGCTGTGCTCCTACTGAACATACATTGACGAGTCAAACAGACTTGGTCCCTGCCCTCTGCATCGGCATTCTGATATTAAAACGACATGTGCAGCTTCACTGCCGTTGGTCTAAGGAAGGAGAGTCTGGTAGAAGAAAACTATCTCCACACTTATGGTAACCTCCACCTTACACTAGACCAAAAGGCAGGAAAGAGTCTACTTTGTCACTTGTCAAGGCAAATCTGAGGCTGTCAGAGCAGCAGCCTGGCATAACCATTAAGAGCACAGGCTCTGGAGTCAAACTGTCTGGGTTGAATACTGGCCTCTCCTCTCTAGTTGTATGCTCTTTGGCAAGATACTTGATCTCCCTGTAAATCTGTAAAAAAGGAGCCATATTAATAACCCCCTCCTAGGGCTATTATAATGATTAAGTCAAAACATATAAAGTGGTTAGAACAGTGCCTGGAAAAGAGCAGGTGCTCAATAAATGCTGGCAATTGTTTTTCATATCTGACCTCATCTCCCATCAGGGCTCCGCACACAGCCTGGGGTCTGGGCAGGATTACCTCCACTCTTCACATCTGCCACAATTTCCCTGGCCTGCCCTCTCTCCACAGTCCCTCCGTCCTTGTACACATGGTGTTCCATCAGCCTGGAGAACCTTAGTGTGTCTTTTGTTCACAGCAAACTTTTCATGTATCCTTCAAGGCTTGGTTCAAACTCACTTGCTCTGGAAAGATCTCCTTAACCCCCAACTGCCAGTGGTTAGGTGCCTCTCTGCTCTGCTTGGCTAACAGCTGTGCATAATTCCAATTCTCTAACACACACTGGATTTGGAGTGCGTACTTGTGTGTTCCATCCCACCAGATGGGGGCTGCTATGAAGCCATAGAGAGACTCAATCAATCTTTGTTAAATGAACAAATAAATTAGTAAATTGACAGAGAGAGGAAGGAAGGAAGGAAGGAAGGAAGGAAGGAAGGAAGGGAGGGAGGAAGGGAGTAGGGAGGAAGGGAGGAAGAATGGAAGGAAGGAAGGACCCCTGGAACAACCTAATTGGGACATTGAATTGTAACTTGTGGGGCAGGCAGTGAGATAAGCTCCCTGAAGAGCTCTGAGCCTAATGGTTATTGCCTCCTGCAGACTCTACAGTGCTCTGCTACTGGCCTGAAGACATCAAGGGCAACCAGAGATTGAGCTAAAAGCAGGGAGCAGCTAACTTTTTATATGACTTTACCCTCCACAAACTCTGACCACGCCAGAGACCTATAAGCAGTCTTAAGATAGCATCTGCACCAACCCTCTGTCTTTAAGCACATGAACGCCTGCATTTCTCAAGAGGGATGGTTACCCATAGCTTTTTTCACTCTGGAAAGTGCACAGTTCCCCTTGGTAGCACTTGCTTTGGGATACTTCTCAACAGAAATGACATTTCTCAAGCTGCAATTCAAGCCCATGATTGCTGTCCTCAAAATTAGTTCACTTTTCATTCTCTGGTTCACCAACAGCATGTCATTTTGATTAACTATTTGTACTCCCAACAAAGAAAGAAAGAAAGAAAGAAAGAAAGAAAGAAAGAAAGAAAGAAAAGAAAGAGCTTTCCACTACCAAAGACCCCAGGCACATCAACTCTTTCCAAACACTCACACGCCAAGAAGGGAGAGGGAAAATATTATGTTTGAATATCATATGGACTAGAGTGCTGTAATGAACCAAAAATCACTGAGAACTCGTTCACTGAGATCTCTGAAAAAGGCAGGCATTGTGTTCATTGGCATAGAAATTTCAACTAGCAAGAGCTTTTAATTTCCCCAATCTGAATAGAAACAATTAAATGTTAGAAAAACAAAGTATAGTTTTTCAAGTTTCAAAACAGAGATCTCCATATCCTCTTATTTTCTCTCTCACCTTTCTTAGTCTCCCTCATGTGAACTCACTTTGGGCATGTAATGAGCTATACCCATATCTTGATGTCTGGTGCCCAAGGTGATGGGCTTCCATTTTAAGGTATAAGACTTTGTGATCACTGTCCTTAAAGAAGGTTCATTCTGGTACTCGCTTATTCATTCAGTAATTAGACTGGCCTAGGTCAGACGTTCTCCTAAGAAAAGGGGATAAGATACTAAACACAATCTGCCCTCTGCCTTGGGAAAGTTTTGACTAGTTTCTAATTTCCTGGTGGGAGACGATTTGCATGTGTGTACCTAACTTTAAATGAAAAAAGTATTTTGAAATTTTTCCACAGGAATTGAAAAAATTTTTGTAAGTAGGCTTCACACCCAGCGCTGAGCCCAACGCAGGGCTTGAACTCATGACCCGGAGATCAAGGCCTGAGCTGAGATCAAGAGTCAGAAGCTCAACCAACTGAGCCACCCGGGAAGCCTAAGAATTGAATTTTTTATAAAATACAAGATCCTTGCATCCTCTGGCATTGTATCTAGAATACAGTAGGTACTCTGCAAACATTCTTTTTCCCCCCACCATTGAAAATCAAGTCACGTTTAAGATGAAATTGGGGTCTTGATACTTCTGGCAAAGCATCAAATCTTACTGCACTGAGAAACTGTCTAGTAGAAAATATAAAATCATGGTCTTTGGAGATAGCCTCATCTGGCTTTCAAAGCTGGTTCTCTCTGCCACTCTGTAAAGCAGTAGTGATGGAAAAGAAAGTTGCTTTAAGCATTCTAAGCCTTAAGTTCCTCATCTGAAAAATGGAGAAATAGTACATATTTCATTGAGATGTAAGTTTACTTGAGATAATGCATGTAAAGCTTTTTTTCATAAAAGTCTGGCATCAATAGGAGCTATTATTTAATGTAAATAATCACCATCCCCAATATATTTGCTTTGGGGGAAATACATATATATATATATATATATATATATAAAACGGTGGGGGGGATTTTCTTAAGGCAAAGCATGCCTATAATTTGCAACGAAAATCAAATCCAGAGTGGAGGACTGCGGAATTCTGGCAACCTGGTTATTTTTCAAGATGTATTATGACAACCACGTCTCCCCCCAAGAGTCTTCCCCTGCCCTATAGAAAGGAGTCTACACCACCACAGGCCAGTGCACACTCTTCCCAAGTGGTAGATGCAAATCTTGCTCTATTTTATCTAATTTCCTTATCCAAGAGGTTAATCAGGTCTGCCCTAGACTGTACGCTCTTTAAGGTTCTCATTTACGCTTTCTCTCTTAGTTAATATGTCCTCCTAGAACACTGCCTTGGGAGTATAACTTCTGGAAGCCCAGTATCAACTGGCTGGACCCACCCCAGGAAGAGCCATACTCCACTCCCAGGTAGTCAGGTGAAGCGCACTGTGTGGGCACACCCACCTGCTTGTGTGTGTCCTCTCTCCATTACTATTTCCATTCAGTTGCATGAATCAAACACCCAGTTTGCACTACAGCACAGTAGACAGAAGACAATGCATTTGACTTTGCAGGGCCTGTGGGGTTGAGGGAAGCCAAGCACCTCCCCCCACCCCCTAGCTGCCTGTAAAATCACCTTTGGAAAATCTTTAAAACAATACTTCTTAAATCTTGGGGAGTCTTGGACTCTTAAAAAGCTGTTGAATATATAAGAGCTCTCTTCCTGGGGCTGTGGAAAATATATAACATTTTTACATATACATTTTTAACATAATTTCAGATGATTCACAAAGTCCCTGCAGTCCTTCCATGTGCCCTTTGGGGTATCCCACCTAATCTAGGAGAATCCAAAATAGCACCTGAGTTCTCAGGATTCTAATTGTCTCTTTTTTGTGAATCCCAAGAAAGCCACCAAAGTGGTGAGCCCCTAAGAATTCAAACACTGAGTGGGAATCCTGCTCAGTAGACTGTCTCTGTTCTGGGTGTCTCTCTCTTTTACCGAGGGGTGATAATTCATCCTACTGGGGACATCCTGGCTGGTTTCCTCAGGCCCAGACATTGTGCAAACTCCAGAAGCTTCTAGGTCCAAGAAAAGGCGCATTATGCAGAAAGCACACGACATCGGAATAAACACAGATCTTTAGTGAACAGTGGTTTGAGGTCATTTTCTCATCAGCCACAGTAGGCTCAAAATTGATGTGCAAACCACAAGATTAGGGAGCGCTGGGCAGCCTCGGGGTTGTTTTCTGTCTGGTTCAAGGGAAGCGGCTGTAGGAATTTCTGCCTCCAGCCTCTTGTTGAGTGACAGGAAAAGAAAAAAGGATCATTTGAAGGCTCCTCGATTCAAACGGAGCATACAGAATGCCAGGCCCTTGCTGCCCCGGAGAAAGCCACTCTGGTGCCAGCTTAGGAGCAAATGTGTTCCCACTGTCTCCTGGAAAGGCTTTCCCCACCCCTGCTGAGGGAGTGGATTTCAAAGCAGCTGACTTCTTGCCCTTTTTAACAGGACTGCAAGTGTTCCCGTTTTAATTCTAAAACTTTCCTCCAAGTTACCACTCCTCCAATGCCCCCGCCCCCCCCCACCCCAAGAAAAGCTGGTATTCTGGGTCACTGAAATGGCTTCAGGTTATTAAACAGAGACAGGAGATGAGAGGAACAGTTCCTAACAGCAAACACAGTATCGAAAGCTCACGTTGCATGTTAATGAAATGCTGTAAAACATCAAACCCTAAAGGTAACAGGGAAAGCCACCAAAATCCCTTCTGGAGTTTGCCTCTGCAGCTGTGACTCTAAAAGTTCCAAGCCTTTCCCATACTGTTATTCACAATCATGCTTTTCCTCCTTTAAAGATACACACAGACGCACTCGCAAGCCAGGGTGTATTTTCAATGCTGACCGCCCGTCCCATCTCTCCCTGACCCCATGGAGCCTTTCAGTCTAAAACCCCAGAGTCTGCGGAGCCTGGCCCACACGCTGGGGAGAGGTATCCAGTAATTAAGTTGGCTGTTAGCCTCTGTGAGCTGACTTCGGTATTTCATCGCAGCTGCCTGCCTCCGTCTCCCTAGCCGCCCTCCCACATCTTCCTACGAGACCGGCTGTGTGTGTGAAGGAGGTGCTGTTTCCCACAGCTCTGATCTAATTCAGCTGAAATTCAATCTCCGTGTGACCGACCTCAGCCAGCGCTCTCCCACCCGCCGCTAGGCTCCCCTCTCCGGGCTGGGTGTGCTGCCCATTTACACCCTAGTCCCACCACCTCCCCTCCACTGGCCCCTGGGTATAAACTTACGGTGTCAGTGGGCCAGCCTTGGGGACTTGCCTGCTGCCCGGAAGCTCACCCCTCGTCCCCTGTGCTCTGAGGGGAGACACCCTATACCTGCCACTCAGCGGCTTGAATGGGGCTTGTGAGTTCTCGCTGGAGAAAAGGCAGCTGAGCCAGATGAGGCTGAGAACACGAAACAGATGTAAAAGACATCAGGCTGAGTTTTCCGTGGATCTTCAATGGCCAGAAAGATTTAGGAGCCCTTTTAACCCTCTTTTAACATAGGCTGAACTGGGCTTGTTTTATAGCAAGGAAACAAGCTTGGCAGTCATCCAGAAAATCACCGGAGCCACAGGGCCAAGCCCCGGGGTCTGCAGACCCTTGGCTTCCTTTCTTTCTCCTCCCTCCCTTTAGCTTGATCCTTAGCCTCTGCATTTCATGGGGACATTCCACCACAAGTTCTTTATAACTTTCTATCCCCAGGTAGCCCAAAGCTACCAGTGGCTCTGACCCTAAATGGTGTTCAGTTTTGGTGTGCGTCTATACAGAACAAGGAAATTGTAAATATCTTTTAGAAAGGTGGAGATTGCAAGGGGCCAGCACTGGCCAGTGATGCAGTGGCCCTGGCATTTTTTCCCCCCTTAATTGTCAAGTAATCACATCATACTGCATCAGGCGCACTTTCTTTTGATGGAGAACGCTTTGAACTTTGCTTTGCACTTCCTGAAAGAAGAGGATTTCTACCTCAGGGCAGGGAGGCACAGGAAGGCAGAAGTTTGCGGGCACTTTTTACAAGCCTTATGAAGCTAAAAGGGAAGGGGCTTAGAAAGGCGTTGTAATTAGGAATGATGTGTCAAGGCAAGCAAGCACCTCCTGAACCTGACCCTGCTCGTCTCTTCATGGGCTGCCTCAGGAACCTGGGAAACTCAGTGCAGCTTTAGAACTGGGCACCCAAGCCATTTATTTCCCAATGCAAAGAAGCCCAGTGACCTTTCAATCTTGCATTCATTTTACTGCACACAGTGGAAAAGTGATGGGCAGTCACACCTTTATTTTACTATTACTATTTTTTTTAAAAAGCAATACAATTTACATGAAAAGATTTATTTTGGGTGATAGCATACCAGCTTGCTTATCTTGATCTAGAGATAAGAACAGGCAGGTGGGGCTGGAAAGTGTTTCCCTCACCTCCTCCAGACTCCCAGAGTCAGGGTCGTGCTATCCTGGACCATCAAACCTTAATGTCCAATATGGGAAGAGAAACGCTCCATTTAAATTCAGTCTTTCAGAGCGAGTTTAGAGATTGCGGTGTCTCTATTTCTCTCCAATCCCTTTTTTGGGAAAGTAGGTAGAGATGACCAAAGTAAGAGAAATCTTGAGCACTAAAAGCAATTTTTTTTTTTTAAACTTATTCTGCTCACAGGCTGTATCATGAAGGGAAGGGTCATAGAATAAAGAAACATGGAGTTTGGGGGAGGAGGTTCACCCCTGCATGGGGAAGGGGAAGATTCCTACAGCCCAGCTCAGAAATAATAGTCTCCCTGAGTCCTGAGAAAACTGCCCAAAATGTTAACACATCAATCTTAAGGAAACAAGCCTGGCTTTTACCGACTTAATTTCATATAATTATTTCAGAGTTTGAGTCTTTACAAGAAAGAGGGAGTGGAGGAGAAAGATCGGAAAATTGAAGGGGATGAGCAGAAGAGGAATGAGATTT
Source organism: Panthera uncia (assembly GCF_023721935.1). Lineage (NCBI taxonomy): Eukaryota > Metazoa > Chordata > Mammalia > Carnivora > Felidae > Panthera > Panthera uncia. The sequence goes on along the minus strand of NC_064812.1, from coordinate 54,159,851 downwards.
TCTTTGTTTTGAAGATTCCTGTTCCATCCCCCCCCAACCCACCCCTACCCCATGTCCAGGGCTCGGTCTGTGCTTTCATCTTTTGGGAGCAAATGCACAGCACACCCAACAGCATGTGGAGTAGTTTGGAAGGTACTGGTTTCATGTCAGGTCTGTTTTTAAGGGGCACTTTGATAAAGCTTTCTCTTGTGTCTCAGGTCCTAGAAACCAAACGTGCAGTGAAATAAGGCTAGAAGACCTGTCTGCCACTCCTGACTCCTGGCCACCAAGTTACAGTGTAGTTTGTCCAAGTCACTAAGTCGTAGGGGCCCAATTGCACCTCTAGAATGGAGGTAATAACACAGTCACACCTCCGAGATACTGCAGGTTCGGTTCCAGACCACTTCAATAAAGCAAATATCATAATGAAGTATATTAAATGAATGTTTTGGTTTCCCACTGCGTGTAAAAGCTATGTTTACACTATACCATAGTCTATTAAGTGTGCAAGAGCATTCCACCTAAAACAATAATGTATAATATATCTTAACTTAAAAATACTTATGACACAAAAATGCTAACCATCATCTGCGTTTTCAGTGAGTCATAATTACTGATCACAGAGCTCCATAACAAATATAATAATAATGAAAGAGTTTGAAATATTGCAAGAATTACCAAAATGTGACACAGAGACATGAAGTGAAAAATGCTGTTGGGAAAATGGCACCAATAGGCTTGTCTGACGCAGGGTTGCCACAAACCTTCAGTTTGCAAAAAAAAAAAACAAAAAAAAAAACAAACCCACAATATCTGTGAAGCACAATAAAGTGAAGCATAATAAAATGAGGTATGCCTGTACCTCCCCTGTCCATCTCAGAGGGTTATATTTAGGAAAATACTTTGAAAGGCTGAAAATGCTGCTATGAAAATGAAAGGTATTATTCTTACAATGATAAAGTTTAACTATGATCAGTACTCCACAAGTATTTCAATAAGTTTAACTATTACTAATATTCACATAAGAGTCAGAACCATCGAATTTGGTAAGTAAACAAAAAACTTAGCCATCATCTAGTTGATTTAAAATGCAAATTACAAAGCCCCACCCTCCAGAAACTTTGATTCACCAGGTGTAGAGTGTACCCAGGAATCTGCATTTTAAATAAGCACCTTGGCAGAGAGGAAGCAACCCAACTTAGCGAAGCACTTCATTTTGCAAAATGGGGACCTTTCTCATCTCCCCGCTCTCTGACCATGCCTATGCTCCCACTGGGCCTGGATGTGAGAAGACAGCACGTGACTCTCACATCCCTTCATTAATAGTTCAGAACCTAGGCCAGGAAGGACTGGAAAGAAACAAAGCAGATTGGGGGATTATGTAGATGGGTTTGGTTTCCCTTTAATGATGAGAAAAATGCACGTCTGCTCTGGGCAGATGATAAACGGATCTAGAAAACGTTGCACAAGTGTTCTTTGCTAAGCTGCAGGGTCAAAGTCAACAATATAAAATAAAATGTGCCTCCGTCTAGTTGAAAAGGACTTACGTTCAAGGCATTGCACAATGGGGCTGGTATAGGTTACTCTGTCAAATGGCCCAGTTCACTTAGTTGGCTTTCCACAGCACTTTGACAAAAGAGGACAATGAGAGAGAGGGATTTCGCTCTTGTGGTTGCAGTTTGTTTTTGCACCTGTGGTTTGTGTGTGTGTGTGTGTGTGTGTGTGTGTGTTTTAATGACAATAGCTTGAGAACATCATGATAACATTTTTTAAAGATAGTCAGTGAAACAGTTTGCATGTGAAGTTGGGATAATGAAATGAAAGACCTCTCAGAAAAAGAATCGTTTCTTAGTAACCATTGCCTGTTCTGGAATAAAGTAAAAACAAAGAATGTAACCTAGAAAGAAGTTTCTAGAGATGGCTCCTAGAAATCTAACAGTAACTCTTCACCAATGTCAAACTCATTTGTCTTGCAACTTTCCATTTCTAAAATCAGCAAAAAAAAAAATTAATTGAAGATGGCCTCTGGGAAACGAACAAAAAAGAAATCACAATCTACTCGGTTTAGTCATAGAAAATTCTCAGGTCTGTCTTCACCACCCTTTATACACACAAGGGCACATGTGCATATGTGTGTGCATATTGGTTTTCTACGCTCACAGTAAACACTGAGAATTAGAAAACCAGGGTAGAAGGATTTTCGAAGATAGATATACTGATAACTGGAAGTGGTAGGTAGGGGCCTGATAAAGAGCAGGAAGAGTCTCTTTCAAAGTTTACAAAATACCTTCAGGATCACAGAAATCTAGGACCCTTTGTCCCCCTCAAAAGACCCTCAGGGCTCCAGTGTGCTGCAGCAGAGTAGAAAACCTTTGTTCATGGTAATGATCCGAACACCTCAAGAAAAAGTTAAATTATGTTCTATGTTCTGTTTAAGAAGATACTAAACAATGTATTTTGGAAAGATTTCCATGAAAATGGTTAAAATGAAAGAAGTTTCCATACTGAAAGTGGGAAATCCTTACCCTTTCACTAATTCAAAAATACTTCTTTTCCAAAATTTCTGGATAAGCAAGGTTTGTCTAAGGAGGAAAGATTAGGGATGGGGTGGGGCGGGGGGAGGAGGAACAGCTGTTTTGAGTTAAACAAGAAGCATGTTAATGACAACACGGGACTCAGGAAGATACTCGGGTTTAGCCTGCTGGTCAAAAAAGTAATGCACTAAATGGTTGAATGAAAACAATTATTCAAGGTCTGTGATAATGGACATGAGGAGGGAGATTCAGAAGACAGCACTGACGAATGAGGTATTTGTGGCATAAAACCAACCTCCCCAAGCCTTCAGTCCACAGCGGGAATCGGAAGCAGGCGACAGAGCACATACATGGGGTGCAGAAGATGGCCCAGTCTAACTTGCCAACATTTGGGCCTCACAGAGCATTTTCCAAGAAAGCTGATAATCTGAACTGCAGACAAGCCATGGCAGGAACAAGAGGGGAGAAAAGAAGATGCTTTCAGCTAAAATATTAATGATAAACACAAAATGTCATGATTGCTGCAAAAGTTATAGGCACCAGAGACATTTAGAAAAAAAAAAACACAGTCAGTAAGTCATTTTATCTTTACAGTGGTTTCTAGAAGGGGATCAGCAGGCTGTGGCAGAAACTACCAGTTAATTATCTCCGCGTGTCTCTAAATCAGCAGGATGCCTCCAGTCTAAGAGTTCCAGCTTTTTTGCCAGGAGACCCTGGAGCTTAATGGTGCCGACTGGGAAAGGCCAGGAACGCGGAGGAGGATTCGCAGCACTAACCTTCCTGAGGCGAGGAGAGAAATTGGCATCAGGCCCCTACACCCCTCATCCTGCTTTCCTGTCACCGCTGCACCTGCATGCCACAGACCCTGAAAACTTATCCCCCGAAACCTCCTGCAGACTAGGAAACTCTGTCTCGAATGAAATGAGTGTGAGACTGAACTGTCCCTATTTTAGAAGTGGAGAAGTGTGTGACGAACACAGTCCGAATCAAAAACTACTCTCACCGGAACACTAACAGTGTTCCAGCCCTCTCCTAAGCCACTTGACAAGAAGTAGCCACATTTAGGGCTTTGAAACACATAAATCCTTCAAAATTTTTTCTAGTCCTGTATCACATTATCTGACTTATGCCATAGATTATAGGAAATACAAATGTACAATTATTAAGTTTTTTTTAAGACAAGCAGGGAGGGGGACACCTGGGTGGCTCAGTCAGTTAAGCCTCCAACTTTGGCTCAGGTCATGATCTCACAGTTCATGAGTTCGCGCCACATGTCAGGCTTTGTGCTGACAGCTGGGAGCCTGGAGCCTGCTTCAGATTCTCTCTCTCTCTCTCTCTCTCTCTCTCTCTCTCTGCCCCTCCACTGCTCGTGCTCTGTCTCTCTCTATCTCTCTCTCTCTCTCTCTCTCAAGAATAAATAAACATTAAAAAAAAAAACAACAACAACAAGCTGGAATGTTATGGCCATCAACCACACCCTGTATATAAATAACTCCTAAATCCAGATCTCTTCTCGGCCCTGGACCCATATTTCTAATTGCCTACTGGACAGATCCACCTGGATATCCCATAACTTCCCAACTCTGTGTAAGTGAATTTGCTTTCTTCCCAATGAAGGTCTGTTGACACCTGTTCTTCCTGGTAAGTTCCTGAAATGAGGTAAGACTAGTAGGCTGGATAATCGTAAACACATCTGTCCCACCAAACCATGGAGACAGATGGGTATTGGCTGATTCTCAAGGATACTTATAGAATTTAGAACTCAAGTAGTGGTGCAGACCTACTCAGAGAGGTGTGTGCCATGGTCCCACATCAGCACTTCTCCTGAATCATGAGTACAGCTGACCCTTGAACACCACAGGTGTGAACTGCACGGGTCCACTTATATGTGGATTTTTTTCAATAGATACAGTACAGTGCTGTGAATGCATTTTCTCTTCGTTATGATTTCTTCATAAGATTTTCTTTTCTCTAGCTTACTCTATTGTAAGAATACAGTATATAATGAACATAAGTAGAAAACATGTGTCGGTTGACTGTTTATGTTATCAGCAAGGCTTCTGGTCAACAGTAGGCTATTAGCAGATAAGTTTGGGGGAAGTCAAAGTTATACATAGATTTTTGACTGCACAGGGGTTGGAACCCTTAACCTCTATGTTGTTCAAGTGTCAACTGTACCTGAGGTAAAGGATGACAAGACAGCAAGAGTACAGAATAGGCACTAACAATAGTTTTTATTACTATTATGGTCATTTAGGTCTACAGCCCCAAGGGTTTTCCTTGACAGAAATATAATATAAGGAAAGTTTGGCATTGAGTGCCGGCCTCTTCATTCTGAGCTCTTTGCCCTGAGGGTAGAAACGTGCTCACTCAGATCCCTATTCTAAAAATGCTCCTGCCCACATAGTCATTCCTTACAGGTTCATAGAAAATGGAACCTGAAGAGAACATTGGAGATCTTCTGGTTCAGCCCCTTTATGTACAGATGAGATCATGGAAATTCAAAGAGGGGCTATGCCCTTGGTCACAGAAATCCAGTGGCAAGGCTGTCCTAGAACCAAGATCATCTCTGTGCTGTTCGACACTCCTTTCTGCTTTCACAACCACACGGTGATGAAGAAAAATTGATATCCTTCCCAGAGATGGTTACACTTCAACGGGGTTCAAAGAATCCAAGTTAACCCAGCCCTAAGGGTAGAATATCAGGGATTGATGACAAAGCAAAACATGTGTTTAGAGGCCAGCTATTCACGAGGGTCCATATTTTAGAATGCATCTTTTTCAGTATCACAGAGCTATAACATTTATACATAGCTTCATTGTCTCTTAAACTTTCATAGCTGGAGAGGAAAACACCTAAAGTGACTACATTGTACAACTGCACAGTCTACATGTCATAATGAAAATCATCATGTAATCTGGGCCTTCCTCTTACATGTGCAATAATCTATATCATTTCCCCCCAAAGAAAATTGAGGCTAATGAGAAACTCTTATTTCATTTTCCAGTTGTTCTTAGTATTTTGTTGTCAATTTAGTGATTGCTCAGCTACAAGTTTGAGCAGGAGGAGGGACTAGTGGTGTGGGTGAAGTCATGGACATGAGCTTGGACCCAAGAGATGTCTGTGTTTACTCACTTTGGTGATTGTTGAGCTATTTCCCACGGGGAGCCTAATTAGATTGCAAGAGAGTCAGCATGCCTAGTAGTAAGTGCTGCTTCTTGAACATGATCTCACTCTCTTCTCATATCCCCATCCTTTCTTCTTTAAAAATTGGAAATAGTGTTGCCATTTCTATTGACCTCTATTTATCCCTGTCTACCTCACTTCCTTCCCATTTATCTTAGCAAGGTAAATGCAAAAGAAACCATGTTTAAATACATATTTAACTTAGCATGTCATAGGTATGCAATGAGCATGCTGAGGTTAATCCTTTTCTCTGTGCCTATGAATCAAGAAGCCCTGGAAGGGGCGCCTGGGTGGCGCAGTCGGTTAAGCGTCCGACTTCAGCCAGGTCACGATCTCGCGGTCCGTGAGTTCGAGCCCAGCGTCGGGCTCTGGGCCGATGGCTCAGAGCCTGGAGCCTGTTTCCGATTCTGTGTCTCCCTCTCTCTCTGCCCCTCCCCCGTTCATGCTCTGTCTCTCTCTCTCCCAAAAATAAATAAAAAACGTTGAAAAAAAAATTAAAAAAAAAAAAAAAAAGAAGCCCTGGAGAACCTGGCATGGTATTAAATGTCATATTTTTGTGTACGTTGTAGATGGTAAAGATGGAAATATTACTTAAATGCTAACAAGGGTGAGGATTATGATACTAGCTAGGTTCTTGACATTGTTCATGGAGTTTTCCACAGCTTCTATTAAAGAGCCCACAGGATCTTTTTCACAAAGGATCCATCCACCAGCATGAAATTCAAGTTCTGTTTCATGTCTTTAAAATCTTGACTGTTTTCAGTCTACTCCATCATAAACTCATGTTTTTTTAAATATAAAATCCTCCCACAACTTCTAATAAAATTGAAACTTCAAGAAGATGCACCATGTTTTTTCTATAATTCTCAACAGCCCCTGTAATACCACTGCATACTCCAATAAAAGAAATCAGAATTAACCATCAAGAGACCCACTGAAAGAGTCATGCTCTTTGAAGGTCTGGTTTCCAATTTTATTCTAAATTTTTCCCCCATCAACTCTAAAATCTGAGAAATGTTTCTGTTGAATACGTATACTAGAACTTTTGGAGTGCTAGCCAACCCATGTGCCATTTTTTCTATGCTGTTTTCATCCATAGTCCTGCTAAAGGGATAGACCAGTCTGCCTTATTAATTCCATGTGCTAGCAACTGCTCTGGCCATAGCTGATTGGACTGACACAAGCAGATCCAATCAGACACTCTCCTGAGAATTTAGAATTGAGTCCGAACAATTACCTGGTGTTGGGTCCTAGAGCTGAAAGGTCATAGAGAGCCAAGACTGGAGCAGTCTTTTTATACCAGAAACAGTCTGAAGTAGAGCAAGCTAATCAAGAGAGAAAAAGAGAATTAAGGAAAATCCTTATAAAAGAGAAATGAAGCAGTAATAAACAAGTTAAAAAAATTTTTTTCTGACCAAAATGGAGTTAAAGTAGAAATCAACAATAAAAAGCTATATAAAAGCTACCAAATATTTAGAAATTAAGCAGCATACTTCTAGATAACTCACAGGTCAAAGAAAAAATCATAAGAGAAATTTTCAAATATTTTTAAATGGATGAAAGTGACAATACAACATATCAAAGGGGCAGAACGCAGCTAAAGCAGTGCCAAGAAGAAAATTTATAGCATTAAATGCTTTCATTAGAAAACAAGAAGAGGGGTGCCTGGGTGGCTCAGTCGGTTAAGCGCCTGACTTCGGCTCAGGTCACGATCTCGCGGTCAGTGAGTTTGAGCCCCGCGTTGGGCTCTGTGCTGACTGCTCAGAGCCTGGAGCCTGTTTCAGATTCTGTGTCTCCCTCTCTCTCTGACCCTCCCCCGTTCACGCTCTGTCTCTCTCTGTCTCAAAAATAAATAAACGTTAAAAAAAATTAAAAAAAAAAAGAAAACAAGAAGAGTTTCAAATCAATCCATTTGAGAAATTTGAAAAAGCAAATAAATCCAAATCATGCAGAATATGGAAATAATAAAGGTAAGAGCAGAAATTGATGAAATATAAAACCCAAAAACACCAGAGAAAATCAATCAAATCAAAAGCAAATTCTTTGAAATGACCAATAAAACTGAAAACAAGGAAAGAAAGGTGACAATACAAATTACCAACGTCAGGAAGGAAAGTGTGAGTAGAACCTATAAACATTAAAAGGGTATCAGAATATTCTGAATAAAATCATACCCAACTGAGACAAAATAGAAAAAGTCCTTGAAGGACACAAACTACTCCCTGAAGAAGAAATAGTTAACCTGATAGCTCCATAACTATTAAATAAAATTGGATTAATATTTCCAAATTTCCTCAAAGATAAAACTCCAGATCCAGATGGATCCACCAGTGAATTCCACCAAACATCTAAGAAAGAAAGAATGTCCATTATGTACAAACTCTTTCAGGAAACAAATGAGGAAGCAACATTTCACAGCTCATTTTATGAGTTCAGAATTACCCCAACACCAAAACTAGACCAATATCACACACAAAAAGGTATAGACTAATATTCCTATGAATATAGACACAAAAATGCTTAACAAAATATTAGCAAACTGAATCTAGCCATATATAAAAAGGATAATACATCATGACCAACTGGGATTTTTTTTTTTTTTTTAGGAATGCCATGCTATTTTGTCATTTGGAAATCAGTCAGCATGATTCACTATATTAACAAACTAAGAGAGATAAACAATATAATCACCTCATAGGTACAGAAAAAGCACTTGAAAAAATTCAATATACATTCATAATAATAATAAAAAAAAGAAAATCACAAAAAAATAGGAATAAAAAGGAACTTCCTCAGCCTAATACAGGTGTCTACAAAAAACCTAGAGCTAACATCATGTTTTTTAAAAAAAGTTTTAACATTTATTCATCTTTGAGAGACGGACAGAGACAGAGCACGAGTGGGGGAGGGGCAGAGAGAGAGGGAGACACAGAATCTGAAGCAGCTCCAGGCTCTGAGCTGTCAGCACAGAGCCTGACGTGGGGCTCAAACCCACAAAGTGCGAGATCATGACCTGAGCTGAAGTCAGACGCTCAACCGACTAAGCCACCCAGGTGCCCCTTAGCATCACGTTTTATAGTGAAAGACTGGATGCTTTTCTCCTGAGATTCAGAACAATGCAAAGATATCTGCTTTTGCCACTCCCTTTCAATATTGTACTTATAGGTTCTAGCCAGTGCAACAAAGTAAGAAATAAAATTAACAGCATACAGACTGTAAAGGAAGAATTAAAACTGTCTTTATTTTTATATGACATGATTGTGTCTGTGTCGAATTGTAAGGAGTCTATAAAAAAGTTACTAATAAAATAAATTTTAAAATCATAAATGAGTATAACAAGATAATAAAATACAAAGTCATGGAGCGAAATACATGGAGCAAAATACAAAGGTGTGGAACACCTGGGTGGCTCAGTTGGTTGAGCAACCAACCCTTGATTTTGCCTCAGGTCATGAATCCCAGGTTGATGGGATCAAGTCCTGCATCAGGCTCTATGCTCAGCATAGAGCACACATAGAGACTACATAAGGTTCCCTCTCTCTCTCTCTCTCTCTCTCTCTCTCTCTCTCTCTCTCTTTCCCCCTCTCCCCCACTTATTCTCTCTCTCTCTCAAATAAATATATATATATGTAAAAAAAAAAAGGAAAATTCTGCAAAAATACTATAAAAAAGGTTATTTGCATTTTTATTTACTAGCAAAAAAACCCCCACAACAATTGGCATGATCCACAGGGGAAAGACTGATAAGCTGGGCTTCATTAAAATTAAAAACTTTTGTTATGAGAAAAACACTCTCAAGACAATAAGAAAACAAACCACAAACTAGGAAAATATTTACAGAATGCATATATGGTAAAAGACTATCATCAAAAAAAGTAAAACTCAACAATAAGAGAATGAACAACCTGGGGCGCCTGGGTGGCTCAGTTGGTTAAGCATCTAACTTTGGCTCAGGTCATGATCTCATGGTCGATGGGTTTGAGCCCCGCATCGGGCTCTGTGCTGATGGCTCATAGCCTGGAGTCTGCTTCAGATTCTGTGTCTCCCACTCTGCCCCTCTCCCACTCACACTCTGTCTCTCTCTCAAAAATAAATAAACATTAAAAACAATTTTAAAGAAAATGAACAACCAGATTTTTTAAGTGGGTACCGGATACCTCACCAGAGAAGGTATATGGATGATAAATATGCATATAAAAAGATATTCAACATCCTATGTCATTAGGGAATTGTATAATAAAACAACAATGAGATACACTGCATGCCTATTAAAATGCCCAAAATCCAAAACACTGACGATACCAAATGCTGATGAGAAAGAGGAAGGACTGGAACTCTTATTCACTGCTGGTGGAATGTGGAATGGTACAACCACTCTGGAAGACAATTGGGCTGTTACTTACAGAACTAAATATGCTCTAATAAGATCCAGCAATTATTCACGTTGGTATTATCCAAATAAGTTGAAATCGTATCTCTACACACAAAAACCTGCACATGGATATTCATAGCAGCCTTACTGGTAATTGTGAATACGTGGAAGCAACCTAGAGGTTCCTCAGTAGATGAATGGATAAATAAATTGTGGTATATTCAGGCAATGGAACATTAGCCAGCACCAAAAAGAAATGAGCCATCAAGCCATGAAAAAATATAGAGGAAATTTAACTGCATGTTTCTAAGCAGAGCAAAGAAAAGGTTACATGGCTGATATGATTCCAACTATATGATGTTTTGGAAAGGGCAAAACAATGGAGATAGTAAAAAGATCTGTGGTTGCCAGGGGCTAAGGAGGAAGGTAGGAATAAATAAGTGAAAGTAAAAGGATTTTTAGCTATTCTGTCTGATACGATAATGGTGGATACCTATCATTGTACACTTGTCCAAACCTATAGAATGTACACACCACGAGTGAACCATACTGTAAACTACAGACTGTGGGGTGATAATCATGTATTGATACAGATTCATCGTTGTAGAAAACATATCTCTTTTGTACCAGATTTTGATAGTGAAGGAAGCTGTGCACACGTAGAGTTAGGGGATATATGGAAAAGCGCCATACATTCCCTCATATTTTGCTATGAACCTAAAACTTCCCTGAAATATAAAGTCCATTAAAATATTTTTTTTAATGTTTATTTATTTTTGAGAGAGACAGATAGACAGAACGCAAGCTGGGGAGGGACAGAGTGAGAGGCAGACACAGAATCCGAAGCAGGCTCCAGGCTTTGAGCTGTCAGCACAGAGCCCAACACAGGGTTCGAACTCACAAACCATGCGATCATGACCTGAGCTGAAGTCAGGCTCTTCATCAACTGAGCCACCCAGGTGCCCCTATAAAGTCCATTTTAAAATTAGAAAGTGAAAATGTTTAAAGTTCCCATCTATAATAGTGTAAAGAAACATGAAATATTTAGGGATAAATCTAACAAAATAAGTGCAATATTTGTTTTCTGAAAACTATAAAATATTTCTAAGAGAGAGTACTAAATTAATCAAGAGATATACCCTGTTCATGAACTGAATAATCCATATGGATCAGATACCTATTTTCCCTTAGTTGATTTGCAGTTTCAGAGCAATTGTTCTACTTAAAATCCTAGCAAGTTTTTGGCAGAAATTGACAAATAGATTATTAAAATCTACATGTAAATGGAAAAGTCTTAGAATAGTCAAAACAAATTTTTTAAAAATTTTTTTTTAACGTTTATTTATTTTTGAGACAGAGAGAGACAGAGCATGAATGGGGGAGGGTCAGAGAGAGAGGGAGACACAGAATTCGAAACAGGCTCCAGGCTCTGAGCTGTCAGCACAGAGCCCGACGCAGGGCTCGATCTCACGGACTGCGAGATCATGACCTGAGCTGAAGTCTGAGGCTTAACCGACTGAGCCACCCAGGCGCCCCTGGTCAAAACAAATTTTAAAACAACAAAGTTAGGAACGTATGCTACTTGGTTTAAAACCTTACTCTTAATCTACAGTAATCAGGATTACATGGTGCTAGTGTAAAGAGAGACACATAGATCACTGGAATAAACAGAAAGTCCAGAAATAGATCCACATACATATGGTTAATTGATTTTTGACAAAGCTGCACAAGTCATTCAATGAAGATAAAGATTGGCTTTGCAATGAGTGGTTCTGGAACAACTATGTATCCATATGGGGGAGAAAAGTACCTCAATTCATAACTCCTGTCAAATATAAAAAATTAACTTGAAATGGATCAGAGACCTAAATGTAATACCTAAACCTATAAAATTTCTGGAGAAAAGTACACAAGAAAACCTTCATGATCTTGGGCTAGGCAAGATTTCTGAGGATACATACAGGGATAAAAGGTACAGCATTGGGACTATAGTCAATGGTATTGCAATAGTGTTTGTACAGTGACAGATGGTAGCTACACTTGTGGTGAGCATAGCATACGCGAAGGAGTTGTCCAATCACTGTGTTGTACACCTGAAACCAATGTAACATTATGTGTCAACTATACGTCAATTAAAAAAAAAAAAAAGATTCATGGGGCTCCTGGGTGGCTCAGTCGTTTAAGCATCTGACTTTGGCTCAGGTCATGATTTCACAGTTTGTGTGTTTGAGCCCTGCGTCGGACTCTGTGCTGACAGCTCAGAGCCTGGAGCCCGCTTTGGATTCTGTGTCTCCCTTTCTCTCTGCTTCTCCCTTGCTCACGCTCTGTCTCTCTGTCTCTCTGTCTCTCTGTCTCTCTCTCCTTCAAAAATAAATAAACATTCAAAACAATTTTTAAATAAAAAAAAAAGAGGATACAAAAACACTAACAATAAAAATTCATACAATTGTCTTCATTAAAGTTCAAAACGTTTTCTCTTCAAAATACACCATCAGTGGGAAGCCTAGGTGGCCCAGTTGTTAAGTGTCCCATTCTTGATTTCAGCTCAGGTCATGCTCTCACGATTCGTGAGATGGAGTCAGCACAGAACCTGCTTGGGATTCTCTCTCTCTCCCCCTCTCTCTCTCTCTCTCTCTCTGCCCCATCCCCCACTCACACACACACTCTCTCGCTCTCTCTCTCTCAAAATAAATAAATAAATAAATATGTTTTTAAAATGCACCATCAAGAAAACGAACTGACAAGCTAAAGACCAGAAGGCAATATTTGCAATGCATGTATCTAACAAAGAATTTCTATTCAGAATATACAAATACAACTCAGTAATAAAAGGGCAAAACACCCTAGGCAAAAAATGGGCAAAAGATTTGAACAGACACTTCACAAAAGAAAATAAAAAAATGTACAATGCCATAAGGATATTCCAATAAGTACATGAAAAGATGTTCAACATCCTTAGTAACCAGATAAATGCAAATTAAAACCACAATAAGATAACACAATATACCTATTAGAATATCTAAAATTTAAAAGTTTGACACAACTAAGGATATGGTACAGTTAGAACACTCAGGCACTGTGATAATATAACCACTTAGAAAAACAGATTGCCAATTTCTTATACAATTGAACATAGATGTACCATACAATGTAGCAATTATGCTCTGAGGTATTTATCCACCCCCTCCAGGCAAGGATCACACAAAAATTTTACCCAAATGTTCATAGCAGCTTTATTAATAACAACCAAAAACTAGAGACAAACCAAACACAGACCTTCAGATGAACAGATAAGCAAGTTGTGCTATATTCATACAACAGAAAATTATTCAATGAAAAGAACGGCCTACAGATACATTTAAGAACATTGTTGTCTCAAAGGCATTATGCTAGGTGAACAAAATCAGACACAAAGATTACATATGTTATATATACAAAATTCTAGAAAGGGCAAGACTACCTCATTGTTATAGAAAGCAGTTCAGTGGTTGCCTGGTGTGGGGATTGAGGGGTAGGGGGAAGAGGGAGTTTTTTAGAATGATGGAAGTGCTGTGTGTTGATTTATGATAGTGGTTAAACAAATGTATACAACACGCATCAAGCTATGCACTTAGGGGCACCTGGTTGACTCAATCGGTTAAGCATCTGACTCTTGATTTTGATCTCATAGTTGTGACATCAAGCCCCACATCAGGCTCTGCACTGGGTCTGGAGCCTGTTTGGGATTCTCTCTCTCTCTCTCTCTCTCTCTCTCTCTCTGCTCCTCCCCTGCTTGCACATGCATACCCAGGTGGTCTGTCTCAAAGAAAAAAAAAAAAAGCTATGCACTTGGAAGGATTGCATTTTATTAGATATGTTATAAATCAGTAAAGTTGTTTGGTAAAATTAATTTGGTATGGCTAAAATGTAAAATGTTTATGGACAAAATTACCCCCAAAAAGTCTATCTAGGGTGGCAGGGGGTGGATCATGATGGCTTTTCATCCCATGCAAATTGTATATATTTTTTTAAATATGTTTTAAAATTTATATGCCAAAAAATGGCTCAGACTATGAAAGACAATGTGTAATAAATCAGGATTCCCTTTCCGACCATGACCCAGAATAGGAAGAACATTCTACTTTATGACCCACTATACAAATACACACTATATAACAGTGCTTATCCGTTTCTACAGGAATGAATATGCATAGAAACATTCATAGGAGGGGCACCTGGGTGGCTCAGTCAGTTAAACCTTGAACTCTTGATTTTGGCTCAGGTCACAATCTCGCAACTCATGGGTTCAAGCCCTGCTTTGGGCTCTGCAGTGACAGTGGTAGCCTGCTTGAGATTCTCTCTCTCCCTCTCTCTCTGCCCCTCCCCTGCTTGTAGTCTCTCTCTCTCTCTCAAAATAAATAAATAAACTTAAAAAAAAGAACGTTCATAGGAGTAGGAATATTTCCTATTCCATCCTTTTTGAAATGCTAGTTTCAACTCTTCATATTTATGTCATGACCCACTAATGGGTTATGACCTTTGGCTTGAAAAACACTATATTAAAAACCTACCTGAAGTGGTTAAAGATTATGGTTAAGCAACTTAACTTTAATTTCTAGATAAGTTAAAACTTCAAAACAAGAGTTTAGAAGGAAGCAATTGGGGAAAAAAAGAGAGTTAAAAGGATTAGGGGCATAAATATATAGGGACGGCCTCCAGCTGTGTGGAGGAAGATGCATCAGAGGAGCATTAACTGCCCTTGACAGACAGATCTTCTTCACAGGCCACTAGCTATGTGAACTCTCTGAGCTTCAGCTTCCTTGTCTTTGAAAGAAGCATAGTAATAATACTTGTCTCATAGGGTTGTATAAGGATCAAGTGAGATAGCCTATAAAGAGCAAGCACAAAGTAGCTTTGCTTTCTAATTTTTCATATGACATAGATCATATAGCAGCACATGGACTCTCCTTTATGAAAAAGAAAAGGAAAGTACTCAGAGTGGGCAAAGAATGCTCGCAACATGTTTGAAATGCCCATAAGGCACAAGGAAGGTTGCTTATTCTGCATTTGAGATGCAGGTAGAGTTAGATTAGGCAAGGTTAACTCAAAGTTGGATTTCTTGCAGATAGCAAATTGTATCTTTTTCTCCATAGTTTGTTCTAAATGGAGTTATTTGCTCATAAAGACTTATAATTTATAATTGGTAATTTTATAATGTTAATTGCCAATTCCTGTCAGCTGTAGACAAGTGTACTAAAAAACCTGCCTCGGTTTCCTTCACTTCATCACCTTCCCATTTGGTCCTCATCCACCTGCCCTCTTGCTTCCTTCTGCCCCATCATTCTACTACAATTCCCTTCATTAAAAGCACCAATGATGAGGTCAACTCTTCTAAAACTGTGGTCTGCAAACCCTAGAAGGAAGTGGGGAAGGGGATCCAGGGCTAGATCCTTTCAGCAACAGATCCTTTCTGTTTAGAAAAACAATTCTTTAAAGTAATTCAAGACTATAATTAAATAATTGTTTCAAACAATAATAAAGTCCAACAACAGTGGTGAGAGTGGACATCCCTGTTGTGTTCCTGACCTGATGGGGAAAGCTCTCAGTTTCTCCCCATTGAGAATAATAATAGCTGTGGGGCTTTCACACATGGCCTTTATGATGTTGAGGTATGTTTCTTCCATCCCTACTTTCTTGAGGGTTTTTATGAAGAAAGGATTCTGTATTTTGTCAAATGCTTTTTCTGCATCTATTGAGAGGATCCTATGGTTCTTATCCTTTCTTTTATTAATGCGATGTATCACATTGATTGATTTGCGAATATTGAATCAGCCCTGCAGTCCAGGAATAACTCCCATGTGATCATGGTGAATAATTCTCTTAAGGTACTATTGAATTTGATTTGCTAGTACTTGTTGAGAATTTTTGTATCCAGTTTCATCAGGGATATTGGCCTGTAATTCTCCTTTTTAATGGGGTTTTGTCTGATTTTGGAATCAAGGTGATTCTGGCTTCATAGAATGAGTTTAGAAACTTTCCTTCCATTTCTGTTTTTTGGAACAGTTTGAGAAGAATAGGTATTAACTCTTCATTAAATGTCTGGTAGAATTCCCCTGGGAAGTTGGGAGATTTTTGATAACCAACTCAATTTCTTTGCTGGTAATGGGTCCATTCAAATTTTCTATTTCTTCCTTTCAGTTTTGGTAGTTTGTATGTTTCTAGGAATTTCTTCCATTTCTTCCATATTGCCCAGTTTGTTGACATGGAATTTTTAATAGTATTATTTTATAATTGTTTGTATTTCTGTGGTGTTGGTTGTGATCTCTCCTCTTTCATTCCTGATGTTATCTATTTGAGTCGTTTCTCTTTTCTTTTTGCTAAATCTGGTTAGGAGTTTATAAATTTTGTTAATTCTTTCAAAGAACCAGCTCTTAGTTTCATTGATCTGTTCTACTGGTTTTGTTGTTGTTGTTTCTATATCATTTATTTCTGCTCTAATCTTTATTATTTCCCTTCTTCTGCTGGCTTTGGGCTTTATTTGCTGTTCCTCTTCTAGCTCCTTTAGGTATAAGTTTAGATTATGTATTTGGGACCTTTCTTGCTTTTTGAGATAGGCTGGAATTGCAATATACTTGCCTCTTAGGACTGCCTTTGCCGCATCCCAAAAAAGTTTGGACTGTCATGTTTTCATTTTCATTTGCTTCCATGTATTTTTTTTTATTTCTTCTTTAATTTCCTGATTAACCCATTCACTCTTTAGTAGGATGTTCTTTAACCTCCATGTATTTGAGAACTTTTCAAACATTTTCTTGTGATTGACTTCAAGTTTCATACTGTTGTGATCTGAAAATATGCATGGTGTGATCTCAATCTTTTTGTACCTGTTGAGGGCTGATTTGTGACCCAGTATGTGATCTATTCTGGAGAATTTTCCATGTGTACTCAAGAAAAATGTGCATTCTGCTGTTTCAGGGTGAAATGTTCTGAATACATCTGTTAAGTACATCTGGTTCATTGTGTCATTCAAAGCCATTGTTTCCTTATTGATTTTCTGCTTAGGCGATCTGTCCATTGTTGTAAGTGGGGTATTAAGGTCCCCTACTATTATTGTATTATTATTAATGAGTTTCTTCATGTTTGTGATTAATTGATTTATTTATTTGGGTGCTTTCAAGTTGGCATTAATACTTAAAATTGTTAGATCTTCTTGATGGATAGACCCCTTAATTATGATATAATGGCCTTCTTCATCTCTTACTACAGTGTTTGTTTTAAAATATAGCTTGTCTGATATAAGTATAGCTACTCCAGCTTTCTTTTGACATCCATTAGCATGATAGATGGTTCTCTATCCCCTCACTTTCAATCTGTAGGTGTCTTTAGGTTTGTTTTTTTTTTCAACGTTTTTTATTTATTTTTGGGACAGAGAGAGACAGAGCATGAACGGGGGAGGGGCAGAGAGAGAGGGAGACACAGAATCGGAAACAGGCTCCAGGCTCCGAGCCATCAGCCCAGAGCCTGACGCGGGGCTCAAACTCACGGACCGCGAGATCGTGACCTGGCTGAAGTCGGACGCTTAACCGACTGCGCCACCCAGGCGCCCCCTGTCTTTAGGTTTAAAATGAGTCTCTTGTAGGCAGCATATAGACAGATCTTGTTTGTTTGTCTGTTTTAAATCCATTCTGATACCCTATGTCTTTTGATTGAAGCATTTGGTCCATTTACATTCAGAGTGATTATTGCAAGATATCAATTTTGTGCCATTGTGTTACCTGTAAAGTTGGTGTTTCTGGTGATGTTCTCTGGTCCTTTGTAGTCTTTGTTGCTTTGGTCTTTTTTTTTCTCAGAGACTCCCCATTAAAATTGCTTGAAGGGCTGGTTTAGTGGTCACGAACTCCTTTAGTTTTTGTCTGTCTGGGAAACTCTTTATCTCTTCTTCCATTCTGAAGGACAGCCTTGTTAGATAAATAATTCTTGGCTGCATAGTTTTCCCATTCAGCACATTGAATACTTCCTGCCCCTCCCTTCTGGCATGCCAAGTTTCAGTGGACAGCTCTCCTGCCACCCTCATGTGTCTACCCTTGTGGGTTAAGGACACTTTGTCTCTAGCTGCTTTCAGAATTCTCTCTTTATCTTGTAATTCAAGATTATATAAAAGAAAAATTTCAGAAACAACTTTTAAAAATTATCATTAAAATCTTCTGAAAAACAAGTACGTCACAGGGATATAAAGTACAGCATGGGGAATATAGGCAATAATATTGTAACAACTTTGTGTGGTGACTGATGGTGATTGGACTTATCATGGTAATCACTTCATAATGTATGTAAATCCTGAATCAGTATGTTGTACACCTGAAACTAATATAATATTGTATGTCAACTATATTTCAACAAAACAAATCTTCTGAAAATGAAAAAATAAGATACCACATTTGTGAAAGAGGAGTGGAATGATTAAAAAAGGAGCTATAAAAAAAAAACAAAATAAGTGTGCTTTAAAAAAGCTTTTTAATGCAAAATGGAAAACTCTGTAGAAAGTTTAAGAGATAAAGTGCACAAACTCCCAGAGAGTGGTGCAAAAATATTAAGAGATGGAAAAAGGGACCGGGGGAGCCTAGACAATTAGAAAATCAACCCAGGATGTATTACATGAAAAATAAAAGCTCTAGAATAGGAGAATGCCAAAAAGAGAGAATAGAAAACAATCAAAGAAATAATTCCAAAAAATTTACCTGTGTTTCTAGGTAGAAAGCATCTGCTAAGTGTCCAGCACAATGAGTGAAAGGAAACCCACATACAGGCATATCATACTTAAATTTTGCCTGAGGACAAAGATTTTACAAATGGGAAAGAGAGTGAGACAGAGGAGAGAGAGAAAACTGTTCATGTACTAATGATCATAAATCAGAATGACTTCAGACTTCTCAACAGCAACTGTGTGAGCAACTCCAAACGATGATGGCTTCTAAATTATTTCCCACCTTGTCAAATAACAACCAAATGTGAAAACAGAATAAAGATTTTTTTAAATATACCTGTTATAGACTGAATGTCTGTGTCCTCCCATCCCCGTATTTATATGCTGAAGCCCTAACTCCCAATGTAGCTACATGTAGAGAGGGAATGTCTGAGGAAGTAATTACTGCAAAATGAGGTCATAAGAGTGGGGCCCTTATCTGATAGGATTAGTGTCCTTATGAGAAGAGACACCAGAGAGCAACTTTGCTCTCTCTCTCTATGCACATGCATGGAGGAAAGGCATGTGAGGACACAGCAAGAAGGCAGCTATCTATGAGCCAGGAAGAGAGCTCTCACCAGGAACAAAATTAACTTTGTTATGACACTTTTGGCCTCCAAAACTGAGAAATAAATTTCTATTGTCTAAGTCCTCCAGTCCGTGGTATTTGTTATGGCAGCCCAAGCTGACTGATACAACACTCATCCTGTCTCTGGAAGCTACTAGAAAATGTGCTATGTAATGCAAGAGAGAAAAAATTAGGAAGAGGAAGAAACAGCAGATGGGAAATAGGAGCCCCAATGTAGAGAGACAATGAGGATTCTTGGAGAAAGGAGATCTGTGATGCTCACCATCTGTGCACCAGTCATGGAGGGCACTGTGCAGATCAGGCTCCAGGAGAAACTTCATTAAGAAGCTAAACTCAATAGAATACCTAATGTGAATCAACATTTTGGGGAGCCAACTAGACAAATGATGGAGATTCTGGGGTTGAATTCCTAAATCCATTTCCCCCCACCCAAATAAAAAAATAAGCAATGGAGAAAAACAAAATACTCATTAACCCAGGAAAAGAGGAAATTCTATAGAAAAGTAATCTCAGTTCATCTTAAATGGTTCCACTATGAACAGCACACAGGCTCACTGTATTGCAATAACCATTTCAAGAAGTGGGTATGGGGCAATAGGAAATGTTTCTGGGTGGGATGGGTAGAGAGGAGAAAAGAGAACTAAAATTCTCATCTTCTGTAATAGTAAGTTCACATGTAATACCCAACACCGAGGGGAGAATCAAAGTATAGCTCTGCCATCACGTCACTTGGAGGCATGGAGGCCAGCACAGACAGAGGAGGCTGGAAGAGGATATTGATTGCCTTTAGGGATGGGATAGGAGGAGTGTGGTTGGAGGACTGGTGTTTCTCTTAACAAACCTTACAGACCTAGGTGACTTGTCAACTATGCATGTGTATAACTTGATAAAAATACAAGCTAATGCTCGTGCTTTCAAAACCGAACATCCGAGTCTTTAACCCCTACAGTCCAAGTTAATTTCTTAATGCCAGACATAAACCCGGGGACACTAACCCCAGCATTTCCCCCCGCTGCATCATGGCTTGTCATAATCTTTGTTTTGTTCCAGGGTGATTTCTAGTAAAAGTTGGCTCATTTCAAAATGAGGGTAAGAACAAGGACAAAGTATAGCCAGATTCCCACCCCCCACCACCATTATATCTGAAAACATCCAAATTGACTTAAAATGGAAATTACAGAATAATAGATAGGGATAAAGCCAAAGGTATCAGTACCATAATAAATCAGAATATGTTACTAATTTCACAAAGTAAAGGCAGAGATCTCAGCTGGAGTTAAAACCAAATCAAAACAATCCAACAACTAGAATAACACACCACACACACACACACACACACACACACACTTCTTGGTGACCTTTACACTAAAGTATGCTCTGCCTGGGGTACTTTATTCTACTTCTCTCCACATCACCTTCTGGAGAACATTCCTCTCCTCCCTCTCAAGCTTGGCTTACTGGTAGCCTCCTCTGTAAAGTCTTTTCAGAGCCTGCTGGCTGAGTTTGTTGTCCTCTCCTATGTTCCCATAACCCTGTGTGTTTGTGCCCATGTCCACAGTGATTGCTGTGACAATGGTCCCCTCTGATTGTCTGCCCAGGAGCCCCCTAGAGGGGGTTTCCCTGGGTGCCTCCCACACAAAGCTTGACATGCTGGATGCCCTGCCCTTTGGCCATAGTGAACAGGACCACAGAGCATCAGACCAAGGAGATTCAATCCATAGGTGGTCTATAAGACAGTACAGATTGATAAGGTGATAGAGATAAGGTGATTTTACTAGACTATAGCATCCTCTCATTTGAAACATCAGATTGGGTACATGAGGGGAAGAAGCTGGAAGACGAAAGAGAGAGCACAGTATTTAGATCTCCTGAGACAGCGCAGGTCACTGGTAAGCAGCCTTGAGTAAGACAGAGCCATGGGGTAGAGAAAAGACACACAAGGGGAGTGAGATTATGGAGCAGAAGCAGGAGAAGCAGAGAGGAACTGAATCACCCCAACAGGTGTTGCTGAGTAATGAATGGTTATGAAAGCTTCTCGGGATCCTGCCCCTCTTCCCCATGTTTACTTGGCTTTCCAACTTCCAGAGGCCTGCAGGTAAAGCTGTTCCTGCTCCCATGTGATTCCTGTTGTCCAGAAGGGATACCAAAGAAAGCCTCTCCTAGACACAACCTCTCCTAGCACCTACCACCGTGCATTTGTCATTGTCACTCCTACCTCTCCCCCTCTAGCCGGGAAGCTCACTGCTCGTGCTGTTTGCTGGTATAATCCTCTATGTCTGTACTTGGCCCACTGCCTGGGCCATGGCAGAGCCTGATACTTGCTGTTTGAGTTAAGTAAAAGGAGCACGATCAACTCAATGTCCCACAAGGGTGTGCGGGTCCATGTTGTGGCTCTCACATAGGAACTTCTCAAAGAGTAGGAGCTGACTTCCGTTAACTCCTCGGGACAGCGTCTGGTAGAGAACCAAGTGCAAATGGGTGAAGGAAAAGCACTTGCTGGTGTTGATGAGCCTCTAAAACACCAGCTAAAAAGACGGACAGATTAGAAAGCTGATCTCTGTGCTGAGATCTAAACTCCCCTGCTCAGTTGCATACCTCTGCACATAATTAAAGGTTAAAGACGTGTTGCGTAGGCTGTTATAGAAATCAAAAGTACATGCAATTCTTCTGAAGCCTTGCTGATTACTCTTAGCGCATTGTGTTTTAATTTTGATCTCTGGAAAATATCAGGAACAAGGAAAGAACTTCCCACCCCCACCCCACCAACCCCCGGCTCCATAGGAAAAACAGTGTTGAAATAAAACAAACATCTTGGATCGACCCTCTTTTGAACGTCAGAAACTCGCCTCACCCTCCCAACAGGCTTGAAGTCTGCACAATTTGTCCGCCAAGAGAGTGGGATTTGGCAGGACTCCTTGTAAACTCCAACCGCAGGAGGCCTCTGATTGAATTGAAATTGTTTCCTCCGGTCAGAGTTTGTTGGTGGTACACCCCCCCCTCAGGATGTGAATTCATCATGTTTGCTGTGGGGTGAGACTGGGGCGGTGGAAAGTGCACACGAGACTGAATGTGTCCGGGTGCGTATGTGTGTGTATACAGCTCTTATTCCCTACTGTCCTTAGTAAAGGCATGGACACCGCCTAAAATAATTCTGAAAAATTATCTACATTCTTATTCATCCTCAGTATCTTTCAAAGTGATTGGAATTTGATCAA
Organism: Panthera uncia; assembly: GCF_023721935.1. Lineage (NCBI taxonomy): Eukaryota > Metazoa > Chordata > Mammalia > Carnivora > Felidae > Panthera > Panthera uncia. The sequence goes on along the minus strand of NC_064812.1, from coordinate 54,137,256 downwards.
CAAAAATAAGGAATTGGAAAATGGTGAAATACAAGGGCAAAACTGGCAGCAAATTTCCACAAGTCATTAACCCAGCCTCCCTTGCCAGCATGCACGTACTTTCTAACTTTTGGGGAGCTAACGGTATTCAAAGGGATGAAGACCATGTCCTCTGGCTTCATGAGGTTGGGGTGGGGAAGGAAAGCAGGTTTGGGTGTGAGAAAAGTCCGCCTTGTTATTTGCTGGGCCAATATCTCTGTGCTTGTTTGAAAAAGATTTCCAAGTTAACCCTACCACCTAAAGAAAGACACTTTTTTTGTTTAACTATGGTAAAACACACACACACACACACACACATAAATTTATCATCTTAACTATTTGTAAGTATATGGTTCAGTAGTGTTATGTGTATTCACATTGCAGTGCAACAGATCTCCAGAATATTTCATTATAGGATACTGAAAATCTGTACCCACTAAATACTAATTCCTTCCTCCCTGCCCCAACTAGCCCTGGGTAACTGCCTTTATTCTTTCTCTTTCTATGATTTTGTCTGTTTTAGATACTTCATGTGATTGGAATCATATAGTATTTGGCCTTTCATGACTGACTTATTTCCTTAGCATAATGTCCTCCAGGTTCAACCATATTGTAGCATGTGACAGGATGTCCATCTTTTTAAAGGCAATATCAACATTCCGTTGTAGGCATACACTACATATTCTTTATCCAGTCATATGTCAATGGGCATTTGGGTTGTTTCCATCTCTTGGCTATTGTGAATAATGCTGTGATGAACATAGGTGTGTAAATATCTCTGAGATTCTGCTTTGGGCTCTTCTGGATATACACCTAGAGATAGGATTGCTGGATCTTATGGCAATTCTATTTTTAACTTTTTGAGGAACCTCTGTACAATTTTCCTTACTGGCTGCATCATCTTACATTCCCACCAATAGTGCACAAGGATTCCGACTTTTCCACATCCTTGGATGTGGAAAATAACACTTGTTATTTTCTGTTCTTTTGATCATGGCCATGCTGATGGGTGTGAGGTAATACCTCATTGTGGCTTTGATTAGGACACTTCACTTCACATGAAGAAACTGAAGCCCTCTTTGAGGCAGGCAGGTGGGATTTTCCTTCTGGTCGCTAAGTCTAGGATTTTAACTTCTGTACTGGAAAGCATGCCAGCCTAAGTAAATCCTATCCTGGGCTTCTAACAAGTGCTCCTCAGGGTGTGAGCAGCACCCCAGGGAGTAACTGAAGCCATAAAATAGATGTAGTATCTCTTCTAGTCCATCAGTATCATCAGTATTATCAATGATAAGTAAGTTAAGGCATTGTTTTTACATTAAAACAAATGCAGATATATCAGGAAACACAATGTGAAATTTGCATGCATTGTTTACAGCTAAAACACAGGACTATATGGAACTTTCGCACTTGCCGTGGGATGCTTTAAGCCATACCCATCACAGCCCAGAGAGAAGCTCTCTCTTCTCTGCCACTAGGAAACTGCAGTGAAAAGATGTGAAAAGCACTAGCATAGTCCACAGAGTACCATGGGCGTGTTGTCCTTACTTAGTTATGGAACTTTGTAAGGGGGTGGCAAGAACATTAGAGAACATCTTACCCATACTGTCATTTTACAAATGAGGAAACAGAGGCCCCGAGAGGTGAAGGGCTGTGCTCACATTCCCACAGCAGTGATTCTGTGTGCTCTAACTGCAGTATTTGAACCTGATCACAGCTCAGAGAATATAAGGTACCGGGAGAAAACAATCACAGGCGTAGAGGGACCGCAGACGTACTCACACTCAACTCAGCGATGCAGAGAAAATTAGTTTATTTTTTGCTCTGCATTTGATTGAATTTGGCCCTATCAGCCAGCAAGTGAGAAAACAATGACTAAATCTCGATTTTAAACTTGTAATCCAAAGCAGTGCACTCAAACAGTGCTTTAGGAGATCCTCAGTCTCTCCCTTTCTATTTCTCCTCCCTCAGCCTTTTCCAGAAGGGCAGCTAGGTACTCTGCGTGGCCCAGTGACCTCGTAGAGGCAGGATGACTGGGTCTTAGGACTGGCCTGCTGTTCTCTGGACCAGCTGCAGAGTGGCTCTTCTGAACTCCACCGGGGAATCTTTGGCTTGAGTGATTCCTGAGCATTCAGCTGGTGTCTGTTGCTAACATCCTGCAGCTGATCAACTTGTAGTCTATTCTTTGTCAGCCCAGGCAGAGCATGGAGCCCCCTCCCCGCTGACTTAGCCTCGCCTTGGCTCTCACTGGCGATTGACCCCTCTGAGTTCCTGCCCCATCCTCCATATGGTCTTCTAGCCCTGCAGTCTCTGGCCCCACCCAGACTTTGCTGCAAGGCCACCTCACCGTCTCACGGCAGGCCCCGTGTAGATTCACTCTCAACATCCATGTCATGTGTAAACCAAGGGCAGCTCCAGAGTGCACTGTAGACTCTAACCACACTGCCCTATCGGTTCTGTCTCTGAAGAACCCTAATACAGAAGCCTAATAAATTCTTACCTGATCTGTAAAAGCAGAAAAGTTCTAGGTCAAGGAAGCAAAAATCTAACCTGAATCATAAAAACAGAGTCAGAGCCCCTTAATCAATCCCCAGACTTGAGCCGACATATAGACCCAAAGCCCCTTGAATGAAGGAGAGGCCAGGTCACCTTAAGAAAGGACCCCCAATACACTGCCAAAAATGTATGCTGTTAATGTGTCTCTCAGTCTTCCCCAAAGGCACATACAGCCTTTTACTAGGGCTACTGTGCATTGAGGGAAAGGAAATTATCAGAACTTCCAGGAACTACTGAACACTGGCTCTGAACTAACTCTGCTTCCAAGAGACCCAAAATGTTGCTGTGGTCTATTGGCCAGAATAAAACCTTATAGAGGTCCGATGATCAATGGAGTCTGTCTCACAGTGGGCCCGTGGGTCTCTAAAGCCATCCTGTGGTTATTTCCTGAGTTCTGGAAATACAATTGGAAGTGACATACTTGGCAGCTGGTAGAATATCCTCACATCGGCCCCCTGACCTGAGGAGTGGGACTGTGGGAAATGCCAGGGGGAAGCCATTAGAGCTGCCTTTACCTAAGAAAACGGTAAACCAAAAACCATAACACATTCCTGGAAAGACTGTAGAGATTGTAGCCACCATCGAGGACTTGAAAGATACAGGGGTAGTGATTCCCACCACATCCCCATTCAACTCACCCAGTGACCTATGCAGAAGACGGATGAATCGTGGACAGTGACCACTGATTGTCATAAGCTTAACCAGGTGATGACTCCAACTGCAGCTGCCATAGTGGACGTGGTGTCACCACTTGAGCAAATTAGCGCATTAACCAATTTTCCAGCATGTGGCTATTCATCTGGCAAATGTGATTTTCTCCATACCTGCCCATAAGGCCCACCGGAGCAGTTTGCTTTCAGCTGGCAAGGCCACTAGTACTCCTTCACTCTCCTACCTCAGGGGTATACCACCTCTCCAGCCCTGTGCCATAATTTTGTTCCCAGGGGTCTTGATCACTTTTCCTTCCCGCAGGATATCACACTGCTCCATTACATTGATGAAATTATGCTGATTGGACCTAGTGAGAAGAAGTAGCAACTACTCTAGACCTATCGGAAAGACGTTTGCACGTCAAAGGGTGGGAATTGAATTAGACAAAAGTTCAGGGGCGTCCTACCTCAGTGACATTCCTGAGGTCCAGTGGTATGGGGCATGTCAAGATAGCCCTTCTAAGATGAAGGATAAGTTGTTGTATCTAGCCCATCTTACAATCAAAAAAGAGGTGCAACACCAAGAAGGCCTGTTTGGATTTGAGAGACAATATATTCCTCATTTGTTTGTGTGACTCCAGCCCATCTACTCAGTGACCCAAAATGATCCTAGTTTTGAGTGCGGCCCAGAACAAGGAAGGCTCTGCAAAAGAACCACACTGCTGTGCCAGCCGCTCTGCCACATGGGCCGTGTGATCCAGCAGAACCAAGTGGCAGTGGCAGACAGGGATGCCGTTTAGAGCCTTCGGCAGGCCCCCCTAAGTGAAGTTCCGTACAGGCCCTTAGGATTTTGCTGCAAAGCTCTGCCACCATCTATAGATAACTACTATCCTTTTGAGAAACAGATCTTGGCCTGCTACAGGGCCTACATAGAGACTGAACACTTAGCCATGAGCTGCAAAGTCACCAGGCAACCTGAGCTGCCCATCATGAGCTGGGTGTTCTCTGACCCACTAAACCCTAAAGTTGGGCATGCACAGCAGCACTTCATCATCAAATGGCAATGGTATATATGTGTTGGGCCTGAGCAAGCCTTGAAAACACAAGTAAGTTACATGAAGAAGTGGCTCAAATACCCAAGTCCCCTCTCCTGCTACACTACCTTCTCTCTCCCAGGCTACACCTCTGGTTTCACAGGGAGTTCAGTTCCCAGGGAAGTGACAGAAGAAAAGACTCGGGCCCAATTTACAGATGGTGCTGCATAACATGGAGGCACCACCCCAAAGAGAATGGCTGTAGCACTACAGTCCTTTTCTGAGAGGGCATCCTTGAAGGACAGTGGTAAAGGCAATCCCCCCAGGGGGCAGCACTTCAAGCAGCGTGCCTGGTTGTTCACCTTTGCTTGGAAGGAGAAATGGCCAGATGTTACATACTGATTTGTGGGCTGCGTCCAATGCTTTAGCTGGATGGTGGGGGACTTGGAAGGAACATGAGTGGAAAATTTATGACAAGGAAATTTGAGGAGGAAGAGGTATTATAGACAGGTCTCTCTGGACAAAAAACATGAAGATGTTTGTGTCCCATGTGAATTTTCATTAATGGGTGAACTCAGTAGAGAAGAATTTCAATAATAAAGTGGACAGGATGACACATTCTATGTATACCAGGAAGCCTCTTTCTCCGACCACCCTGTCATTGCCCAGTGGGCTATGAACAAAGTAGCCATGGTGTCAGGGATGGAAGTTATGCATAGATTCAGCTGCATGGACTTCTATTCACTAAGGTTGGTCTGGCTATAGCTGAATGCCCAATCTGTGAGCAGCAGAAACCAACACAGAGTCCTTGATATGACACCATTCCCTGGAGTGATCAGCCAGCTAGCTGGCAGCAGGTTGGTTATATTGTACTACTTCCATCATGGAAGGGTAATATTTTGTTCCTATTAGAATAGACATTCCAGATATGGATTTGTCTTCCCTGCACAATGCTTCTGCCAAAACTACCATCTATAGACTTACACAATGCTTTATCCACCATCATGGTATTCCACACAGTATTGCTTCTGATCAAGGAACTCACTTCATAGCAAATGAATTGAGGCAATGGCCCAGGCTCATGGAATTCATTGTTCTTGCCATGTTTTCCATCATCCTGAGGCATCTAACCTTATAGAACAATGGAATGGCCTTTTGAAGACTCAGTTATATCACCTGCTAGGTGGTAATGACTTTCAGGCCTGGGACAAGCTTCCCCAAAAGGCCATATATTCTCAGAATCAGCATCCTATATATATTGTTTTGTCCCATTTAGAGGGCTTATGGGTCCAAGAACCAAGGGATGGAAATGGGAGCAGTACAGCTATTACCCTAGTGACCCACTAGCAAAATGTTTGCTTCCTGTTCCCACAATCTTACGCTCTGCTGGCCTATGGGTTTTAGTTCTATGGGAAGAATGCTTTCACCGGGAAACAGAGAAATGATTTCATTAAACTGGAAGTTAAGAATGCTGCCCATCACTTTGCCCTCCACATGCCTTTGAACCAACAGGCAAAGGAGTCACTGTGCTGGCTGGAGTAATTGATCCTGACTACTAAGGGGAAATTGGACCACTATCCCACACTGGAGGAAAGGAAGAATATGTCCAGAATACAGGAGATCTCCTAGGAAATGTCTCAGTGTTATCATGCCCTGTGATTAAGATCAATGGAACACTATAAAAATCCAATACATGCAGGACTACTAATGGCTTAGAACCTTTAGGAATAAAGGTTTGGGTCATTCCACCATTTAAAGAACCATGATCAACTGCAGAGCTTGTTGAAGGCAAACAGAAGCTACAGAATGGGCAGTAGAAGATAGTTACAAATATCAGCTACAACTCTGTGGCCAGTTATAGAAATGAGGACTGTAATTTGCATGGGTACTTCCTTCTTGTTTTGTTATGAATAATATCTTTGGGTTTTTTTCTCTCTTGCATCCCCTGCCATGTGACATAAAATGTATTAACTTTAGATCATAGAATTTAAGTATTGTTAACTCCTTGTCGTAGTATTTAAGTTATGGGATATCAAGGAGAAGAACAAACTTCACTCAAGGACTTTACCTCCTCTTTTGAGGAAGACATTAGTACGTTTTTTTGTTGCATGCAGGATAGCTGTGTCATGTTAGGCAGAATTATGACGTCATTGTCTTTACTTGGAGATTAAGCGTGCTTTAAGAAGATGCATATCGGTGCCAAGAATCGCACTTGACTGGACTACAAAGGTGCCGAGATGGTTGATCAGACATTATTCTGGGTGTTTCTGGGAGGGTGCTTTTGGATGAGATTAACATTTAATCAATAGATTGGGTAAAGCAAATTGCTCTTCCTAATGTAGGTGGCCTCATCTAATCAGTTGAAGGTCTGAACAGAAAAAAAAATGCCAACTCTCCAAAATAAGAGAGAATTCTTCCTGTCTTAGAGCTTTTGGATTGGAACATCATTTTTTTTTTCCTATTTGAACTTGAACAATAACATTGACTCTCCTAGGCCCCTCCCTTGGTAACTTACCCTGCAGATTTGTGGTTTTATTTTTTTTTTAAGTTTTATTTATTTATTTTTGAGAGTGAGAGGTGGGGGAAGGGCAGCAAGAGAGGGAGAGAGAATCCCAAGCAGACTCCATGCTGTCAGCACAGAGCCCAATGTGGGGCTCGAACTCACCAATTGTGAGATCATACCCTGAGCTGAAATCAAGAGTCGGATGCTTAACCAACTGAGCCAGACATGTGCTCCAGCAGGATAGGGGTTTTAAAGCCTCCATAATTTTGTGAGCTGATTCCTTATGATAGATGATAGATAGATAGATAGATAGACAGATAGATAGAACCAATCATTTTTGTTTTTGTTTCTCTGGATAACCTGTCTAATACAGGAACCTAGAACAATCCTCCTTTCATTGAGGACTCACTTTAATCTACCCTCCTGGCTTGGTTTCTAAAGGGTTGGGAAGCTATCAATAGTGGGAAATATAAAGAGGGAATTTAAGATGCACCAATGGAATATTTGTAAAAATATTATCCCATAGATGAGTTCACTATAAATGACCGATGTAATCTCTACTGGAAAACAGTTTCTGCTTCAAAATACTTCATAATTATCAATATTACTCAATACTTCTGGAGACCAGCTCTTTCCTGCACTTAGCTTCTCTCTGTGTAGGACCATACCATCTGAATCAAAGTTTGGAGTATCTGGCATGTCAAAGGATTTTTTTTTAATGTGTGAATGAAAGAAGAGCCCTGGAGGTAAGTAAGAGCTCTTGATCCCAGAAAGGGGTAGGGGGATGTAAATGTTCCCCAATATCACACCACCATTTGAAATTTAGAGGACAAGTTATCCAATGGATAGCTTGATGGATCCTGAGGCCACCTCAAACAATGCCCCCAGGAGGTAGCAGCCCCTCTAATGAATGTATGGGAACCCAACACTGAGCTCCATAGCTCTGGGGGCTGTGGCTAATATCTGAGACTCTTACTTGGCCCCACACTAGAGGAGTCACGTTCCTTCAAGAAGATGAAGAGGCTTCCATAATGAGCTTTTCTTCAGCAAATATATTAAGCTGAAGACCAGAGGCTCTTCCCTATTTCTTCCCTGGATTGTATAAGTCCCAGGAACCTTGTATGATCTCAGTGGAGAGGAATGGAGAACTCTGAAACAATAGCTGAAACTGGAGGTACGTCCAACTAGACCGTTAAGAGCTAAACTTCATTTAATGTATTTATAAAAATAAATGTGACATTTTTTGAGTCTCATGGAACAGCTGTTACCCATTACATTTCTTTTTAAATTTTATTTATTTATTTTGAGAGAGAGAGAGAGAGAGAGAGAGAGAAAGAGAGAGAGAGAGAGAATCTGTGCGCAGGGGAGAGACAGAGAGAAAGGCAGCAAGAGAATCCCAATCAGGCTCCCCACTGTCAGCGCAGAGCCCGACATGGGGCTCAATCCCACAAACCGTGAGATCATGACCTGAGCCAAAATCAAGAGTCAGATGTTTAACCGACTGAACCACCCAAGAGCCCCTTGACATCATTTTAAATTTCAGTTACCAGGGATTCAAGATTCCACAGAGGTTGACCAGGATACTGTACAACAGGGATTTGGTCATAAAACATTCATTGTTAAGTGTCCGACTTCAGCTCAGGTCATGATCTCATGGTTGTGAGTTTGAGCCATGAGGTGGGCTCTGTGCTGACAGCTGGAGTCTGGAGCCTGCCGCGGATTCTGTGTCTCCCCCTCTCTCCACCCCTCCCCAACTTGCACTCTGTCTCTCTCTCTCTCAAAAAGAAATAAAAACATTAAAAAAATAATTAAAAAAAATAAAAGAAATCACATGTTAGCCCTCCCACCCCAGATTCAAGTAGAGAATAGGAGGGAGGCTTCATGATTCCCGTCTCTATTTCCCATGCCCCCGCCTCTAGCCTTCCTCTAGGGCAAAAAGCAGGGAGCCATTTATCTTAATGGCGAGAAAGGCAAGTCCTCTCATGATCACATTTCTTTAATTACAGGAGATATGGCCAGGAGGATCTCAGACTTGAATTTCTCATCCCAATGTTACCTTTCCAAGAGACATTTTAGGCCCAGTCTCTGAAACTTGTCACCCAGGGAGTATGGAACCTGTTTAACTGTAATATCCATGTCTTATTTAATTTTAAACTGAGTAATAGTCATCAAAGACTATTTTAATTATACAGCTAAACTCCCTCTAAAATCCACATAAGTTTTACGCACAACACACACACACACACACACACACACACACATGCACACGCACATGCACACACACACACACACAGAATTCAGCCTGAATATTAGTTTCCTAAAAGGAAAAGAAAAATAACAAAAGGAAAATTAAGTAAGAGGTTATAAAGAAGATTTATAAATATTTTAAAATATTTTTAAGCTTTATTTATTTTGAGAGAGAGAGAGTGGGAGGGGCAGAGAGAGAGAGAGAGAGAGGGAGAGAGAGAATCGCAAGCAGGCTCCTTGCTGGCAGCACAGAGCCTGACACAGGGCTTGAATTCAGGAACCATGAGAACATAACCTGAGCTGAAACCAAGAGTCAGATGCTTAACCGACTGAGCTGCCCAGGGGCCCCTTCATGTATAAATATTTTAGCTTTGTCCAGTGTGTCACTTGTTTCTCCATCACCCTTCCAGTGTACTTATCTTGCACAAACACCAAAATTTCTCTGAAATGTTTACATTATTCGCAAGTGAATTTTTGGCACATTATCTAATATGAACTTTTTGCTTTTGAAAAATCGATAATATTGTTAAAGCAATGTTGGTTTCTTTGTTTGAATTTGCCTGAATAATCACAAGCAGAAGAAAAAAGATAAGGCACAGCTTGCCAGCATTCAAATGGTTATCCTTGCTCGAAATTTCAGCTAAAGGCATAAACCATAGTAGGTAATTGAGAGCAAAACATCTTTATGCAGATTTTATTATTATTGCTGAGCAGAAAACCTTGGGGGCAGAGGTGGAATGTCATGAAACTTTGGAAGCAATGATAAAACCCAGGTCCCATCTTGAAATATATGCAGTGACCCCAACTGAACCAAAATCACACAAAGCACAACGCTAATAATAAGAATTTCAAATTAAAAAAAAATTGAACAATAACATGTATGTCCAAATGTTGCCCTTACACCATGCTATCTTCCTTTTTCTTTTTCCTCTGGAATTGAGACCCACAAACAAACTGCATTTGGATCTTGTCTTTCTGTACTTTCATTTGGACAACAAGATGCTGGGATAAACCAGGAGTTGGTACAGGCACAAAATGGGGAGAGAGACAAGGAGAAGTAGCAAGGGCCCCTCTGCCAAATCCCGTCAATAATGTATGGGCTGTCAGTGGTTGATCACCGAGCACGGCCCGCCCTCGCCTTCTGCAGGCTCCTTTCCCAGTGGACAGTCAGGCCAGCTGTCTAGGCAGCAGGAATAGCCCTCCTTTCCCAAGCCCAGACCTGTGGGAAAATCTTCATTGGCCAGTAATTGATTCCACCCTGCCAGCTCCATTACTCCAGGCTCCAGTCAAACTGGCAGCAAGCTGGGGAAGGGAGCCCACTGAAGGGGTGAGGGGGTGGGAGCAAAGGCCATCAGGCCCCCCTGCAATTAACACTAATCTGAAAATTGGCCTCTGACAGCAAAGCCCAGCACCTGACAGCTAATTACTTATGTCAGACTGATGTGCACTTCATATGGAAAGGTTATTTATCAGAGACCAGGGTTTTCTCCTCCTCCCTCCAATCTTTTTTCTTTCTTTTTTTTCTGTTTGTCTTAGTTGAGAACAGTGGGGGATTGTTCCCGGTTGCTTAGCTCCCAGAAACCATGAAAGTTCTCATACCTTGAAAGGTTCCTAAATATCCTAAGACCCAATGCACATATTGTGTGCTGCTCACCTATGCTGGAGACCAGAGAAAGACATAAGTTTCTCAGAGGGTGGGCTTATTTCCTTGTATAAATGGGGCCCAAATGATAGAGACCTGGGAAATTCAAATGATCAATGTAGATGCAAGAAGGGATTCAAGGAGGACGAACCAACTTCATCTTATTTTCAAAAAGCTAGTCCACAGTGGGGAAGGCCAGTAAATGGACTTAAAAGCCTGCTGCCTTAAATTATTTTAAAATATTTTCTCTAGGGGTGCCTGGGTGGCTCAGTCGGTTAAGCGGCCGACTTCGGCTCAGGTCACGATCTCGCGGTCCATGAGTTCGAGCCCCGCATCGGGCTCTGTGCTGACTGCTCAGAGCCTGGAGCCTGTTTCAGATTCTGTGTCTCCCTCTCTCTGACCCTCCCCAGTTCATGCTCTGTCTCTCCCTGTCTCAAAAATAAATAAACGTTAAAAAAAATTTTTTTTAAATAAAATATTTTCTCTAATATTCATAGATCTCTATAGTAAGTGACCCACACAGGTATATTGTCTTTAGGTTGGTGATTTGATCTGCCTTGCCAATAATAAAAGTGGTCATTAATGGGGGAGATGGGTTTATATAGGGCTTTCCCTTTCTACTTTCAGTCAACAAACAAGCACTTTTTTTTTTTTAAAGCTAGGCACCGTGCTGGGTCCTGGACATATGAGGTAGACACATTTCTTGCTCCCAGGAAGCTTAAGGGTTGGAGAGTGATACAGAGAAGTAAGGGAATTACAATGTAGCACGCTACATCTTAGGTACGGTGAAATGTAAGATCTCACCTAAAAGAGGGCCTAATCTACATTTTTGTGCTACAGAAAGCGACCTCTAGACTGAGATGTGAATATATAGGATTTAGGCAGGCACAGGAAGGAGTGCATAGCAGTGGAGGAAAGAAAAGATAAAGGAAATACATGTACCTAAAACCTGATGTGGTAGACAATTCAGCGGCGCTGAAGTCTAGATAGAGTAGACATGACCCAGATGAAGCTGATATTTAAAGCTCATGGTTAATTCATCCCACAGTTTTCCAAGTAAAAAGTATAAGACTTCTGGTTTAATGGATGCTTCACTGTTCATCCTTGCTCTCTCCTTTCTCCAGCGTGACCTCACTATAGGTATTTAAGTACCGGACCAGACCATGCCAGGGAAGTTGCCAGGGAAAGCAATGTGGTTATTGGGTATTAGAGCAGCAGTCAGAAGACCTGGGACAGTAGGGGTGCCCGGGTGGTGTGGTCAGTTAAACGTTTGACTCTTGATCTCAGATCAGGTCATGATCTCACAGTTCGTGAGTTCAAGCTCTGCATTGGGCTCTGTGCTGATGGGCGGAGCCTGCTTGTGTTCTCTCTCTTTCTCTCTCTCTCTGTTCCTCTCTCTCAAAATAAATAAATAAACTTAAAATTTTTACTAAAAAGAAGACATGGGACAGTAGAAAAGGACAATTTTTTGCCCACCAACTACCTATCTTTCCAACGGGACTCCCTCTCCCCCATCACACGTGAGTCTGGGTTTTCATAAGCATTAATTTATTTATCCAACAAATGTCGAGTGCGTCCTCTGCGCCAGGTGATGGGAGGCACCAAGGATACTGAAGTGAACAGGCAGGCATAGCCCCTGTCTTTGAAGAGATAGTATGTTCTAAGAAGACAGATGTGAAACAGACAGGTGTTATATAATCAATTAATGTCAGTGCACTAAGTGCTAAAAAATTAAGAAGTACGTTGTCAAAAATTATCTGTATGCAACTGTTTTGAAACTATATATAATAACTGAAATGAAAGATAGTGTCATTAAGCTATCTGTAAAGTGAAGTCATGGAAAAAAGAGGAAAGAAGGGCACGTGGGTTGAGTTCTTGCTTTGTGTCTGGTACTGGGCTCGTGCTTTACACGTACTGTGTCACTGGTTTCTCATAACAAACTTACGAGGGTTTCATTATTTCCCCTATTTTGCCAACGAAGTTACTGAGATGCTAAAGAGGCAAAAATAACTTACTAAATAAAGGAAGGAATGGTAAGGCCTGGGCTGTGTGTAACAGCTTCTTTCCACTTCTACACTCCAAGAATGCAACCCAACAGCATGTCCCTAGTAGACCTCATTCTTCAGGACCAGGGAGGTGGTTCCCACCCAAGCGTAGGACCAGTGCAAGCCTGACTTGGAATATTCTGGGGCTTCTGTGGACTACCTTTTCGCTTAGTAAAAGTTACTGGCTTGTATCATTTTTGGAAGAATATTTCTACTTCCCCAGGCATGAGACCCTTTTTATAAGACCTGGTAGACATTGTAACACAAATGTAATTTCTATCCCAATCTTCCTACTGCACTTACGACCAGTCCCTTTAAGAAATGTGATATTGAACATAGAAAAAGTCATCAAACTTATGGCTTCAAAAGGCAGAGAAATTGCTATCAAAGCAGAAAGGCAGGGCTACTCATTGTTTGTGAAAATAGGAAATCAGAGGAATAGATGGAAGAGAAAAAAGGCCTTGCAAACAGATGTATCATCAACGAGGGTTAGCCATCCCACACATAGTTGATTTCAGATGAGTCCCCAGTGGTGAGATTATTACCGTGCAGTCATTATGCCTGGTTATTATTTGGGGAGCATTGCAGTTTCCACAGTCATGACCAGGTCTCTGGGCACAGGCACAGAATAACTTTGCTTTAAATAAGTGATGAACAGAGAAGCACCCGTCCGGCTCAGACACAAAAACCTGATGAAAGCGAGCAACCTCACACTTTGCATTATGCCCAACGGTGCCTGGTTCTGAAGTTTTCTCAGGACACGAAGCCCACAGCTCCAACTCAAGTGACCCCTGAGCCGGGGCTCTTGTCAAAACGATGTCAGCAGCAGCTTCTGGAAACCGCAGAAGCTGTGATCTCTGTCCTTAACAGATCATTATGTTTGGGCTTCCCAATCGCCCACTTGGAGGACAGAAAGAGAACACTAACCAGAGTGACCAGGCTGTGGCCTCCACTTGGCCCCCTGCTCCTGTTTGGATGCCGCCTCCCCATGGAGGCTTTTTTTAGGCACTCTGATGGAAACAGTCTGATAGTCTTTGGCCCCAAGCGAGGTCTCCATTCCACAGCTATTGCTATCTGCTTAGCAAGAACCTGCAACGTGTGACACACTCACAGGTACTTGTGTTTCCTAAATGCTTTTTCAGTCAGTGTTGAAAATGCCTAAATCTTATCAAAGTCCTGTTTTTCCTTCATCTGTCTATATTACGCAATATTTTTTTTTTTAAGTAAAACGAAACACCTCTAGTGCCAAGAGTAAGCATGTTCTTTTTAAAAAAAAAAATTTTTTATTAATGTTTATTTATTTTTGAGACAGAGAGAGACAGAGCATGAACAGGGGAGGGGCAGAGAGAGAGGAAGACACAGAACTGGAAGCAGGCTCCAGGCTCTGAGCCATCAGCCCAGAGCCTGACGCGGGGCTCAAACTCACGGACCGCGAGATCGTGACCTGAGCTGAAGTCGGACGCTTAACCGACTGAGCCACCCAGGCGCCCCGCATGTTCTTTTTTTAAAGCTTTGCTTTGTTTCTATGAAATGAGCTCATGCTGATTTTGTTACAAATGGTGAGACGGTATGATTTCTGATTAAAGAGTCTATACCATCTGTTTTGTAAATAAAGGATTCATGTTTCGGTTCTTCTCAGAACTTAAGAAATAGTGCCTAACTTTATAGCTTCACTTATAGCTTCACTTTAAGCATGTGTTTCTTGCAAGCCAGCCCACGAATGGCCAAGGGCAAGAATGCCAAATGCCCACCTGGCTCCCCACCACTACCACCAATTTCCATTTCTTTCTGCCTACCGCTTACCACAGATCCCAAAAACCATATGTATGCCCAGGACCCTCAAATATTTCTGCATGAGGGGTTCCTTGCACAGCCCTCTGGATTGCTGGAAATCGGCCATCACTCTCAAAGCTTCCGAAGTCCCTGGACACCATCAGAGTGCCCCTCCAAGCTGAGTGACACCTGCTCTCTGCCTGTCTGGATGGGTAGAAGCCTGCTGTGAGATCACTGGCACAGTGGAAGACCCCCCGGAGAACTCCCTTAACCAAATGGTAGGCAGGTGGGCACCAAGGCCATCGCTCCAGGGGCTGACCTGGAGCACTGTATTCAAAATCATAATCGTAAAAAAAAAAAAAAAAAGAGTATTTTGGCAACCCAATATGTAAACTCTCACCAAGTTTAACAGAGAATTTTTATAGAGACAGGCTTTACTTCAATTCTCATTTGGACATATTCTCATCTCTTTAGGGCCTATTTGGTACCTCCTGACAACATGCATATATTATTTCTCCTGGATTTGTCTCTTTAAAACTGGATAAATTGCACCAAGAAGCTAACTTAGATCAAGATTTTCTTAAGCATGATGACGGTTTTAATAATAATAATGATAACTATGGCTTTAGCTTATATGATGTCTATTCCAACAAAGAGAAATGCACATCTTTCATAATCATTATCTGGCCCTGATATGCAAATCCCCCCTTGAACCCCCCCCCCCTCCCCGAGTGCACAAAGTTGTATGCTGCACAGCTGTGAGCCATCAGACATTAATGTGGACTTAATTTGAACTGGTGCTGGAGGTAGCGGGCACAACTCAAATTAGACATGTGGTGGGCGTTTAACCACAATATTACCAATTCCCATTCTGACATCTGACAGTCCTTAATAATTAACTGCATGTAAATGGTCAAACCCTCCCTCCCTGTTGGACCAGTCTCCAGCTATACCAGTTTCTTCATTGTAATTGCAAGTTGGGGCTGTCAATTGCACTTGAGACAAATCATAGGCAAAAGATCAGACAGCTTCAGGAGTCCTGTGCTCTCTGATCTATCTGCCTTTTAATTGGACTGGACGGCCTTCCCAGTAGCTCCCATATGCTGCCTCCTTAGAAAGACATAATATTCTCTCTGGATAAGAGGGAAATTGATTGTGCTTTGAGGCTTAATTGGAAGCTTGGGGGAAGCATGCTTTTGTGGTGGGACTTTCAGGGTTCCCTAGTACGCACTGAGGCAGGCACGTTGCCCCCATCTCACACGTTACTTCTCCTCTTCCGAATCTGCATCCTTGTGTGACTTTTCTCTCTTCTCTGTCTAAAATGTCTTATTCAGATTTGAGCCCCAGAGTGACAGGCTGAAATTCCTTTGGGTCCCCCATTGACAAAAGATTGGAGCTCTCTGAAAATCTAATGGAAATGTTGCAAGATGGAGGTGATCAAATCCAGAACTATATGCCCATCATCTCTTTAAAAAATAATATCAAACTGAAACTTGGAAGCCCATGAGCAAAACATTCTACTGCTTCTACTCAGCCAAGCGAAGGTCCTAAAACTGCATTTGTCTTTGTTGGATGACACAAAGATTCAGCTGATTATTTAGAAGAGGATGACCTTCCACAAAAAGATCATGTTAGCAAAGGAAACCTTGACTGATGATGCGTATAGCACACATATAGGAACTAATGACACCATTACATTCATAACCAAGTTATAGGTGATGTGGATAGAAACAGAAATGAATTTTACTCTTGTATTATGGATGAAAAAAGAATCTACTGAGCAATGAATGATATAGACCTGATTATAGAATTCGTAAAACAAATAAAAGCATGACGTTTTCAATGCCGGGAGCTTCTTTGATGTGCCCTGTAAGTACAATTGATACACTGATTATGAAGTTTGTTCTCCTTTTAGCCAAAGAGATCCCTTAAGAACTTGTCCTAAATAATATTTTATTACCCTAGTTGGATACTCTTCAAAGCATTAAATTTTCTTTCTTTCTTTCTTTCTTTCTTTCTTTCTTTCTTTCTTTCTGATTCTTCAGTTGAGACTAATTTGCCCAAGCTAGGCTGCAACAGTCAGGTTTTACTGTGGAACCAGAGGCTCTATCACCCCAGCTGCTACTAAGTATAGTAAGCAGACTGATATGTGGTAAGTAGTAAATGAGTAAACAATTAATGTGGCGTCAGGCTCTGCCTGTGTTCTTAATCCTGTATTCACCCGGCAGGCTGAGGAAGCAAACTTGAAGTGTCAGCCCAATTACATCCTAATGGAATAAAAATGAGCTAAGAGGGAACAGGAGTGAGAAACAAAAGGACATTAAAGAGAGAGAGAATAAAGAGAGAAATGTCCTTTAAAAATCATCATGTGTGTTTGTATGGAGAATTCATGAAGCAAACAGATGTGAGAGCCCTTGGAACTTAACACGTGGTTGTGTCCTGGTCATTTCTCTGTCACAGAAGAAGAATAAGCCCTTTTCAAAGCCTGGTCTGAAGGAAGGGCTAACATCAAACAGCCTCAGAATAACCAGGAGATTAAAGCCCCAAGCTATTCAACTTCCTGCCTTGTAACGAACTAATCTACTTAGAGTTGGACGAGGATGAGGGGCACCATTGTACCAGAAAAACTTTCCAGGTCAGATGCAGTGGCGTGGTATGTCGAAAGGAGCCAGAACCAGGGGTAAGAGGACATAAGCTGCTGCCCACCCCACGCCTGCCCCGGTGGCCCCAGGCAGGTTCATACATGTCCCTTCCCCAGATGTGAACACGCTGGCCATCCCCCGACATGCTGCCCAGCTCAGCACACCTGGGAATAGCCTCAGACACAGGGGGAAGCACAGGAAATGCTTCCTGGCAGAGGAAGAAATCAGCTCCATTGCTGGGGCTCCTTCCGGCCAGTTGTCTGACTGTTCCCCTGACCATTTGCACAGCCAAGGGCACCTCTAACATTTGTGTGTTCCCTGACTCTTCCCTGTTGCCCAGGCTCCATCTTTCACTGCTGGTTTCTAAGCACTCCCACATCTTGCCAGTTCCTGAGTCTGGCTCTCCCTTATTCCATTCCCAGCCTAGCCTTGGCAGTCCTTGGTCCTGGCCTCCGGTATCTGCCATAATTCAGGGGCCTGGCATGGCAACGGGACTTTCACTAGAAAATACTTCACCAAAATACTTTTGGAAAATGACTGTGAGCTGATATGAAAGGGGAAAGCCAGTTCCACAAACCAGTAATGCTGACCAACTTCCACAAACAGTAATGCTGGCCCATAGACCCTGCACACTGTTACTTGATGAAACTTAGAAGAAACTGCAGGATTTTTTTAAAATTATTTTTTAAAGTTTACTTATTTATTTTGAGAGAGAGAGAGAGAGAGAGAGAGAGAGAGAGGGAGAGGGAGAGGGAGAGAGAGAGAGCCAGCACATGAGACAGGGAGCAGCAGAGAGAGAAGGAGAGGGAGAATCCCAAGCAGGCCCCTTGCTGACAGCGAGATCATGACCCCGAGCAGAAATCAAGAGTCGAACGCCCAACCGACTGAGCCACCCAGGTGCCCCACTTGGCAGGAATTTTTAATACTGCTCCTGCCTCCCCCCTGCCAAAAAAGTCAGGTATGTTTATCGGTCAGGCTTACATTCATATACACAGTTGACCAGCTTATAAAATTGAGAATATTGTTAATATTTAAACTAAAAAATGAAGTATTCATTCACCTTGCAGTACCCCCAGCTACTCACCATATCGTAAAAAGTAAATTGTTGCAATGTACTCAAATTTGCCCAAAAGGTACTATAACAATCTACTTAATGAAAAAATATTGATGAGTTATAAAAGCAATTGTATCATCAAAATCTATGAGATACTATTCTAAGGTAACTTAACATTGAAATAGAACCGTAAGAATTATATTCTGCTTTCTAGATATATTTTACAGGTAAAACATTCCAGCCAATCTGTCCTTCTTCCATCCCCCAACTGAATTCCATTCAAGGTGATACTGTTATTTCTCTAAGAATAGAAGAAAATAATTTGGACAATAATACAGATTATAAATCTTTACCAGACAGTATTTAGCTCAAACCTATTCATTAAATACTTGTTGGATTATAAATAGATGAATGAATGAATGAATGAATGAAGATCCAACTGTTGTGATTGCTACTGAAAAATTCTAAACCAATATCTAGTCTATCTTTTTTTTTTTAATCTGGTAGCTCAGAAGACTTTCCTTGCTCTAAGGTGGCATTTAAGTGACAGTGATTTTCAAAGTGAAATGATTTTCAAAGTGAAAAGAAACATGATTCAGGTTCCTTTAAAAAGTCAAACTAGTTCGACCAGGTTGGTTTTTCTCCTCCCTGTGCACTTGACCCCTGCCCTCCTTGGCTGCTGGAACTGATTAGGAGGTGTGAGTGATCCCACCCTAGCTGGTGTTTGTTCACAGTGATGAACCCCAAGGCGGCCAAACTATTTCTCTAGGCAACTAAACTCACAAAGAGCCCAAAGAAGCAAACTCTTCAATATAAAACTTTCCGTAACTATGGAAAGCTTCTCTTGAAAGTGTCTTTGGTGCTCTATTTGTATTTTATTTTTAGTAAACCTTGAGAGTCAAGTGGCTCCAGGCAGATACGATTAAGATCCCCACCTTCCACCTGACCTCGCTAGAGTCATTTATAAACCCCAAAAAGCAAGGGGAGCTAAGAGCATTTACTCATTTTATTGGGCACGCTAAACTGCAGAGTGGTAGTATGCAGTGGTGAAAGAAGGACATCCCAAGAAACCATTCCAACTCTCCATCATCAGCAAGACTGGTGACAAAGGCAGACAGTTCCTACTTTTTCACCAATTCCCATTTGCTGCTCTTTATTCTTTGCTACATAGGAAGCACTTAGATTTTGTGTCTAATAGTTTTTACCCACTAATTCAAAGGCTCTACCAATGTACAGTTGGAAACAACAACACAGGCACTTGCCAAATAAGTAAATATATAGTTGAGGTTTTACCTAAAAACAATATACTTTCTAAATTGTCTGCAAGGAGCACATTTTGGCTAGAAGTAGATTATAATACCTCATTGTACCCCCCGTGGAAAGGAGTAGCAAAAACTCTTCAGATCATCAGAGCTGATTTGAAATCCAAAACCTACTGGCTATGTGATCTTAGGTAAGTTAGAGCAGTTTACTCCATGCCTTAGTTTCTTTGTCAATAAAATGGACATAATACCTATGTAAAAGTGTTCATAAGGATTAAATGAAAAAAAATGTATAGAAGGAGCAGATAGCAATGCTAGCACATAATAGGCATGTAATAACTATTACTACTACTAATATATTATTGCAAGTATACTAAAGGCTTTGAGAAGTCTCAAGTGGTAGACAAATGTAAAATACCATTGATGACCACATGCTTGTGTTTGGGGTGTAGACAATGCAGTTCTGAATTTAGAAACAAACACACAAGGAATAGCATAGGTAAAGAGACCATGGCACCAGAATAGAGAGTTCTGAAATAGATCATATATATAAGGACAATTGATTTCCAAATTAAAGTACCAAGTTAATCCAATGGGGCGAGTCTTTTTAATAAATGTTGTTGGAATAGCTGAATATCTATATGGAAATAATTAAATCTCTGTTTCCTTCCATAAACAAAATTTAATTTGATCTGGATCATAGACCTAAATTAAAACCTAGAACCGTAACGCATCTAGAAGAAAACACTGAATATCTTTACAACTCTGAGGCAAGCAAAGATTTCTTAGATTGCACATAAAAAGGACTGACTATAAAAAAATTATAAATCAGACTACGTTGAAATTAAAATTTTCTGCACCATTTAGAAAATTAACAGATAAGCCACAGAGTAGCAAAAGTAACTGTATACATACACGTGATAAAAGACATATCTAGAATATATAATTCCTATTATATATTAGCTATAGTTCCTATAGTTCCTATAAATTGGCAATCTACTTTAAAAAGGGGTAAAAAAACAGAAACTTCACAAAGTAAAAAATATGTAAAAGTGCATGTCAATGGTCATCAGGGAAATGCAAATTAAAACCACAGTGAGATACCATTTCATACCCGCTAAAATGCCAAAACAAAACAGACTGACAATTCACGCTGTTGAGGACGGAGAATACTTGAAACTCTCATTCATTGCTAGCGGGATGCAAAATATTACAACCACTTTGAAGAGCTGTTTGGAAGTTTATGACTTTAAAGTTGCATCTGCCTTATGCACTGGCAATTTCACTCTTAGGTATTTACCGAAAAGAAATGAAAACATATATCCACAAAAAGAGCCTTATTCATCATAGGCATATCGATCAACCCTGATGTCCATCGGCAGGAGAATGGATAAATTGTGATATTTTCATACAATGGAATACTACTCACAAAAGAACAAACTACTGACATACGCACAAGTGTGGATGAATCTACAAAACATCATGTGAAGGGAAAGAAGCCAGACACAAAAGGCTACATGCCATTTGATTCCTATATGAAATCTAAAAACAGACAACACTGCTCTGTGGTGACAGAAGTCAGAAAGCAGTTGTTTTGCTGGGAACAGGGGCACAGGGAAAGGCTGAAAGGGGGCACAGGGAACTTCTGGAATAATGGAAATGCTCTATATCTTGTTTTGAGTGGTGGTCACACGAGTATACACAATTGTCAAAACTCATCAAATTGAGCACTGAAGATCTCTATGTGGTAAATTTTATTTATTTATTTATTTATGTATGTATTTAATGTTTTATTTATTTCTGAGACAGAGAGAGACAGAGCATGAGCAGGGGAGGGGCAGAGAGAGAGGGAGACACAGAATCCGAAGCAGGCTCCAGGCTCTGAGCTGTCAGCCCAGAACCCGATGCAGGGCTCGAACTCACAGACCGCGAGATCATGACCTGAGCCAAAGTCGGACGCTCAACCGACTGAGCCACCCAGGCGGCCCTGGTAAATTTTTTTTAATGTTTATTTATTTTTGAGAGACAGAGACAGAGTGCGAGTGGGGGAGGGGCAGAGAGAGAGAGGGGGAGACAGAGAATCTGAAGCAGGCTCCAGGCTCAGAGCTGTCGGACAGAGCCCGACGTGGGGCTCGAACTCGTGAACCGTGAGGTCATGACCTGAGTCGAAGTCAGATGCTCAACCGAATGAGCCACCGGGGTGCCTCAAGATCTTTATATGTTAATATCTGTTAATTACACCTCAACTAAACATATACACACAGACAACACCAGGTGACTCAGTCCCTGACCTCACAGAGTTTCCGCCCCTGCTGAGGACAAAGGGTATTGCCCCATTCAGATTACTGAAGAAATTAAATTACATTTATAAAGTATTTGTGAAGTCTAGGTCATTCAAACAGCATGTTGCATGACACACAACAAAATGTTTCCTGTGAAGCCAGAGAACTGTGTGATCTGGACAAGGATTTAACGCATACAGAACCTCTTTTGGCCTTCCTTCCCACTGTTTCTTGCGGTTTACTGAGAAGGAGTTGGCAGGTGCCTGCGAAGGGGGCCATTCTCCTCTGGGCAAAAGAGCCCTGGGTTATTAAATTCTTCCTCCTCCAGCCTTGTTCACCTCTACTGTTTAGTGTTTTGTCTTGTTTAGCTGAGGCTGCCAGCCCAAGGCAAGCCCTTGTCTTCTGTGTACTCCCCATAGGGATTAGCCCTCACTCAACACTCCGTAATGCTTTCACTACTGATCCTAGTGTGGTCACAATGTGACTAATACAAGCAGCAACCCTCCCCAACACTCACACTCTTCGTCTCGGGGCCAGAAAGCAAAAATCAAAATCGTTTTTTCCCCTTTCGGTTTTATTCTTATGTTAGCTTTCTGTATTTGTATCTTAGGGCAATCCTGCTTTTTAACTTGTGATGTTCTAAGTGATAGTGACATTGGCCAAAACTTAAAAAACACTCAACAGAAACCATTGCTGGTTCCCTGGGTCAGTGGATGGAGGGAAATGTCCTGACACAGTTCAAAAAACACTCTGTGGGGTGCAGAAAGGGAGAAGCCAAGAACAAGTCCTTTATGTGGGGCATTGTTTCCATTTCTAAACCATTCTATCGGTGTCCTCTTTTCACTCACAAATAGAATATTGTTCCCTCCCTGTCTGCCAACAGACCCAGAGGGGGAAGGGGGGGAGGGGATTTTAAGAAATGGAGCAGGGAAATGGTTTATAAAATGGTCCATTTTATGAGTAAAATACATAGAAACGAGAGAGGGGGAAAGGGCCTGTTCAGTTACACTGTTCCTCCCTCATATAGGGCAGATTAAATTGCGTGGGGCAGATGGGCACAGTTTGCAAGGGAAGAGCTATCACTTAGACCTCCCCTCTAACCTTTGGGGTGTGCTCCCCATTCAGTAAAAAACACTTAACATGTGTGATTAAAGGTAGAACACAACCTAACTGATAATCCCCCAGAGGCACCATGTGTGCAGGTGCTGGTTACCATCCACCCTGATTCCTTAAAACCAATGGGGCCTTCCTGCTGGGAGATCAGTTCTCTTCTTGCCTTCCATATATCGGTCTTTTAGAGATGGAATCCTTCAAGCTCATTAGTCATCTGATTTCCGAACTGTCCACATTCGATCCATGCCTCAGGATTCCTGATCAGGTATCCTCTTGTTCAAGAATTCCTTGGCCGCCCCTTTTGTCTCGGCCTCTTGGAAGTTCTCTTGCTTTCCTCTATCATTGCATTTGTGCTCTACTCTCTCAGAGCACTTAGCATGTTCAACCTTATGGATCACCTTTTCTTCCTGCGACTCGCAGCTGAAGTCTTGACTTCTCAGTGAAGACTTTATCATCTCTTCTAGGTAGACTGTCCCAAGATTTCATCACACTTCATGGGTACTTCCATAAAGCAATTATTTTCTTATACTGTAGATGTTTATTAACTCCTCTGTCTCTGGGCTCCCAGAGATGTCTCTGCCCCATTGTATATCCAATACAATCCCTGACATACATCACACACATACACAGTCATTGAATTCATCTTTTTGGAGGCCACTTATGGACATTCCGTTTTGTTTTGTTCTGTTTTGTTTTTCATTAAGGTAGAGAAGTCAAAAATAATATTGAGTGAGTATAATGAAGCATAAAGAAAATTAGTACAAGAGTGGCAGGTGTAAAGGAAGTAGCAATGGTAAGGGAGGGGACAACTCTTTTGAGGAATCTGATCATTAAAAAAATAGAGATGGAAGAATAAAGAGAGGTAGAGGAAGGGCAAAAGTAGAGGCTTGCGGGATTTTTGACAGCTGAGCATGTGTGTAAGCTATGAAGGGGGACCAATAGAGAGAGAGAAACAGAAGATAAAAGAGAGAAGTCATAATGAAGAGATCAAAGTCTTAACCCAGACAGGAGGAGCTGGAATTAAGAGGATAGCTGGAGGGTCAATTTTGAAAAAGAATAAAATACCACTTGTTCTGAGATAATAGGATGAAGGAGAGGATGAAGAAATGAAGAGGAAGAAAGAAGAGAATACCAGTGAAAGTGGAAACAGGAGCTCCCTTGATACACTTTCTTAATAAGCAGACTGTAGGAAGTAGAAAAGTCAAGGGAAGTCCTAGAGGGCTTGAGGAGGGAGGGAGGGTTGGAGCAGCGAGTGGAGAAGAAAAAGATTGCGCAGAAGTTAAATGACCTGCGAGGTCCTGTCTGTGCCCCTTCTGAGCTGTCTTCGCCAGAAACACTCCCCTGGTCCATATTAACTATGTAATCACAAATAAAGAGCAAAACTAGCAAAATAGACCATTTTAAGGCCTAGAACCATAGATTCAAGTTGAACCAGTAATTATGAAAAAGTCACTATGAAGTTTCACTTATTAAGTTAGATTTCCTAAAATATAAGCAGCTCTCTGGTAGAAACTTTTAGAAGTTTTACTTCCAAATCGGTAACCTGACGACCAATCCTTGGAGGAAAATCTATCTAGCACTTCAGGTATACTAGATGCTGTGGTGACCTAGGATAGAAGGGGTCCTGCATTCTCAAGAAGAACATAGACTACTGGTGGTACATCGGAAAAGGTATTTTTCTATTCATTCAACAAAATCTGCATGCTGCGGTGTGCCAAACATCTTGCCCTTTTGCTGCTAGAGGCAGAGACAGTATGTGCTCTCGCTGTGAGTGCGCATTGTCTCCTAGATGAAACATATATTAAGCAAAAGCCAATCAATTATTTAATTATAAGCTTCATAAATGCATAAATAAAAGAATTTGAGTGCTAAGAGAGCATGAAACAGACCCAGCGAGGGGGTGGGAGAGATTCTTTCTCAGGAATTAAAGAATATAAAGGAACTCTTTAAACCAGATACATAGTGAGAGAGGGGAGTGCATGCTGAAGGCTCTGAGGCAGTAAAGAATGGGGCGCTGGAGAAAGTGAGAGTCTGCCAGCGTAGCTGGCATACCGACAGGAAGGGCAACGACAGCAGAGTGAGGACTGACCTGACGGGGAGCTCTGTGAGTCACATGAAGGAGCTTGGATTTTATCTTAAGAGCAGTGAAAAGTCACTGATGGTTCTAAACAGATTAGAGTGCACTTTTAAAAGGTAACTCTGTCTGCAGAGTGGAGAATGGATTTGGGACGCAGTCAAGATTGGACGCTGGAAGACCAGTTGGGAGGATATTGTAAAAACTGGGCATGAGCAATGCGGGTGGCTTGGACTGGATGTGGCACTGGAGATGGAGAGAAGCAGATGGGCTGGGGGGGAGGTTTGGCAGGGACACTGACAGGATCAGATAATCGGCACGATGGGGAGAGGAGGGAGAAGCGGTCACCAACAGGCGAGTGAATGCACAACGTGCCGTTAACTAAGACAGAAACCAGGGAGGAAGACCTCCGTCTCTAGCCGTGAAGTAGCTAAGCATGAATCCGAAAATCTTATGCCAGGTCGCCAATCCAGCCCTGTGTAGCACGGTGTGAACACTGCCTCCTCTGGTACGAACACAGACAGTAGCTTGGTTTGTGGTAATTAAAAGGTCAAGCAGTTTGGCTCATATGTGGACTCGAGTGCTACCTGACAGGGTGTTAGTCTTCCTTTCCTTCCTTCTTTCCCCGGTTGATATCTCAGTCTGACAACAGGAACAAACAGAACTCTGTCTTTTTTTTTTTGTTTGAGCTCCCAACAGCCATTTTACATAATCCCCAACAATAACCAGGCTTTGAGTGTCTGGGCACGGGCTGTACTCTGCCCTTGGAGACACTTATCTTCCACACTTCGATGAAAAGATAAGCATTTGGTCTATAGATAACGCATTAGGCAGCTCCTAGCACATTAGGCAATGTGTTTTCCCTTCTACTTTTCTGTTCAGCCATGAAAAGGGCCGGCCTCAGGATTTGCCTGGGCTATCTTAATCCCTCTTCACCTACTGTAGCTGTTTACTCTTGGTGATGGGTTTGACACTGAACACAGCATTAAAAGGAAAAGGCAGGGATTCAAGATTCAAAGGAGGAGCAGCTCAGATTCTAGTCCTAAGGCGGAAGTCTTCCTGCTGCTTAACGAAGTGGGGCGATGGCCGACTCTTCACCAACACCCACCTAGAGAACCAGCATATCCTCACCTGTGAGCCTGAGACTCAGCGCTATGTCCTTAGAGTGCACCCCAAACCTACTGTTGGCCATAGAATTCCAAAGGGAGATATAGTGAGAAGACTCTGCCCATGTTCCGGTTCTAGTTCTGGTATTAATTAGCCAAGTGACCTTGAACGAGTTACTGGGTCGTGGTTATCTCATCTTTCCAAAAATGTGATGAAATGGAGGGTACTATCTCCTCTCAAAGTTTATCTCAAAGTTCTTAAGGCTTTAATTGTCTTGGCAGAGTGAAAATTGCATCCAGATCAATGTGTCGCTTTTGAGGGTTTCGTTTTATGACCATTCCTTGCTTTCCAACTAAACTGTGCAGACAGGAAGATTCATAATATTTTCACGGTGTGGAGTTCATGCAGAATGAGATGCGAAGACAGGGATGTCTGCTTGTAGTTTATAATTTCTCTCTTGACAAGGATGAAGACTCCCCAAGAGCAGGGACCCTGACTGTCTTGTTCACCACTATACAGCACCTGTCACATAGTAGGTTCTCGATAAATATTTGTTGAATGGAAAACTGAATGTTTGGGAACATACAGGGAGAATAGGAGGCTTTCCTTCTCTCAAAAAAAAAAAATGCATGAAAACTGGAATTTCACCAAGAAGAGAAGAATTCTTTATTTTCATGGGCATTATAAGGGCCTCAGTAACCACTCCAGTTTTAGAACGGGAAACGGTGTCTTGGTGTAGAGCGAGGCTTCTCATACCAGGGTCCAAAGCAGCAAGGTGTTAGAATGATGTGAAACCACAGGATCTTTATGAACATGGGTTTTAAAACTATTTTAATATTAAAACAAAAATGTATATGTTATGAAGCAGAATGCAAAACTATCATGACTTTGAAAAATATGATGGGAGACTTACAGGTTTTGTGGAACAGTGCAGGGGAAATAGCAGTAGACTGTTGGTAGAGACCCAAGTCCACCCCAATAAGTTGGCTATCTGACTTCGGAAAAATTACTTTACTTCTGGCCTCAGTTTCCCTATTTATGGGAAGGAGACTGGAGTAGATGTTCTCTAATACTTCTTCTAATGTCACATGGTCTGTTGATGATCTCACAGGGAAGGGATGAAAACTACTCTTCTATAGTTGTAGCTTCTGTGATATTTTTTCATTGCTCAGACCTGCTTTCTGCCCTCGGCATGACTTGTATTAACCTCAGGGGAACAGAAAATCTCTAAAAGCAGATACTCTGACCCTGCGTTTTCCACTCCCCCCTCCTCACTCTCCCTTCCTCTCCTATCTATCTATCTATCTATCTATCTATCTATCTATTATCTATCTATCTATCTATCTATCTATCTATCTATCATCTGTCTAGATGTATATATAGAATGCTTCTGGAAAAATGCTCCCAATTAAGTAAGCTAACTCCTTCAGCCACTACTTTGTCTTAAACCAATTTTCTCCTATCGCCAACATAGGTCTTGGGAAAACCAGTCTGTCCGCCTTGTCTCTCCCTCCACACCACTCCCTTGCACCTTAACTGCTTTGTCTTGCACCCTTATCTCTCTACAAAAGGCGACTTCCTTTTCTCAGAGCAAACAGTGTAATCCCATGGTTCCTGGAACAATTGCCCTTCTCCTCTCACTTCCCTGTATGGAGCCTGTACAGATTAGACACTGCGCAAGCATTTGTGGAGTTGAGTTTTTGATTGTCCGAGAATTATTTTATACTTAATGTTATTGAAAGTAACCCTACTTCTCTTCCTAAAGAGCTTTCTCTGCAGGAGAGATAACCCCTGTGGCCAAACTGAATTTAGGATAAAGCAAAGACAGCTTAAACGTAACAAAACTACTCCTTCCCCTTCCCCCCAACAAAGAAAAAAAACTTTCTAAGGATGATAGACTTTCACAGGTTCAGCTAATAGCTTTTCTGGATCCCAATATCTGTCTCTACCTGTCAAATCCTCACCGTGTTTCAAGGCTCATCTCAAATGTCTGTTCTCACATAAAGCTTTTTCTTGGCCATTGCTGTGGGAAATATTTTCTCCATCTACTCTACCCTAAGAGCTATGTATTGTCATAACTTTTTTTTAGTATTATCTCCCTCATGTAGTATTATAGATATTGATAATCCTACTCAAAAATAAGCTCCCAACCAAACCAGAAATTCTCTGATTTCAAAGGACGCCTTTTAAAATGTATTTGTTCGTGAGTGTGTTTTATGCCTGACTCTTGCAGTTTTCACATTGAGACATATGTTAAATATAAAAATTACATTAAATAAAGTTTGTAAGCTATTTTTTGATTCCCCCTCCTCCCCACCCCACACCGGAAGGAGAGAGAAGTGGAAAGAAAAGGAGCCCTATTTATTCTTGAGGTATGAATAGTTAAAATGTTAGCTCATTGAAGAACGAACACTATTATCTGGAAAGAAATCATGGGGAATGTAGTTTTTTTGTTTTGTTTTGTTTTTTAAAAAGGGAAAGTTGATATGGTGTGTTAAGTGCTTCCTAATTTTCTTTTTCACAAACCTAAACTTTGTGTTATTACCTTATTGTACCTCTCAGAATCTCTCAAACCTCTCAACAAAGGAGTAGAAAGTACACAAATACAAAAGACTCCAAATCCTTTTTCTCTGCCAGAATACAATACCAACCTCTAGTCCAATTACATGGCACTATTCCTCTTTGAGTTGTAAAAAGAACACAATCACGTTTCTTGCACTTATGTTCATCAGGCAAGTCTAACTGCATTTTAAGCAACTTAGCAATAATAAATGAGATACAGACACCTGACTCAATTTCTGGATTGATCTTTACTCTGAAAAGTTTGAATCTTTGCCAAAAAACGGGGGAAAAATAATTCCAAATTTCTGACACTCCACTGATATTCAGAATCTCAAAACATATTCCACAAATTTTAGATGCTTAAAGACTTGTATGCGTCCAGATCTTGAAGTGAATAAGCCAGTGCATGCATATGGAGTCTCATTCTTGCAGTAAGGCAGATGGGGGAGCACTGGCTGTGGAAAAGCACTGACCCAGGTTTGAAGACTAACTCCAACACGTTCACTACCCAAGTGAACAAGGGCAAGTTACGTTATCTCTTTAAGCTTTAGCTTTCTCATCTTAAAAAAAAAAACAAAAAAGCATAAAAACATAATAAATACCTTTCTCACTGGATTATTATGAATACAACCAAGATAGCACCTATAACAGGTCTGGTGCTCAACAAATGTGATAGCCTTCCCTACATTAGCAATGCAGAGAAATGGACTCAGCTATAGTTACTGGAGAGGAGATGTTTTGAGTGCATTTTGAAATAGACATCATCTACTAAAGGGAAAGCACAAAATGATTTTTCAAGTGATGACATATTGTGGCTGCATCTATCTTTTCTTAAAGCAAGGAAACCTTTGGCATTACCAGATCTATGAACATAGCTTTGTGATTACTGCTCCAGGGCAAGCTATGAGCTTTCTTTCCCTTTTAAAGTCGATGTCAGATAAAAAAATATATATATATTTAGAATTGATTTTGGAAACATCCATCAGCTATCCTTGCAACTGAACTAATCCAAATGAAATCTTAATCTCAGAATTTCATTTCTGAAACTATATTTCCATTCACATAAATGTTTCTCTTCTTTGTATTGCTCAGGATAACCAAGTTCTTCTGATCTTGTTTCTTTAAAAAAAAATTTTTTTTCATGTGTATTTATTTTTGACAGAGAAAGAGAGAGGCAGAGCATGGCGGGGGGGCGGGGGGTGGAGAGGGAGACACAGAATCCGAAGCAGGCTCCAGGCCTTGAGCTGTCAGCACAGAGCCCGACTCGGGGCTTGAACTCACGGACCGCGAAATCATGACCTGAGCCGAAGTCGGACGCTCAACCGACTGAGCCACTCAGGCGCCCCTGATCTTGTTTCTTTATTTTTATGTTCTCTAGAGAAACCCAGGTATTCTTTTTTCATATTTAATCGATCAGGGCCAATAATGGTCTGGTATGCTCTGTGCACCTCTAGTGTAATTTTCCAGGTAATTCTTGTGGTTAGTTCTCCGTTTGCATTTCCCAGATGCTTTCTGTAGTTTTATCAAACTGCCTCCCAACACTTAATGGCTTACACAGACAACTTGATGACCCAAATTTAACATGCGTAGAACTCTCAGTCTTTAGCCAACCTCCCCTGGATTGAGATCTCACAAACTAACCAAAAACAGACCTTGGTGCTTCTTGGATAGAAAACCAGAGGAAAAAAAGGATGTGAGCTGAATTATTTAGTAGATGATCATCTTTCCTGCAATCATCACTGAACCAATCACCCCTTGTAGTCTGAAGTTTAACTGGAGGGCACCCACTGGAATAACATGTAAGCCTAAGGTACTATTAGTTTTTCCTATTGCAATGCTTCTTTTGTCTAACATTCTTGAAGAACGAGGAATTCTAGTACTATATTTCACGACCAACTGAAACTTATTCCTTTAAATGCTAAAACTTTTATTTTAAATCAAAGTCTTCATGAAAATTACTATCTACTTCCCTGCCTGTCTAAACAGAGTGCAATAGGTATCATTTCACCTTGTCTTAATTATTAAAGTTCATAATTATTGGTATTTAGATTGATATATATGGAACTCAAGATCTTTTGAGCTGAAAAGTTTTCTCACACTCACAAAGGCTCCAGATGACTATTTGTGTTTTAAATTATTTATCACTTCTTTTTGGGGTCTTAAACTTCCTTTCGGGATTCAGTTACAGTCACCATCTTATCCTCCCCATTCTGTTTATTGCAGGGTGGATAATCTAAAAACCAAGATCATTAGAATCATGCTTCAAGAGAAAGCAAATAGTCTCCGAGCAGAAGCCTGTGTGAATCTCCTAATAATAAGGCATATAACCTGCAGTGCTAGCCTTCTTGAGGTTTTCTTCTTTTTTTAATGCTTTCGAATATGATAGCTGTGTGTCTGAGACTTAAGGTTGGCATCATTGTTTGAATGAGGTGCTACTGCACCAGAACATTTCCTTGTAAAAGAATGTGAAGTGTTTAGTTCTCACCACCTCCAGCCAGTGTTTTGACAAGCTCTGTTTTCTCGCATTTATTAATGGGAACGGACCAAATGAAGTGACTTGTGAGAAGCCAGGAACACTGGGGGCAGAACTCGATACAGAAATTGATCTTTTAACTTTTCTGATCAATTCAAGAAACTCAAAACAATTGATAGGACTCACCTCAAAGTTCAACTGAGTACTTTTGGTAAATCAAATGCTAGCGATAGAACGGTACTTGTTCACAACGATGCTATATTTAGTGATTTCCCTAAATGATTCGTTTGCACAAATGGAAAGGCTGAAGGAGGCTTTCCAAAAAGAGAGGATCGAGCTTTATCAGTCCAGTGGATGGACCAGATGCCGCATGCTGCCTGTTTCTGCCACTTGGGATTCAGGGACCTGGACCCAATTTAGACTTTTTAAAAGTGAAAGTTACTGCTAATCATGTGGCCCCTCAAGAATATGTAATAAAGTAAAAGGAGATATGTTTCTTCTCAGCTGCCTATAATTTCAGCTGATACACAGAAAGCATTAAGTTGATTTATTTGATTTTTGGGAGGATAGAATCTATCACAAAAATCCACAGCCCTAAAAAACAAACAAGCAAAACAAAACAAAACCCACAGCCCTTTTAGCCCAAATCTTTAGAACACAAGTTTTTATTAGAAATGAAACAGATTCTATGATTAACAGATTTATTGAGTGTCTGTGCATATATATATGCATATATGTGTATATATATGTACATGTACAGATATGTATATGTATATACATATCTGTACATGTACATATACATATACATATATATACAAATATATATATTTGCATATATATGCATATATATATGCATATATATATATATTTGTATAATATATATAAATACAAGCCCTAGCCATGCAGGCCACAACAAGACTATACCCTAAAGACACTATCAGCCCAGAAGATTCTGTCTTGCCTGGGCACCACTGTGACACCTGGGAGCTTTATAGTGCTGGCGAGCAGGAGGACACCAGGTTGCAGGAGTGGGAGGAGAACTGAAAGCAAGGGGACTCCTGGGTGCCCAGTAGTCTCTCTGTCCAGAGAGAATTGGTGAACTCTTTGTTGTCTCCAAGGAATAAAGCAGTGTCCCATGACCTGTTAGCTTCACTCAGTGCAATTATTTATGTCTTACTTGAAATTAAGTCTTAAGTCTTTTACAATTACTTAAACACAGATCTTTATTTATTCAGATAGGGGCAAGCAAGCACAAAGGGAAAAAAAAAAACCCTTAAACTTCAT
This sequence comes from Panthera uncia, assembly GCF_023721935.1. Taxonomy (NCBI): domain Eukaryota; kingdom Metazoa; phylum Chordata; class Mammalia; order Carnivora; family Felidae; genus Panthera; species Panthera uncia. The sequence continues at coordinate 54,104,938 of NC_064812.1, read as the reverse complement.
TTTGATGCTCTTGATCATTCAGTGAAGTCTTTAATGTAGCACAGAAAGAAAAAAAATGTGAAATACGAAGCAGCCGAGTTGAAGCTAAGACATTACTTTAATCCGTCAAACTTCAGGGGTTTCCCAGGTTGGAATTTACCTGGCTTTACTCGTTTTTAAGGGGTTGACTTTTATTCTGAACCTAAATCCTACCCCACGTCCCCAAACACACACACATGCACGCAGGCACACGCATATTCACATCGGGTTATATAATGATGCCAAAACAGACAAGGAAGGGAAGTCAAGATTAATAGCCACGAGAACGGGGATGATTACAACAAGCTCGGCAAGTTGTATTTACACAGCATTTTCCTTCAAGGACCGCAGAGCTCTACACAGATATTATCTCACTAATCCTCAGGGGAGCTTTCTCAAAGCGGCTTTATCCAGGCTCTCTCAATGGAGAAAGCGAGGCACAGTGAGGAGAGCTGGTTTAGTCTGTGGTAAAGCTGGAAACATAAGCCAGGGCTCTTGACGTACAGACCATTGTCACTCGCACTCAACCACGCCACCTTCCTGTCAGGTGTCTGGTAAACAGGTTAACTGATCTGGTGATTAGGGTGCCTCCTGCTTACGTGCAGTGACCGGTGGAATGCAGCATTTCCTTATTCTACATTTTCAAGTACAAATCAACGAAGCTAGATCGACCTTGTCATCAAGTGGAGAGGACTGGCCAAACGCAGAGAGGGCGGTGAGGTGGCCCAGCTGGGAGGCTGCTGGACTCCTGGATAGGGCAAGACGTACGAAGTGCAAGACCGGGAACCCGGGGGGGGGGGGGGGGGTGGGGGGGTGGCCGAAATAGAAAACCAAGCCTCATTTGTTAATTTTTTTTTTTTTTTTTTAACTCACAAATGCTACCGGCACATTCCTTTATGGAAAAAAGAAAGGGAGGGGTAAAAAAAAAAAAAAAAAAAAAAAAAAAAAAAAAAAGAAAAAAGGTCTTGAGAAACGACCGGCGCTTGAACTTGGGAGCGCGGAGGGAGACGGTGCCCCTTTCGCGGCGGCCCGGGGTTGGCGCGCGGGAGCCGAGGGGGGGCGTGCGGCCGGCGCTTTCCCACGGCGTCAGGGGTGCCGAGGGGACGGCGCGGCTCTGCGGCGGCCGCTGCTCTGCTCGCACGGGAGTCCCGCTCCCGGCAGCTCCCCTGAAAGGGCCCTCGCCCCCGGCGCGGGGCGCCCGCCGCCGAGAAGGCGGCGCGCCGCGGTAATTGGGCACAGGGGCCTTTTTCAGAGTCGCTCAGTCGGTAAATGAAACGTCAGCTCCCCTGTGATCCCGCGTGTGTGGGGCGGCGGCGGCTGCCGAGCCGGGCCGGCCGGCCGGCCGCCGCTGCTCTTTCACAGCCCCGAGCCCTGCGCAGGCCGCGCGCGCCTGCCGGCCGCCGTCCCGGCCCGCGCGGGGCGCCCCCCCGCCGCCTCGGGTCCCCTACCCGGTGCCCCGAGGGCTCCGGGCCCCCGCCGCGGGCTCCTGCGGGCTCCTGGCCGGGCGCAGCTGCTCCGAAACCCGGACGCCAAGATGGACCCCGAAGAGAGAACCGTGGAGGAGAGCCGGACCCAGTCGTCTAAGTCAGCCCTCGGGAGAACTCCACGACATTGACCTTCGCGGATGAGATTCTCCCTTTTATTTAATGTGCACCTCGAGGGAGAGTTTTACCCAATTCAATGAGATGCTCATCCCTTTCTCTAGGGTCGTTTCATCGAAAACTGGCTGAGCGGGAGCCCTTTGACCCGCCGAAGCCCGCCCTGCCTAGACTCCTTCCCCCAGTGCAGGCAGTAGTAAATGCCACGCAGTCTCCAGTCATCCCCGCAGCAGCAGAATGGCTTTTTTCGCCGCCGCCCTCGTTCCGCTTCAGGACGGGGGGGGGGGGGGGGGGGGGCTTGAACTCCTGGGAAAGACACAAGGTCCTTGCTCCTCTCTTTGGGGAACAAGGGGGCACGACTCATTGCTGCGTGGTGTCTGGACTTGCTAACCTGCGCGATGACCTCAGGAGCAGCGCACAGCCGGCAGGCCTGAGTGGATCCTGACCTCCCTCCCAAATAGAGGCGCCGGACTCTGCGCCTCTCTACCAAGCACAGGGCAACACTCTGTACTTGGTGCCCACCACGTGCATTTATCATTACCTCATTTATTCCTCACAACAGTCTATTTCAGGGGTGGTAAAACAAGCTTCTGAATCAGGAGGGTCAGGAAGTTGCCCTAGTAGGTGTCAAGTTTGTCTGACTCCATGCTCAAAAGGGTTCCACAGACCAGGGCTGGAGAGAGTAGAATCAGTCTTGTGTGTCGTAAAGCAAATGAGAAGACAGAAGGGGAGGAAGGAAGGGAGACGTCATTTTGCTTTTTGTTAGCTATTAGTTTAGAACCCCCAGCTTGCAGAAGCAATATTCACATTCTCACTAGAGGGACCCTGAATTAGCTCTTCCCTCCGGAGGCTTCTGGCAAAGGCTTGAGATTTTAACCAGCATCAGAGGTGCCTCTGTTTCTCACATGCTCCACAGGGAAGATCCCAGCTTTCATTTTTCAGCGAAGACTCAGACAAGCTAGTGAGAAGTGTGAAACGAGTTGTATCAGTGAGCTCCAGTGTCGTCACAAAATGCCACAGACTGGGTGCCTTAGACAACAGAAATTTACAGCTGTGGAGGCTGGAAGTACCAGATCAGGGTGTCAGCATAGCTGGGTTCTGGCTTCAAGGAACTCTTCCTGGCTTACTGACAGCCATCCTCTCCCTGTGTCCTTACCCGGCAGAAAGAGAACTCGGTCGTCCTCTTTTCACCCCCCTTTATGACCTCATTTAACCTTAACCACCCGCTGAAGACCCTGGTTCTACATAGTCACACGGCGGGTTAGGGCTTCAATATATGAATTGGGGGAGGGGAGACACAATTTGGCCCATAGCTCTAGAGCTATGAGAAAAGCTAAAAATTCAGCACGGTTCCAAAATTCAAAGCTATGTAGTACCTTCGATAGCAACAATTAGATATTGATTAATGCATTGATATTAATGGCAATGGGGCGGGAGTAAAAAGGAGAGAACAAAAATTGTGCCCTTGTTGCTGCCATAGGGTAATTTTATATTTTAGAATGCATGACTCAATATTCATTATTTTGCATATACCGTGAAGTGAAGCTTGGTGACATCTTCTGGGTGGGAAAACATGAAGCCATCTTCAGAATGGGATTGTTGTATCTGAAGACGCCTCTGACACTTCAAAAATTCGAACTTCTTTCAGGAAAGCCAAAGAAGATCTGCTATGTAGAGAATTGTGTCTGAAAAAGTTTCTTTCATATCTAGAAGCAACTTACATAAATATTTTTACAAAGTCAGTCATTTCTTTAAGAGAGCATATTTTGTTTAAGCTAATGTGTCAGAACAATGCCATTTCGGTATGGCTTTCATTTATTTGAACGTCCAGGGAGTCCAGATTGATCAGGAACTTGATTATATTTCTCCATATATGAAAGAATAGCCCTACTGAGAAGGCTTATCTTGGTCAAACATAGGGACAACAGAAGCAATGATTTCCTATTTGCTTTCAAGTGACATTTGTGTGGATGTGGTTGATTGTGGCAAAGAGCTAGGAACCGAGGACTGCCGAGGTCTAATAAAATTCCTCTCTGAACTTGATGCCTCGAAGAGAAAAAATGATGCACTAGACCCAGAGTAGCCACGCACAATAAGAAATGACAACAATAGTACCGGCCTAAAGAACTGCCTCCTTCTGCCAGTAAAACCTTCAGGCGTTTACATCTTAGTATGAATTTGCCTTCCTTTTAAGCGATGGATGGAGTAAATACGTTTCCCCCACAGTTTCATCTTTTTACCCACCACTGTATGTTCTATAGTAGATCTGGTTTTTTTCCATGATCCACAGCCCCTCTGAAAACTATCACTGGAAGGTTTGATGGGATGGAGCAAGAGGTGAAAGTAAGGATCATTCTGGTTGATTGTGCCTGGCTTTCTGGACAGCAAGCAGGGGGGGGGGGGGGAGGGCAGGGTGGGTGATTGATGGCAAGAGGATCAGGGCTTCAAAACTTCAGGACTGGAAGGCACTTAATGCCCAGTGGGAAGGGGAAGTGAGATTTCAGCAGATGGAGAAGGAGCACAAAAAGGGAATTGGGAACTAGATTTAATTTGCTTTATGGTTTAACCAGATTAGGTCCTGGGTCTGGGCAGCAGTCTCCTACGACAAACCTCTTGGTAGGAAGATTCTTGTGGCCCACAGCACTATTTAGTCAGAAATAGAGGTCACTAAACTGCTACTACCATGCATGACTGAGAGAACTATTGCTCAGAAATAATTAAAACACTGAATACTAAATTATAACCACTCCACTTCCTGGGTCTCTAGGCTATCTATACCTCTGGGTGTACACATTTATCTTTTGTTTCCATAGATAGGCCCTATAAAGCCACATTTATTACTGGAAACTTAGACTCTGTTTCTTGACCAGCAACTACAGAGTAATTTTTTAAGGTGTTTTTATAGTGGTGAAATATACATAACATCATAACATTTGCCACTTTAACTATTTTTAAGTGCACGGTTCACTGGCATTAAGTACATCTGTATTGTGCAACCATCCACCATTCATCTCCAGAGCTTTTTCATCCTCCTAAACTGAAACTTGTACCCCTTAAACAATAACTCCTCATTCTCCCCTTCCCCGGCCTCTGGTAACCATTGTTTTACTTTCTGTCTGTATATATTTTACTATTTTAGGTACCTCTATATGGGGAATAATACAATATTGTCCTTTTGTGTCTGGCTTATTTCACTTGGCATAATGTCTTCAAGTTTTATCCATGCTATCGCATGTGTCAGAATTTCATCCCTTTTTAAGGCTGAGTAATATTGTACATATATACCACACGTCGTTTATCCATTTATCCATAGATGGAAGTAAATATTTAAAAAAAAAATTAGTGTTTGTTTACTTTTGAGAGAGAGGGAGAGAGAGAGTGTGAGCAGGGGAGACATAAAATCTGAAGCAGTCTCCAGGACCTAAGCTGTCTGCACAGAGTCCGACACAGGCTCAGACTCACGAACCGTGAGATCATGAAGTCAGACACTTAACCGACTGAGCCACCCAGGCGCTCCAGAAGTAAATTACCTTCTAACAGGCACATCAGTACTGACACGTAAAATGATACTGTCTTTCAGAATACAGCACTTGGAAAATAACATACTTATTCGGAAATAACTTGTACTATGGGCTGAACTGTGTTTCCTCAAAATTCATATGTTGAAACTCTGACTCCAAGTACCTTGCAATGTGACTGCATTTGGAGACAGAGCTTGTAATGTGGTGATTGAGTTAAGGTGAGGCTGTTAGGGTGGGCCCTAACCTAATCTGACTGCTGTCCTGAGAAGAATAAGAAACTTGGACACAGAGACACCAAGGATGCCTCTTACCAGGGATGCACGTGCCAACAAAAGCCATGTGAGGGCACGGTGAGAAGATGACCATCCACAGGCCAAGGAACGGGTCTCAGGAGAGAGCACCTCTGCCAACATGTTGATCTTGGACTTCTGCCCTCCAGAATTATGAGACAATACATTTCTGCTGGTTAAGCTCCCTGGTCTATGATATTTTGTTATGACGGCCTTAGCAAACTAATGCAACTTGCTACAAAAAACCATTTTGGGTGCTTTTGTGAAATGGACTCAGCATCAGTTTAAGGCCATCACCAAACCAGCCTCATTACTTTATGGTCACAAACAATATTACTCTCTTTGATTGCTGGGTTTTTTTTCTTCTTCTTCTTCTTCTTCATCATTCTTGGCTTTAAATGGTTTTTTGATTCTTTAACAAAAAATTAAATCCTCTCTTAGAGGATAAAATGCCTTCCACTAAGGATATTCAAATGAATGGTCTGCCAACTTTCAAGAAATTCCCAAAGGAAATTGCTTTGAGCAACTGGAATAATCATTTTGTCTACCATGGAAACTTTCATCAAAGGATATACCATTCATTAAGATACGTATGCTATGTTTGCTAAGGAATCCATCACTTGACTTTATATTCCTGTGTCTTCTATCTAAGTATGAATGTGCATTTGGAACTTGTCTCACACTTTTCCTCCGAGAGCTCAAGCTCTTCAAAGAGTTCCATGACCTGACTCTTAAACCAAAGCTTCAGATCTTTCTGTTTCCTTAATCCGCAGCTTTGATACTTTGGTCAAAAGGATCAGCTCTCAATGGGTCTCAGTTCACGGACAAGCTCCAGTGCAGCCTCTCTCTCCTGCCTCAGAAGAAACAAGTAAAGGTGGCGGTCATGATGAAAACACCAAATGATAAGGAGAAGAGAGCAAGTCCTAGGAAACTAGGCTTTTGTGTTTTGAGGGAAAATAACTGAATTGGAATTGGAGACCTTGAGCCATTATATGCACCTAGCTTGGTGGAGACTCAACATTTGTCAGGCACTTTCCAAAAGCTTTCAATTACATTATCTTATAATGTTATTTTACCAGGAAAGAGGAGGACAGAATAGGAAGCAGCGTCACTGCCATTCTTGTATCAATCTCGAACTTTACTGAGGGTCCTTGTCTGCAAACATCAAAATGAAAAATTTTCAAAAATGATGAATCACTTCTTTTTCTAAAAAACAAAGTCCTATTTCTTGCTGGGCTGAGCTTCTTGAGGATAGGGTCTGTGCCTTTGTCATCTTTACATAGTTAGCACAGCATCAGGCACATAGCGGCACTCCATACATGTTGAATGAATGCCCAGTAGCCCTTTGGTAAGTCTGCAGTTTCTGCAATTCCAAAGTCCACTATCCTCTGCTGTGGTCCTCATTTGTGTCTAATTCCCACCTGATGGTCTCTCATTCTGTCATCTTCCTGTTGAAGCCCAAATTTATAGTGAAACTATGCTCATGGCCAGAATAGATTTTACCTTCATCATAACCCTGATTTGAACTTGTAAGCTCAGTTAGGGCTATGAAAAGTAAATGGATGCTACATCACCCTGAGTCTGGGTCAGGTGAAAATGGACTTGGACATGGACTGAAGTTCTGCCGTCTTCTTGCTGACCATCTCTTTGGCAGCTGAAGAACTCTGTCGTGGCCAAAAGAATCCAGCCATTGCCCTTTGTAGCAACATGGATGGAACTGGAGAGTGTGATGCTAAGTGAAATAAGCCATACAGAGAAAGACAGATACCATATGTTTTTACTCTTATGTGGATCCTGAGAAACTTAACAGAAACCCATGGGGGAGGGGAAGGAAAAAAAAAAAATGAGGTTAGAGTGGGAGAGAGCCAAAGCATAAGAGACTCTTAAAAACTGAGAACAAACTGAGGGTTGATGGGGGGGTGGGAGGGAGGGAAGGGTAGGTGATGGGCATTGAAGAGGGCATCTTTGGGATGAGCACTGGGTGTTGTATGGAAAACAATTTGACAATAAATTTCATATATTAAAAAAAAAAAAAAAAAGAATCCAGCCATTGTAGCTTCCTTAATTTTTGAAGTCAAATGGCCTTAAGGTACTCTTTCAGACTTCAGGTGGTTAATGAAATTAGATTAATGCAAGAAAACCCTTTTGGCTCAGAAAAAGAATCCTATTTCATGATGACAATTCTCTTCATCAGAAAGAGACAACCCAACTAAAACACCCATTAAAAGACCTACCTATGTCTTCCACCATCTTGGAGCTCCATGGCTGGTATGAAATTGAAAGAACTCATCAAACTGTTACCCCAAAACATGCCATATACAAAATGATTGTATGTGGACAGACCCTATGAAAGATACTCTCAATATAGGGAAACAAGTTTGAGTTCCTTAAATTTAGGAATGAGCCCTCATTCTTCCAGCAGACCACCGTGTAGGCGAGCAGGTGGGGGTGGTCCTTTGTGAATACCAAAGCCCTAAGGAACTTCTTAACTGTGCCCGAACTTGGCAATCATGCCTATTGTGAATGAGCTTTCTTTTCCAAGGACCAAGGAATGCAATATGAAAAATTTACCTTTTTCTCTTCAGGAGCTATTTTATTCCTCATTAATGGCAAGAGAATGGGCTTATGAGGGCCCCTGACATGTAAACGTCTAATTAGGAAACTTTCAAACCTGACATCATCTAAAATGCTCACATTTTCTTTCTTTAAGAAAAGAAAAAAAGAATTTAGCGTTATACTGCTAAAGAAATCCTCCAATAAAACAAGCTTCTTATTTGTACATTCCACTTGAGCCAGGGTGAGCTGGTTGCTCTCATCTATTAAGTTAAATGTTCACATTCTCATTCGGCACAGTCCTGGGAGCATATGGTAGTTATTCACACTGTCACTGTTTTTGCTTGGGCTTCCCCGAAGGAAGGGTTGACACCAGGGCTGCGTGCAGATAGACATTTTGGCGATTGTAGGGAGGGGAAGAGAGATCAGAGCAGGACAGCAAAGGAGGGAAACACGCTGCTCTGGGAAGCAGGATCTTGATCTTTCCAGGGATCACCTGAGAAGCCCACTTAATGCTTTCCAGAATTGTCCTCTTGAAAGATAGGAAGTGAGTTCATGTATGCATTGGCTCCCATCTTACTGGTCAAGGTTATCCTCAGGAGTTAACTTCCTGATCTGTGCAGATGCTTGGACCAAGCCAACCCTCATCGGTATCTGTGGTGCCCCAGGGTAGAAAGCAATAATATGTGATCTGTTATCTATTGCTGCATAATAGATAACCCCTAGTGGCTTAAAACCCCAAACTATTATTATTTCACAGTTTCTGCAAATCAGGGACCCAGGAGCAGCTGAGTAATTCTAGCTCAGGGTCACTTATGATGTTGTAGTCAAGAGGTCAGCTTGGGCTCTGTCATCTGACGGCTTGACTGGGGCTAGAAGACCTGCTTCCCAGATGGCTCATTCACATGGCCAGTGGCAGGACATCACAGTCCTTTGCTGGCTGTTCTCAGTAGGCTTTATTTACTCATGACATGGGCCTTTCCATACAGCTGCCTGTGTGTCTTTACAGCACAGCAGCCAGCTTTTCCCAGAACGAGTGATCCAAGAGAGAACAAGCAGAAGCCACAATGTCTTTTATGATCTAGCCAATAGTATCTATACTATGGGTCACACAGACCACCCTTGACACAATGTGGGAAGGGACTATATAAGAATGGGAATACAAGAAAGGAGAGATGACTGGGGGCTATGATATAGGCTGGCTATCACATATGGGTATGTGCTCAAGGGGCACTGTCAGCACAAAATGTGCCAAAACCTGTACAGAACCATCTATGCTAACATCAGCTAAAATAATACATGAGGCCATGAAGATGTAAGCCATGGTAACCCAGATGGCTGTTTGAGCTATGCCTACTTCGTGCTTTTTACCACTCGTACCCAGTCATTGCCTTGGCTCCTCAGGTTCAACCCAGGAAGATGTTCAATTAAATGAGGATCTCAGAAAATACTGATGGGAAAAGCTAGAGTTCTAAAACACAAGCACACTAGATGATCTGAAAATGGTATACATCTTGGATTGATTAAATCATTTAGAAAGTTTATTTCTTGGTTTTCTTTCACCCCCAAGCCACAACAGACAGGCTACAGAAGTCAACACATGACTGTGTGCCTTTTAACAGGGGAACAGAACCAATCAGATGCTCCAGTTTTATGGAACAGGACAAGACACAGCCTTAAGTGAAACAAATCTGTGTTAAACACAAATGTCAATCAAATGCATTCATCACAAGAAGATGCATTTTGGTTTAAGTGCAGTTAATATTACAACAGGCTTCTTCTGACTATAAGGGATGACGAATACATGCCCCAAAGTCATGATTTATTAAAACACATGTAACGAAGTCATTTGCATGGAAATAGAAAAAAGCACGTCCAACCATAGAATAGGCTAAAAAACCTTAGGTTGCAAGGACAACTAATCACCCATCCAACATCCATACTCCCCTTTTTCCTTATTAACAGAAACCAATGTTGATGACCAACTTAAAAAACACTTTTCCTCTTCTCTGGCAACTTGGCATGACACTGTTCTGGCCAATAAAATTCATGCGAACTCTGCTGACATGTTCCAAGCTTTTGCTTTCCTGATGCACACATTAGCCCTGTCCCTACCTGTAAAATTGAGATAGTGACTGACCCTGGAGCCCAAGCAGCCACCTTGTAGTCATGAGGGAATGGCCAAGAAAATCACAGGGACCTTGAGCCACCAATAGCCAGCCGCTGGTTAGCTTCGTACTTGTGTGAGATAAACCCCAGTGGCTTCAGCCACTGTTGTTGGCTTTTCTCTTACTTGCAGGTGAACTCAATCCCTAATGAATAGAGCTCACACAAATATTTTTAGATCGTCTCTAACCAAGTGACAGTTACTGTGCTGATGGTTAAATTTTCGAATTTTTCATTGTCTTCAAAGAAGCAGTTTCAAAGTTGTCAGATTTGCAAAAAGCATCATTGTTGACGGAACCCAATGGTCCTGACACCTCTTCATATTAGCATTTTCTTCAGTCCTTGCAACTGGACAAGTGCTCACACACTGCTGGGTCATCACATATGACTTTGTTTTTATCTAGATGTCCACCCCCTCTCCCTGTCCCATATTCCCCCTCTTCCTTTCCCATCCCCAATTTCCCCTGATTACTCTAATCTAAACTGAGTTACCAACTTACGTTCCCTTGCAAACTGAGCTTTTTCTTTCTGGAACTTACCAAATTTCTGCTTGTATGTTTATTTTTGAGAGTATGTATACAATATGTTTCCCCACTGAAGTGTAAGCTCAGAGATACCAGCGCTGTATTGGCTGTGTTCACCCCTGTACTCATCCCCAGAAAGTGCTAGAAGGAATGTTATGTCCAAAGTGTCTTTCAAAGGAGCCCCTCGGGCCAAGTGGAGTGCTCCAAGGATTTACAGAATTTAGACATTATCAGAGATGATCCCCATACTGGATTATGCTAATTTAAACATTTAAGCTTTTTTACTTGTTCCTCATTTTTTATTCTGTCTAACTGAAAGCCTCTAGGGAGCAGGAATGCGTCCAGAAAAGGCAACCCCCCCCCCCACCACCACCCAACCATGGTTCAAGGGAACTTTCACACTGGCAAGCCAGTCAACAGAGTTTCCAGAATGACACGCTAGGTTCTAATCCTTCTTATTCACCTTAACTGGAGGAAAATACTAAGTGTCCAGAGTTAGAGGCGAGAACCTCTTAATGCCTTTTTTTTTCTTCTTTTTTTAAGGGCTGCATTTCGAAGAGGTAAATACAGGCTGGAAAATATCTGTTTACACTCTGGTGGCAAAGCAGGCATCTGGAGAGCATTTAACTATGGTGATACTTTGCTCCCAAGTAAAGGCTCTGTTTGTTACAATATGACACAGAGTTATTTGGCTTTTCAGAAAGGCGCCATTCTCCTTCTGAGTTCTATACAAAACGGAAGGCAAGATTTCAAGATAAGCTATTTTGAGAAGATTAAAAACATAGGCAAACAGAAGTGAAAAGACCAGGACCAACTGGAAAGAAATCCAACAAGTCCTAAGAAAAACTGAAAATGTAATACCTGCCTGTAAATGTATTACCGTTTGCTGCTGATTCTATTTGTTTCCTTTAAGCATTTATTACAATGGAAATGCCTATAGTGAGCCCTGCCTACCCGGAAAGCTAGTTAAGCCAGACTGTCTGGGGCTTGGAAGACATGGAGGCAGGAAGTGGGATAAGAGAGGTGGGGAGGTAGCGAGAGGCTGGCTGGAGGCTGCACTTCCAGGCACAGGCTACCCTGTGGGATTCTGCAGTCTCTGCAACATTAGGTCAGCCGGAGACAAGCGTTCTGGAATATCTGGGTGCTTGTATATCCAGATTACTCGGGTCCCGAAGGAATCATGCAGAAGGGTTTCAATTGCACAAATAAATTTCTCACTCAGCGGTGATTTAATTGAAAGTAGAATTTTTTATAAGTCACTCATTTTCTACTGGAATTATGATATAAATCCTTAAAAATTAATGTTGTAAATTACTACCTAAAATTAATATAAAAGTAGACTAAGAAGGGATACCAACAAACTTAACAATCCTTTAGTCATTATTTGAGAGATACCCACTTTGAGGGGGATGTATGACACAGATATTCCTTGTTTTTAATGTAACCTCAAAACACTAAAAGTATTGTGAGAAAATGTCATTTTAAAAATTCATAATACTTTCCGTGCCTTTTAGACAAGATTTTGAAAGGTTATTGTGGTAAGTTATCTACCACAGAGGTAACCCATCATAAGAACTGACCAGAAAACATCAGAAACATGGAATTAGTAAATCTAAGATAGACAATTACATACTTTTGTCCTTTCTGTATCACTATAAAAAGGGTAATAGGTCTAGATCCAGAAAGGAGGAGTTCCCTTCTCCAGAGACAGAAATTATTATCTCTGTGTTATTCTACTGGGGGAAAAATTTTTTTTTAACATGCTGGGGTCAGAATATCTATCTGGAAGCGATGACTTCTAGTTAAAGTCACTTTCAAGTCCACAAAGACAAGGTGCACTGGTGCCCTCTCATCTATTCCTTGGGGAATCAGTCTCATAAAGCTCAACTGGAGTCAGAGAAAGGAGTAACTTCCAGCACGCAGCTTACATTGGTGCTAATAAAGTACACATGACTGTTGAAAAATGTTTCTTTAATCATTGTTGCTGTTTTAACTATAACTTTCAGTGGACACAGCACAGAGCAGTTCTGCTTATGTGTTCTGAAGTCCTAATAAGGAACTAAGTGAAAAAATCCCTAGAACTTTCCCATGAGAGCATATATAAGAGGGCTGTCTGATGTTAGATGTTTGAGTCTAGCTGGGCCTCTCTCATAGCTTCCATTGCTTGTGTTTTCATCCTTAGGTAAATGGAAGTATTTCACCTGTTACGTCACAGTTTAGTCTGTGAAGCGTGGTCTAGAAGAAACAGATGGAATTGATGGAAGTTTTACCGTGTGGACAATGTGATTATTCACTGTGTTTGAGTGACACTGTTTTGTGTGTATACATGGAGAAAAGTTTAACAAGCCATCATTTGCTATGAGTGCAGGGGCATGTGAGTGGTTCTCAAACCAAAGAGCAGAGATTATCTCTTTGTGAGGACAGATTTGATTAAGAGGCACCCCTTGTCCACTTTTTGTGGTATTGGACAGGGAGCCAAATGTTTAGCTTCAGTGTAACCATCTTTCCAGCATCCTTGAGCAAAAAGCTGCCTGTCAACACTTGGGTAAACAATATCTAGGAGGGATGGAAGGAAAAGAGCTCAGAGGCAGGAAAGCAGTGTGCACTGAGTCTTTAAGGCCTGCATGCATTCATGAAAGAACCAGAGGGCTAAAATAAGGAAAAAGGAATTCTGTGCCCTCCCCTTTTCAGTCTCCTCAAACTGACCACAATCTTTAGACTCGAGAAATTCTTTCCTGGCTGCAGGGAATACAGTGAACACTCCAATGTTTGTGCCAACAGAGAAATAAAAAATCACAGTTAACATAAAGTAATGAGACGTCCCTTCAGGTCACACACACAGTCACCTCTTATTCCTGCCCTCTAGGTCAGCAAAATGCTAAACATGGAGACACGGGCCCAGTGACCAGCTTTTTGCTATAAAATTACCAGGAGATACGAACCAAACTCAGATGCATACTTGAAATCCGGATGCATGAAATCTGTTCATGTGGCATGATCTTTTAATTTTTGTTCAAAGCTCTAAAACAAAGTGATTTACTCAGAAATCATGGGGTGGCAGTACAGGTGAGGAGTTGGTGTGACGACCGGAAGAAAGGAAGAGTGAAACAGAAGGTCATCTGGGAGATCTGAGCCATCTCACGGCTAAAAATGTCTGCTTCCTACCTTGACGAGCAGACTTTGCCGAACAATTCATCTTTCTCTTACTGATGGAAAATCTTGTACAATTAAGGCCACTGAATCAAGCAAAGTACTTTCAACAAATATTGATGAATATTTTCTATGTGTTTGACACTGTGTTGGGCACAGCAGATACAAAAACAAGTAAAAAGCAATTCCTTTCCTGGAGATATTTACATCCGATTAGGAAGGTATAAATGACCCTCTAACAGATAAATCTACAGAGTACTAATTGGCTTCAAAGCAGAAATACTCAATGAATCCAACCCTCCTTTCATCCACTTTTTTTTATTTAGACACATAAGGCCTAGGAAGATGTATTAGAACATTCTTAAAATTGATTTTAAAAATAGTCTGTTTTCTTATTTGTTTTCTCTTTCTAAAGCCTTTCATTTCAGCGATAGACCGAAAACAACTTTTAACATCTAAAACACAGCCGTGGTTCTGAAAATAATGGACAAAAGGCTCTGAAAGAGAGGGGTCCCTGGGTGGTCCAGTCAGGTAAGCGTCCGACTTCAGGTCAGGTCATAATCTCATGGTTCATGGGTTCAAGCCCCACGACAGGCCGTGTGCTGACAGCTCAGAGCCTGGAGCCTGCTTTGGATTCTGTGTCTCCCTCTCTCTCTCTGCCCCTCCCACACCCGTGCTGTCTGTCTCTGTCTCTCTCTCAAAGATAAAATAAACATTAAAAAAATTTTTTTAAAGACTCCAAAATAGAAAATAGCTATCACAAAATTTGTGCACATTTCTACAATTCTACACAATTACTCTCAATACTATTAAGTGAGACGCTGAAAAGCACACACAGACACCAATAAAAGTGGCAGCTGACAGCAGGGAAAGGAGGTGGCAAAAATGTTTAAAGCAAACAGAACAACAACAACAACAAAAAAGAATAGTTGTTGAGAGTCAGTTAGTATATAACCAAAAATTGGATTAACACAGATTAAGAGTCCCCAGGGGGGATACTAGAAGCAGGGACATTGACCTAAGTAAAAAATATCAGCTGATAGCAAAGGGAGGTGATAGGTAACAAGCTAAAAAAACAATTTAAAGAGCGCCAAGTTCTGGGGCCATTTGGTAGGAGCAGCAGCTCTAACCCACCTTAAAAATCCCTAGGAAATCACATCATTATGAAATTGTTTTCCATAATGGTAGCCCTGAGTCATCAAGGAAAGCTTTAAATCCTGTTCAGTATTCTCTGTTTTAAAAAGCAGGAAATGTTTTGGGGACAGGCAACTGAGTAATACATTTTAGAGCTTTATAGGCAAGATCTGGCCGGGTAGACATTTACATATTCCCTGGCAGCTGAAATCTCTCTGATTATTCAAGAGTTTACAATGTTTCTGATTGATAAAATTTTTAAAGAATTTTGCCTGGTAAATATCGATTGTGTTATATCATTAGAAAAATAGTAATTATATTTTCCATATATCCCTATAATTATTTGCATATACGAAACTTGGCCTATACTGGGGAAAGCATTCTGTGTAAAATTTTTATAGATGATGAGATGCTAGGGAGAAAACTGATATCAGTAGCAGGAACTGGACCTGAGAAGGATCACAAGATCTTGGACTGGTGGCAGATATCATGATTAAATGTGCCTTTAGGGAGTGGGAGGCAGTGCGATAGGATGGAGTGAGTTTTGCATGTGGGAGGGATGTAAATGGTCAGGACCAAGAGGACGACTGTGATAGACTGAATTACTAATCTCATCTCTTCACTGGCCTGTAGTAGAACCCTTGCTATAATCTCAGGATGGATAGATAAGGTGTAGTACCCTTGCCATTGGGAAACTCATTGTTTCTTTAGTGGATGTATGTTGAAGATATAAGTAAATTCAGGAAAGGTTTAGATCAATCTATGAATGGTAAATCCAGATTTGCATGTTAAAGAAAACCAGAGAGTTTGAAATGAATCCTCAAACTTCTGAGGCCAACATTAATGGGATACTATGAGACTTTGAAACCACAGGCTGGTTAGACCATTGGGCTGACCCAGTATTGCATTTCCTACATTCATATCATTTGGTTTTTAAAAATAAATACGCATTTTAGTATGAATTCCTAAGGGAAACATGCAGTTTATTCGAAGACTGTAACTTTCTCCCCATGTTTCTTTTAAACTAATTACAAAGAAGTCATGGATGTTCTGAGCCAAAGGAGGTAGGAAACTCTATGAACAAATGTGACTTATTTTACATTCTCACACCTGCGTTCTACATGTGGGAAGTGCAAAAATGGATTTTAAGGTCCCAGGTAAGGAACTGTATGGATCCTGAAATCACCCTGCAGACAGATGAAATCTTTAGAAACCAAAAAGTGGCTCAGATTACTAGCAGTTGCTTCACAAAATTGCCTGCTTGAAAAAACAATCCAACTCTTTTACCATACTCTATAAGTCTCAAATCATTATGGTTTGGAAAAAATGCACATGAGACTGTGATAGCAATAATTACTTCAGATGAATGAATAAAAGAAAGCAAGATACTGTGTTTTTTTCCAGGCAACATTTACATGCAAAATCTTTCATTTTAGATGCAGTAAATACCACAGAAGCCAGTAGATAAAGATGATGTCCCAACTCTCAAAACCATACCAAAAGGAGTGGGAATGCAACTCAGGCGGGCAGCTGAGACCAGGACTGTGGGTAAATGCTGCAAGCTTCTTGCTCACAAGTAATGGTATGTCTGAGTTATGTTCTGCGTAACTATCTTTTAGACGTATTTAGTGATGCCCAATATACTAGTGAATTTCCAAACATAACCACAAAATGGATGACAATTTAGGATGGTTCCATGCTTGAAATTTTATTTTTTTAAAAATTCTGGTCCATTAGTCATTTCTATCTTCGTTAACATCTTTCCCTTTCCCGTTCACCTTCTGGTGCAGGTGTTAACGAACTTTGAAATGACTGATGGACCAGAAAAGGTCTTGGAAAATCTATCAAATGGATATTATAATCAGCCTCCATATAATCTAACTTAAATGTTACTTGACAGGTGTGGAGCAGGAACTAGAAAAACCAGAAAAGACATTCCACAAATGGCAAAAAGGAGAATGATCACAAAGTTCGATCCTCTGGTAAACCAGAAATTCAAGTCTTACTCGTGTGAGGTGAATTAACTTTACAGTGGGTATCTTCCAAATAATTCTCTAAGCCTGCCTCGGGAGGTAGGAAGTAACCTGTCATGGATGTTTACAGGGTGGACTGGATGACCACTTGAGAAAAGGCTGTAATGTGCAAACAAGACTCGATAGTTTCCATGGTTCTTGAGGGAAGCAGACACAGAGCTCACCTGTAACAAAGAGCTTTAGCTACTTAGATGAGGCTTTGCTCATCCATATAGGACCCTAGGGGTATATTCTGGCTTTGTTTCTGCCCTCCTGCCTCAAGCCAGAGACCAGCTTCTGCTTTCACTAGTGTTCCCTCAAACATATCTAGACCGCTCCAAGTCAAGGCCTAGGAAAATGAGGCCCAGAGAAGAGTGAGGCTTTCTCTCTCCCCTCAATAAGGGCCTGTTTGTCGAGTTGATTTCCTATACCAACGCCATCTCCCTCCAGATGAAAGATAGGGCCTGTCCTAGGGTCCGACAGGATTTATTTGCATATTGGGACAAAACACTATAATCTTCACCTCTATTGCAGAGGCATGGGGTCATTATCTTATGTCCTCCCAACCCTATGGCCTCACCCAGAGACTTGCCTGTGGTGTCTTGCCTCCACCTTCCACAAAATCTCTGTGCAGTCAGTTCACGTTAGCATGAGCAAATGTGCCAAATCACCACGTGTTCCGCACACTGTTTCTATTTGCTGTCACCTTTCTCCCTAGCATCTCTCCATCTATATAAATTCTACACAAGATGCTTTCCCTAGCACAGGCCAGGTTTAGTATTTAAAATTAATTTCAGGGATATAAGAAAATATAATCTACTATGTTTCTAAAGATGTACCACCATCAATATTTATTAGAGAAAATTCCTTTACATTTATTGATTAGAAACATAAACTCTTGATTAATCAGAGGTTTCAGCTGCTAGGGAATATGTAAATGTCTACACAACCGAATCTTGCCTTAAAGTCTATACAATCTTGCTCCCTTTCCCATTATTCCTCACCAGCCTTTCCCTCAGAGTTGCCCTTCCTACTGTTAGCGTCTGCTTCCCAGATGACCTGACCTGACACAAACACCGTGAGTTAGTTGTTCTGGTCATTTGTTTGGCATGACTAGTTGACTTGTAAAAAAAGAGTATTGACTTGATTCAAATACTTGCCTTACTTTAATAATATTAAAGGGACAAAGATGGTTCACTGGAAACGGATTTTCTCGGATCTCTCCACCTGGGTGATTTTAAATAGGTGGCTGGTGTTTGGGGGGACTGATTCTCCAGATTCAGACCCTGGTGGATTTAATCAAACCACCTTAATTTAAAACACCCTGGTGTTTTAATCAAGGCTGCAAATAGAGGACAGGCTATAGAAAGAAGTGAAGCAAGAAAGACTATTACATGGAGCACAGGAAACCAGGCACGGTACAGGCTCCCAATAGGACTGCGGGGTCAAAGCATGGGACAGATGTGTAGGCTGGGAAATCAATGCCTGACAAGATATCACACTTCTCATATATGCCTGGTGGATCAGCTTCCTGGGGCTTCCATAACATATTACCAGAAATTGGGTGGCTAAAACAACAAGATTCAGTGTCACATTTCGGAAGGCCAGAAGTCTGAAATCAAGGTGTCATTGGGTGGTTTTCTTCTTGGGACCTCAGAGGGAGAATCTGTTCCATACCTTTCTCATTTCTAGTGCTTGCCAAGCAATTCTTGGCATTCCTTAGTTTGTGGCAGTGTAACTACAATCTTTGCCCCAGTTGTCACATGACATTCCCCCTGTGTTTCTGTGTCTCTGTACCCAAATTTGCCTATTCTTGTAAGGACGATGTTGTATTGCATTTCGGATCCACTTTAATCCAGCATGACCTCATCTTAACTTGATTAGATGTCCAAACGATTTCAAAAAAGGTCATCTTCGCAGGTTCTGAGTGAACATGAATGGGGGGGGGGGCACTATTCAACCCAGTATAACTGAGAACTTGAGTGATTAAAAACTAGCCTTTAGATTGGTGTCATGAGATGAATAGGCACTTTCTGGTGATGAGCCTTTGAATATTGGAACGTAGTGTTTGGTTGTGGGATCTGAAACATCCGAGGGTATAGATTCTGTCTTCTCTCCTGACCACACCTCCTCCAAACTGAGATGACACTCGTCTTGCCTTCCACGTCTTCAGAGTACGCTGAAATTGTCTGGTCTGGTGCACTGATGTCTATGCATTTGCCTTCCTCCTTCAAACCCCACCCTGCCCGCCCCCACCACACACATACACCTTCATCCTTCCCATAAAGAAAGATAACAGAATCAGGGCACCTGGGTGGCTCGAATGGTTAAGCAGCCAACTCTTGGTTTCAGCTCAGGTCATGATCTTGTGGTTCATGAGTTCAAGCCCCGAATCAGTCTCAGCGTTGATAGTGCGGAGCCTGCTTGGGATTCTCTCTCTCTCCCTCTCTTTCTGCCCCTCTCTGCTTGTGCTCTCTCTCTCTCAAAATAAATAAACTTTAAAAAATAATAAAGACAACTGAATGTAAACACTAAAATGTTGGGGTTGGAGGGTCACTCTGGGTGGAGGCAGGCAGCCACATCGTTGAAGTAGAGTGAATGGAGTGAAAAAAGGAATCTAGGTTATTTCTCAGACAGCTTTTACCCAGTCTCCCTTATTTTGTCTTCCCTCTTCCCCCAATTCATTCCCAGATCCAGAAGTAGCCAGTATCGCCACTTACTGAACATCCTGAGGATTCTGCAGTAAATCAGGTGGGTTCCCCACTTTCCCCACTGCCAGCCCAGAATTTGTCTATCTCTGTTCTGCTAAGTCAATGTCTATTCATCCACTTCCCAGACTGCAGAGTTTTATTGCTGATTCCTCTCTTCCTGCTTTTCTCCTACTTGAGTTTTTTTGTGTGTGAGGTGTTTGTGCATCTATCCATCCACCACTCATCCATCCATCCATCCATCCATCTCTATTAGAGTTTTAGTGAGGCTTTGGAGGGAGTAATGTTAGACGTGTACGTTAGTCTGGTACGTTAATCTGGAACTCCAGATTTAAAACAATACCAATCACTATGATAGTGAGGTTTCTCCTGTAATATCAAACTTCTTGGTATAGACATGAAGTAGGTAGACAGATTTCATTAGGGTTGGAGTTTTGCCAACTAAGAAAAGGAGGGTTTGAGATGACAGGACTTAAGAAAACTTGACTTGCAAGGAAATAATTATTTGATGCACCCTGAACTTTCAACCTGGGTAAGGAGGGTAGTGTGAACACGAAGGAGGTGATGAGTGAAAAATTGAAAGTCAATAGACTGGAGCCCCCCAAATTTTGAAAAAGTGTTCTGTTGGGCATACAAAGTGAGGGAGCAGGAAGGTCAGAGAGTAGAAGGATCTCAGATTTCAGATCTGGCATTTTTGGAGGTGGTGATTATTGGGTGTGACCCAGTTGGGGGTGGATGTGGTATTTTCCAAAGATGAGCACAACAATCTCTCTCATCCCAGGTGACCTCCTACGGTGTGAGGCTGCCACACTGCCATCAAGAGGGGGAGGCTCCTTCCTCTCCTCTTGAATTTGGGCTGGCCTACTAACTCGTTTATGACCCAGCGAGTGAAGTGAAGAGGCATGGCTTCCCAGGCTAAGTAGAAAAGGCCATGTAGTTTCTCTCTGGCTGTCCTGGAATGCTCTGGGGAACACGAGCCACCATGCAAGCAGTCGAACTCCCCTGACACATATCATGCTAGAGGGGCCACATACAGGTGCTCTGGTCACAGTCTAGCCAAACCTAACCTTTCTGCCACCCTTGCCAAAATACCAGATGAGTGAGTGAAGCTGTCTGGACCCTCCTAGACCAACCAGCTAGGTGCCTCTGAAGGACTTCGGTGGTGCCACAAGGAATGAAAGGGCCCAGTGGGAGTGCCTAGATTCTTGAGCTACACAGTTTGTGAAGTATGACAGAGTGTCTGTGATGTGTACATTTCCATCTTCTGTCCAGACCTCTCGCATGAACTTCAGACCCATATAGCCAGCTGCCTCCGAACATCGTCACTTAGGTGGCTAATAGGCACCTCAAATTTAACATATTCTAAATTGAGTTCTCGATAGTCCCCTCAAACCGGCTTTTCCCTATCCTGGTTATCGGCAAATCCATTCTTCTGGCTGTCCAGGCCAAACACCCTGCTGTCATCCCTCACCACTCTCTTTATCTCATACTCCATATCCAATGTTATGTAATACCACTGTCTGTACCTTCAAAATATATCCAGATTGCAACCACTTTTCAGGACCAGCATTGCTACCACACTCCTCCAAGCTGCCATCACCTTTCATCTGGATTACCCACTAACTCTCTCCTCAGAGGTCTTGCTTTGCTGTTAATCTTCAGTCTACTCAGAAGGATCCTTCTATAATGTCACAGCATATTCCTCCTCCACTCAGAATCCTCAAAGACCCTCCATCTCAGAGTAAATAAAGGCCAAAGTCCATACCAGGACCTACAAGGCCTCTCCTACTTCCCACTCCCTAGGTTTATCTTTTATTCCTCTCTTAGCTGTAATGGCTTCCTCCCTGTTCCTTAAACTGGACAGGCACAGTCCTGCCTCAGGGCCTTTGCCCTAGCTATTCTTTCTCAGGGACCCACGTGCTAGCTCCCTCATTTCCTTCAGATATTATTCAAAAGTGAATTCCTAGATGGGGTGCCTGGGTGGCTCAGTTGGTTAAGCGTCTTAATTCACTTCAGGTCGTGATCTCATGGTTTGTGAGTTCGAGCCCCACATCGGGCTCTGTGCTGACAGCTCAGAGCCTGGAGCCTGCTTTGGATTCTGTGTCCCTCTCTCTCTCTCTCTAACTCTCCCCCACTTGTACTCTATCTATCTCTCAAAGATAAATAAACATTAAAAAAATTTTTTTGTTAAGTGAATTCCTGGAAACTATGTATGGCAACGGATGTTAACTAGACTTATTATGGTGATCATGTCACACTATACACATATATTGAATCATTATGTTGTACATCTGAAACCAATAAAATGTTATGTGTCAATTACCTCAGTTAAAAAGATAAGAGTTTTTTTCTAAATACTGTATCAATGGAAAAATAAAAATTATGCATTATAAAAAAGTGGATTCTTCTGTGAGGATATCCATTGACACTACTCTTAAATCTCAATCTGTCACCTTACAACCCATTCTCTGCTTTATTTTGTTGTTGTTGTTGAGATACAGTTAACAAATAACATCAGTTTCAGGTGTGTATCATAATAGATATTTATTGCAAAACAATCACTACAGTAAGTCTAGCGAACATCATCACCACACATATTTACAACATACCACACATTTTATCTACCCATCCATTGACGGACACATAGGTTGCTTCCACATCTTGGTTATTTAATTTTTTTTTTTAATTTTTTTTTAACGTTTATTTATTTTTGAGACAGAGAGAGACAGAGCATGAACAGGGGAGGGGCAGAGAGAGAGGGAGACACATCTGAAACGGGCTCCAGGCTCTGAGCTGTCAGCACAGAGCCCGACGCGGGGCTCGAACTCACGGAGTGTGAGATAGTGACCTGAGCTGAAGTCGGACGCTTAACCTACTGAGCCACCCAGGCGCCCCACATCTTGGTTATTTTAAATAGAGTTGCAAAGAACATGTGGGTTCAGATATCTTTTCAAGTTAGCGTTTTGTTTTCTTCAGGTAAATACCCAGAAGTGACGTTGCTAGATCATAGCATATTTCTATTTTTAATTTTTTGAGGAAACTCCATACTGTACTCCATAGTGCTTGCAGCAACTTACCCTCTCACCAACTGTGTGAGAAGGTTCCCTTTTCTCCACATCCTCACCAACATTTGTAACTTCTTATCTTCTTGATAGCAGCCATTTTAATAGGTGATATAATAGGTGATATCTCATCGTGGTTTAATTTGCATTTCCCTGATGGTAAGGGATGATGAGCATCTCTGCAGGTGCCTGTTGGCCATCTGTATGTCTCTGGAAAAATATCTATTCAGGTCTCCTGCCCTCTCTGCTTTATTCTGTCCTCAGCATAGATCACTGTCTAACGTAGTAGTATGTATTTTATTTATTT
Organism: Panthera uncia; assembly: GCF_023721935.1. NCBI lineage: Eukaryota > Metazoa > Chordata > Mammalia > Carnivora > Felidae > Panthera > Panthera uncia. The sequence continues at coordinate 54,081,895 of NC_064812.1, read as the reverse complement.
TCTGTTACCTCCAGTCAAAGGTAAACTCCACAAAGCAAGCAATTTTGTCTCATCTGTTTACTGCTGTTTCAAATAGTGCCATGCACATAGCAAGCACTCAAAACATATTTGTTGAATGACAGAATTTCCCAGAACAGTTTATATTTCCCCAATCAAAGGGAAGAATGGGTGTAAAAAGGGAGGAGGGGAGAAACAGCTAAAGAAAATTCTAACAAATAAGAGCCATAATTATAGCTTTCGTTTATTATGTCTTCTTTCAATCATTTACTTACAATTTTCTAATTGCATTCTTGATGAATATCTGGGTTCAACAAAAAAAGGAGTGAATGCACTAAGCAAAGTTTATTTATTATTCACGATGTTCCTCTTTTGATTTGGCATCTTTACTCTCCTGGAGTCCTAAGAGAATCGCATCAGCCTCAAGTATAGTTGTATCTGTGGTGGCTCCCAGGAACCTAGATGTGAGTTCAAGATCTAATAGACGCAGTCGGACTCTGGTTCCTTTCTGGTATTTCCTGGATAGTAAGAAAAAAAAAATTCCATTAATTCTGCATAGCACAACACGAACAAGTAGTTTAATTTTTTTTTTAATGTTTATTTTTGAAAGAGACAGAGCACGAGTAGGGGAGGGAGGGGCAGACAGAGACACACACACGCAAACACACACACTCACAGAATGTGAAGCAGGCTCCAGGCTCCAAGCTGTCAGCACAGAGCCTGATGCAGGACTCAAATTCACGAACCACGAGATCATGACCTGAGCCGAAGTCAGACGCTTAACCGCCCGAGCCACCCAGGCTCCCTAAACAAGTAGTTTAAAGTAAAACTCAAATTCTAATTTTAATGTGGTGGCTCAAGATAAAGAATATGTCCTTTTTTAAAAAAACACTTTATACTAGTGCGTGAGAAAGAGTTGTTTTTGACAGAAAATTTAGTTGTATAAGAATTGTAACCTTGAAGTGACTTTTAAAGATCTTATAAACAAAATTCAAACAAGTCAATTCTTGAAAATAACATTTATTTTAATATGTCATTCATTTTTTAAAATATTTATTTATTTATTTTGAGAGAGAGACAGACAGGCAGCATGCACATGCAGGAAGGGCAGAGAGACAGAGAAAGAGAGAGATTCCCAAGCAGGCTCTGTGCTGACAGCACAGAACCTGATGTGGGGCTCAATCCCACTAACCATGAGTTTGTGACCTGAGCCGAAATGAAGAGTCAGACATTTAACAGACTGAGCCACCCAGGTGCCCCAATATGTTATTCATTTTTAAAATCAGCGAATATCGAGGGAAAAAGATTTTCAGATACATGCTTTCTTCCTAAAGTTAAGAACTTCTCATTTTTATTTAATATTTTTTTAATGTCTATTTATTTTTGAGAAAGAGAGAGAGAGGAGAGAGAGAGGGAGGCACAGAATCCAAAGCAGGCTCCAGGCTCTGAGCTGTCAGCACAGAGCCCAAAGCAGGGCTCAAACTCTGAATGGCGAGATCATGACCTGAGCCGAAGTTGGGACACTTAACCCATTGAGCCACTCTGGTGCCCCCCAAATCTTCTTTTAAAGTAAAGAATATTTTACAAAAGCAAAATGGAAAAAGGTCTAAATGTAAAGTACTTAAGTGCTGAGGACTGACTGCACTATAATTAAAGTGTAATGACAGCCTAACATGCATGATGGCTCACTTTGATCAATAAAATATTTTACAATACCAAATGAAACTTATATTCATTCATCTTCTTCCTTGATCAAATGTTTTAAGGGTTTAATATCAACATTATGAAAAGCTACAGGTGAATGAAAATATTGCCAATGACTGCAATCCCAAAATCTTTAAGGATCTAAATATACAAGCATACCTTGTTTCACTGTACTTTGCTTTGCGCTTTGCAGGTATAACGTGTTTTACAGGTTGAAGGTTTGTGGCAACCCCGTGCCAAACAAGTGTATCGCCACCATTTTTCCAACAGCATTTGCTGACCTTGGGTCTGTCACATTTTGGGGGTCATACGATAGTTCCAACTTTTTCATTATTGTTATATTTGTTTTGGTGATCTGTGATTAGTGATTACTAGTTGAAAGGTCAGATAGGGGTTAGCAGGTTTTAGCAATAAAGTATTTAAAAAAATTTTTTTTAATCTTTATTTTTGAGAATGAGAGAGAGAGAGAGAGAGAGAGAGAGAGAGAGAGAGAGAGAGATACAGGGTGCAAGTGGGGGAGGAGCAGAGAGAGAGGGAGACACAGAATCTGAAGCAGGCTTCAGGCTCTGAGCTGTCAGCACAGAGCCCAACACGAGGCTCAAACTCACGAACTGCTAGATCATGACCCCAGCCGAAGTCGGGACGATTAACCAACTGAATCACCCAGGCACCCCGACAATAAAGTATTTTTTAATTAAAGTATATGCAGTTAAGCTTTGAGTAGGGTTTCAAATCCATGGGTCCACTTATACATGGATTTCTAATAAATACAGTATAGTACTATAAATGTATTTTCTCTTCCTTAGTATTTTCCATAACATTTTCATTTCTCTAGCTTATTTTATTGTAAGAATACAGTATATAACACACATAACATACAAATTACGTGTTAATTGACTATATTATCGGTATGGCTTCCAGTCAACAATAGGCTGTTGTTAAAAAAGTTTTCCATGTTTATTTATTTTTGAGGTGGGGAGGGGCAGGGAGGGAAGGAGAGAGAGAATCCCAAGCAGGCTCCTCACTGTCAGTACAGAGGCCAACGTGGGGCTTGATCTCAGTAACCTAACCATGAGAGATCATGACCTGAGCTGAAATTAAGAGTCAGACACTTAACCAACTGAGCCACCCAGGTGCCCCAACAGTAGGCTATTAGTTTAAGTTTCTGGGGAGTCAAAATTGTATGCAGGTTTTTGATTGCACGGGGGGGGGGGGGGGGGGCAGCAGCCGTAACCCCTTCATTGTTCAAGGGTGAACTATACATTGCTTTTTTAGACATAATGCTATTATTTCACACTTAATAGACTAAAGTATAGGGTAAACATAACTTTTACATGCACTGGGAAACCAAAAAATTCATTTGACTTGCTTTATTGCAATATTTGCTTCATTGTGGTGACCTGGAACCAAGCCTGCATTATCTCTGAGGTGTGCCTGCCCATCAAGTATTCTAATTTTAAATTAAACAACTTTACATAAATGGAAAGAAACAAAGTTCTCAAAAAAAGTCACTGAAAAATGATTTTTGTAGGCCATATAATGAATAGTCTCCATACAATGTTTAATTAGGTATTCTGAAGGAATTTATAAATGATCTATCAAATAAATATGAAGGCTACTTGGTTTTTTTAAAAAAACTTATTTTTCTTTCTGATAATAGAAGTAAATATTCTTTTGTAAAACTGTGTAAAATAATGAAGTCAGTCATATTTTCTAGTTCTTCTATCTATTCACACGTATGTATACATGAGTGTGTATCTGACAGCATAGATCTTATTTTCTGTCTTTGTTTAAAAAATTAAAGAGATATCCTAAAATATTGAGCATAGCCTTATAATCTTAGAAAACAGCAATTACAGGACATATTCTATATGAATTATCCTCTGGAAAAATAAGGTTGGTTCATAGGCAAGGTAAAGGTGAACACTATTTTCTATATTACTTGGAGCTATAACTTATGTTCTAACAGATTCTTTCATTTGTCCTCACAGCATGACTCACAGCGATTCAATCAGCTTTGATTCATGTTGACCCCTCCTTCCCTCCATTCCTGCAATATCCAATTAGCAACTTTAGTTCATTTTTTAGCACAGATATTTCTTGATCTTAACCCTACAAGTCTCATTACCCCTTAGCTGAAGCTTGAGATCTAATCTTCCCAGAGCCCATGTTTTGGGCCCACTTCTCAAGATGGCTTCCATATCTTGGCCTGATGTCCATTCCCACATACTTCTATTCCTCTGTACCTTTGCTTCTATTGCCAGCCTTCCTTGAACTTACTGTCTATCCGCCTGATTCTTAAGTTCCAGGTAGAACTGGATACATCAAATGCAGCTCCCAAGAGCCTTGACATTCTCCTTGTCAGAATGAAGAGTCTGTCACTGGAACTCCCATGGAAGAAAGAGGTTTTGCAGTCATAGACCTGGATGCAAATCTGAGCCTGCCACTTACTCGTTGGGTAACCCTGAGTGGCTTTCCCTGAACCATAATTTCCTCATCTACAATAAGAGAGATTCCAACCATTTTGCAGGTTTACTGTGAAGGTTAAATGGGATAATACGTTGAAAATGCTTAGCACATGACTGCAAATGTTAGTGCCTCTCACTTACTTGTCTTGGTTATCTGTGCAACTCTCTGATCTCTCTTTAGTCTCTATGCTCCCCCAAGATCTGGCACTGGGTTTATCTCTGTATCCTTCCAGTGCCAATGTAGCAGGTACTCAAATGTCTGTCAATAAATTAACATGACACTTACTGATAAAAGCCATCAGGTCACAGATTATCTAGAATTTCTACTTTCTTGGCTTTAGCAGCTGTGTGGACTGGTGCATTCACTTAACCTCTCTGAAATTTGCTTGGCATAGTGCCTAGCACATAGTGGTTAATAAACATTGGTTTTCTTCTTTCATTGTTCATTGTCGGCTTATTTCTTTTTACTTATTTTTAGGAGCATTACTCATAGCTGGACTATAAACTTATCATGAGGAAAGGAACGGTGACTTTTTATAAAAAGAGTTGCACATGTCACAAACACCAGGGGCACCAATTCTGGGCACAGTCGCAGTGAAGAGGAAGCTCTCAGTGTAAGTGGTTCTGTGTCATATTAACGGCAAAAATCTCCAATTAAAAAATAAAAACAGGAACACCATTGAGTGCCAGTATGCTTGGTAATTTATGGAATGCAGAAGTCTGTCCCCAGTTTTAGATGCATTAGCCTTTAGTGATATGAAAGCGTTGCCTTGGGGCGCCTGGGTGGCGCAGTCGGTTAAGCGTCCGACTTCAGCCAGGTCACGATCTCGCGGTCTGTGAGTTCGAGCCCCGCGTCAGGCTCTGGGCTGATGGCTCAGAGCCTGGAGCCTGTTTCCGATTCTGTGTCTCCCTCTCTCTCTGCCCCTCCCCCGTTCATGCTCTGTCTCTCTCTGTCCCAAAAATAAATAAAAAACGTTGAAAAAACAAATTAAAAAGAAAAAAAAAAAGAAAGCGTTGCCTTCACTTCTAAAAATTATGGAAATTCTGGGAATTATCCAGTGAGATGATAATGGAGACGAAAAGCAAACTACAGGCCTGTATGTGTGGTGAAATAAGAATTATCCAAATATACACATTGTGCACTACACAAAGCAAACAAAACAAACCTTTAAAAGATTCTCTTCTGCTATCTAGAAGTAGCTGTTTCTACTTTTATGGTACTTAATTTTTATTTTGTATTACAGTTGATTGCATGTAAGCGTTACCTTCTCTATGAGACTGTAAGATCCTTAAGGGCAGGGATTTCATATCTGCCTCTCACAGCCCCATGAAGACATTTCACATAATGCAGCCTTTTGAACAGTGGTTTCCACACTTTCTAGTATACCAGAAACACCTGGAGTACCGGTTAAAAATGCAAATGGAGGGACGCAAGCCTGAAAGTAAGCTGGCAAATCTGAGATGAGACTTAGGAATTTACCTTTTGAGCAAGCTTCCCAGGTGATTCTGATTCAGGCTTCTCTGGTCACCACTTGAGAAACTCTGGCCTAGAATTAGGTTTATTATATATAATCAAGTGCAGGAAGACAGGACAGTTTATATAAATACAACAGGCCAGGAAAATGAGAATCTCTGAAAAACTCTGTGGCTACCATTAACAAGTTTCAAGAGTAACAGATGTTTTCCATAAGTGATAACAAGAGTTGTTTAGGGTGAATAATTTATAGACCAAAAGAAAAAAAAAAGTCAGGAATATATAATATGGAGAAATGCACCTAAAAACCACTGACAGGCCGGAGTAGGGCTGCCTCGCCCACACTGAGACTGTCCGTTCTGGGAGATCCAGGACATGTAAGGGTCAGCATACTTCTCTGACAAGAACAGCAGCCATACAACTAATGTGGAGTTGATCCTTGCTTTAACTTTGAAACACTTTATTAAAGGAAAAAAAATAAGCTAATATATTTCTAAGAACTCCATTTCTTCCAGTGTAATTCGAGGTGAACCTTCACTATTGTAGTCTTTGATAATCACTTACACCACTTAGTTTCCCCATTTGGGTTTCCATTGTTCCACATAACAAGATTTAAAATGAGTATGCCAGTAAACTCTCTTCCCAGATTTTTTATACAACCCTTAAATGGTCACTTTATTCAAAGATTTTGGCCTAAGTATAAAAATCCAGAAAAGGCAATGTAGTGACTGAGAGCGTGGGCTCTGGAGCCATGACTACACATGTGTGTGTGCGGTTCTATCACTTATAAACATGCAACCCTGAGGTACTGTATCTCTGTTTCAGCGTCCTCATTTGTAAAATGGGAATCGTTGTACCTACGCCATAGGTTCTTGTGAGCATGAAATATATTAAAACATTCCAAGCCCTTATAAATGCTCAATAAATATTAGCTATCGTCATCAATCACCACCACCACCATCATCACCATGACCACCATCATCAAAACAAACCCAATGAAAACCGATACTCTATGTGGGAGTGATGCAGAATATAAGAGCACTTTCAGTTCTAATTCACAGTGATAATTGAATCGATACAAAAGGTTCCTATAGAAAGGAAATTTGGAGGTGGGTTCTCTCCCAATACTTGCTTTGATTCAAATCCTACTTATTTTAATGGCATAAGCACTCTTCTCTTAAAATACAACATAACTGTTCTACAAAAATGGAAACCGTTTCTTTTGAAATGAATGTTGACTTTCCAATGAGATGTGAGGCAAAAGAGCTCTGAACAAAGCAAGTAAGATTCAGAGGACTACGCACCGAATGGTCCACATTTCCTAGCATTGACCACAACATAACCACATATACAGTCAGTCACAAAAGGGTCACAGTGATTTACGTACTCTTGTACTCTTTCCGGCAGTGGCTCAGGAAGACTGAGGGGCAGGGAGAGGTGTCCTAACTTCACCTATCTCCTATTATCACTCTTGCTTCACTAACTTTCAGTGGAGTTACGCCTTTTAGGAATATACTTGTGCTTATAGCACACACCATTTCTTAGAAGGGAAAGGTAACAATTTCTGTAGATTCATTATTTGTTTTTCCAAGAAGCAATTTTTAGCTTCATTTAAAATTCAATAATAGCCTTAACTTCTAACCTAATCAACTAACGCCTTTCATGATTTTATAAACCTGAATCTGTCTCTTCTGTCTTCTTTTTATAATGGGGTTTTATTATTCTTTTATGTATCTAGTTTTTCCTCACTCCTGTGATTGTATCAATGGACTCTGCTAAAAACTGCACAAATACCCATAAACAAAATTTATTATCTATAGTAAAATCTATTATATCTATATCTATCTATAATACAATCTATTTATTATCTATAATAAAAATATCAAATACCACTGCCCACTGTAACTTTCCGTGATAATGGAAACCCTTTAGATAAGGTTTGAGCACTTGAAATATGGCTAGTGTAACTGAGGAACTGAACTTTTAAATTATATTTAATTAACTTAAATTCAAATTTAAAAAAACCACATCACAGTGCAGCTCCAGAGAATTTCAATAAAATTTGACAATAAAAATAGTAAGCATACTTGTCCCACAATATAAAAATATACTCTGTGGCAGAAAAGCTATTTTTGCAGGAAAAAATAGTACTTAGAAATAATTTGTTATAAGAAATAACTACCACTAATTAGATCCAGCAATAATAAACAGATACATGTTTGCCATTATTAACCCCTCAAACATTTCTTTCCTTTGTTACCTTTTATATTTTTCCTCAAATCTGTGTGACATTGTACTAGACACATAGCAACTGAATTGTCTTATTAGCTATTTTGAGGTTATAATTAAGATCTTCATAAAGATAGCTTCCCTCATATTACAGACATAAAATTAAGATACATAGAATTAAAGTCACTTGCCTAATGCCAAAAAGTGGTATAAAAGGATTCACAGATTTTTTCTCCCCTCTTCCTTTTCTCAAGTTCTCAAATACCTGTGACTTCTGGCAAGAACTATAAATTTAATCCCTTTGGGGGTGGTAAGAATTTACCACTTCATACAATCTTATAATGTCTTCCTTTTAAATAAAATTTAGGCCACACTGTTGTCATCCAACTCATTATTTTAACTGCTCCCCCTTTAGAAAAATGATTGCTTTCAGTGGTAACAAATAATAATATTGGGAAAAAACCTCCATGGCGTCAAGCAATTTCGTCTATTTTTTTTTTAATTAGGAAAAACATCCCAGATATTAGTTTCTCAGAAATCTTCTATTTTATATTAAAACCACTGAATACTGCTGTCTTGAAAGGCAAATAGGATGTCTCCAATGAGCACATTCAAAATAAAAATAGCCTGTGTTTTTACTGCTTGGTGTGTTTCTTTCTTTTAACTTCAAGTGCTTGCCTCTGACTGATCTTTGTGAACTCCAGCCTAAATGGATTCAATCCCAGCCTTCACCGTGACTGCTCTCTTCCACTGTGCGCTTTCTCAGACCATATGCTGCAGTAAATGAGCCTGCATGGCTGAGCTGTTTAGGAAAAGGGCAATTAAATCTGGTTTTGCATTTCTTTATTAAGGACATGGTTTAAAGACTTTCCTTTGGAGAGGTTTTTGACATTCTTTCCACAGACATTCTTTAACATCTGTCAGTGCAGGCTAGTGATGGTTCTCATAGACTTAAAATAGAGAGCGAATCCTCTGCCTAGTTCTTTGATACAAATATATTAATAATACAAAGCTGACAAATAATAAGGTTTGGATTAAACCTCAGTATCTAAAGAGAATACTGTGAGGAATTCTGACTTTGCTAGTCAATTTAGCTGTCTTGCTGTAATCATAATTCTCAGAGGTTTTAAAAATAGTTCTTTTGAAATCATTAGGCATCTACGTTTTTATCTCAATGAGTTAAAATAGTTTAGAATTTTTTCCAATTTTCTGACAATTCTTTACTTAAAGCTTTAAGACTTTAGAAATAATTTTTTCTCTTCCTTTTTGAAGACGAAAAGCTAAAATATTTCTATTGGTTCAATTAACACCTATGTGATTTTTTTTAAGTTTATTTATTTATTTTTGAGAAAGTGTGTGCACGTGCGTGGGGGTGCAGACAGAGGAGACAGAGAATCCCAAGCAGTCTCTGTGCTGTCAGCGTGTGGCCCTACATGGGGCTCAATCCCACGAACAGTGAGATCATGACCCGAGCTGAAAATCAAGAGATGGACACTTAACTGAATGAGACACCCAGGTGCCCCTGATTTTTTATAATTTATACAAATGTTCACAGTAATGTTGATCTGTATGTGAAGCCACCAACGTGTGTGTGTGTGTGTGTGTGTGTGTGTGTGTGTTTGAGACAGAGAGAGAGAGAGAGAGGAGAGCATGTATATATGTGAGTAAGAGAGCAGATGTGAAAATGTATACTTTCTTCTTCAAATGAACTGTCCAGACATCAATTTCCTCATCTTTAAAAAGCACACTGTTGGGGCGCCTGGGTGGCTCGGTTGGGCATCCGACTTCAGCTCAGGTCATGATCTTGCAGTACATGGGTTTAAGCCCAGCGTCGGGTTCTGTGCTGACAGCTCAGAGCCTGGAGCTTGCTTCAGATTCTGTGTCTCCTTCTCTCTCTGCCCTTCCCCTGCTCACGCTCTCTCTCTCAAAAATAAATAAAGATTAAAAAAAAAAAAAAGATCAAAGGTGTTTTACAGTTCTATGATTTAGTTCTACTTTTACACAACGTTAAGTATTTGAAATTTGATACAATGTAGAATGATATTAAGTGCAAAACTGATTAAACTTCTTGGTGTTTAATTCTGGATTTGTCTCACTTTTTCAAAATGCCATCTGCCATGTCTCACTGACCTATCTGGTCTATTGCTTCTTTCTGTCCAATCTGTCAGATGTCTTTAAAGATTTTCTTACCACCATGCTATCCATACTGTATTATCAAGCACAGCAACCAGGGTTAACAAAATAAAGGTAGAAAGTGTTCATAAAGTTCTATAGCTCTCCGATATTTCTACTCATTAAAATTTTAAATGCAGCACAAATCTTAAGTTCTAATTTATTATCCCAGGTCGTTAGGAGATGTAAATGGGAACCAAAAATTATTATCACCATAACTTCTGCTACCTGCATTATTACCAAAAGTCCCTAGAAAAACCTAATGGTTATCCCTTTAATAATACTACAGAGAGTGTGCCTATCCACTAGGCCAAAATAAACCATGCAAATCAACTGGCAACTGGAACTCTCCATGCCATTGTGGCAGGGAGTGATGGACATTGTTCTTTTTTTTTTTTTAATTTTTTTTTAAATTTATTTTTGAGACAGAGAGAGACACAGCATGAATGGGGGAGGGGCAGAGAGAGAGGAAGACACAGAATCGGAAGCAGGCTCCAGGCTCTGAGCCATCAGCCCAGAGCCCGATGCAGGGCTCAAACTCACGGACCGCGAGATCGTGACCTGAGCTGAAGTCCGACGCCCAACCGACTGAGCCATCCAGGCGCCCCTGATGGACATTGTTCTTAACACCAAACTGCATTTCCTCAAGTTGTAATCATCCTAGATGAGGATTTAAACTTTTTTCTGTAATTCTAATATAAATGTATGATTTTATTTTTTCCTTAAACCAAGTTCTTTTTAACCTCTACCCTGCTGGTTAATATTCTGTGTCACCACAAACAGAAGTTTTGTCTCTTGTTCAAGCACTGATCTATTTTATGAAATGTGAAGATAAAATTAATTTTTTTAAATGAAACTTTTAAATGTAAAATAACTTCACTTAATAATGTAGAATATGCATATAATGTAATATATTACATATGGAATCAGTGACAACAGAATCTTTTCTCAGAGCGGCAATATAAGGTGTATCAAGACATAAGATACTTGAGATGTGCTGATGACTGATACTGGGATCAAACTTGGAGCCAGTATTATGGCATCTAAGCAAAAAAGGGATACATTTTGTGGTATGTAATTCTTAAGAAAATATACATATTTTATTGTCAGAGAAAAGTTTTGTCAGTACAGAACAGAGGAAGGAGTAAGAACTTTAGAGAATTATAGAAAGATCTAGATTTGACTGTGACTGAGTGCTAGAAACTTACCCTGAATGGACTGTTTATTTATCTGTAAAAGGAGGATAACATACACTGCCTGGCAAGGTTGATGTGAAGCTTCATGCATTATAAGGTGTGGAAAGTGCCTGGCACATAACACATACTCCATAAATACCAGCTATTATGAAATTCACCACATTCATATTTACATAAAGTGCACCAGGTTACTGAAAGGATAACAACTTCAAATACGGTTTTATTGAAGACACTAGATTACTGCTCAAATGAATAAGTACTAGTAGTAATCTTCAACGTATATAAAAGAAACAAAAGGAAAACAAAACTCATTGAAGACATTCTTTTGAGTTTGAATTTGGAGCTGAGGGAGGGGGCTAATAAAATCCAGAAATTACTTTACAACTTACAGGGACAGATTTGGTGACTCTACAGGGAGGAATAACAGAATCGCTTGTGGACATTTTTCACAATGTTTTTTTCTTCTCTTTTCTTTCTTCAAAATACTGATGCCAGGGGTCCAACCCAGATCTACTCCATCAAAATCAATGGGGTAGACCTGGAGATTGATGCACATTTGGGAAAAAGCTCCTCAAATGGGTCTGGTGTCCTGACCTTCTTCAAAGAGCACTGGCTAATGCGTTCATAAGTTACATTCTCTTGAGTCTTTGTCTCAATCAAATTCCAAATTAATGGTTCATGGTAGTTTCTGGGCCAAGAGGAATCTTGCCCAAGTCAAGCTTTAATTTCCTAACAAGTGCATGCAGTACAGACAACATGAAGTGAAAATTAGAACTGCATTTTTAAATATCAAATATGAGACAAAAAAGACAAGTTGTTTTTCCATTATGAATACTGAATAAATTAGTATGTATTTTCACCTAAACAAAGGGCTGACTCATTTTATGTGGGTCATGTAAGATTTACTGCAGTTAAAGCTGTATTTTCATGACCTAAAGACTTTCAGGATCCCTTCCAGAGTGCCTGAAAACCTAACACTTAAGCATATACAACAAGAGTCACATTTGGCTTGAAAATTACCTTATGGCAGATGTTATCTACTGACTACCTCAGCTCTAAAATGTCCTTGATTATTTCCTCCAATGGTAGAACCTGTCTCCCGATTCCCTGCACTTTTGACTACATTAAGAGAACAGATTTGTCTGAACCCATTTTCAGAGTTTCTTTTTTTCTTTTATCTTGTTTCTATCTCTCTAAATTAGTTCCTTATTAAATAAGTATCATTAAATTTTCAACAAACACCTACTCAGCATCTGCATGAGGTAAGGGGATACCAACAAGAAATAGAGAAACTCTCCTGTCCTTTCCCAATCCACAGAGGCAAAAATGTAGTGAAGACCTTAGTCCACCAATCCCTCTGGCGGGCCATAGAACTACTTTAGCAGGTTGGTCCTGATTTCTGTGCCCTTTCAACAAGAGATGAGACTCTCAGATACCTTTTGGAAAGGCAAACACTTCACAAATTGTTACTGCAGTAGCTTATGTGGGCTGGCAACGGTCAGGTCAGCGAGGAAAATCTTTCATAAAAGAATCAGACCCATCCTGCAGATTTCATGTAATCCAGAGTGTTGTAAACAGTCTCCAGTGTGAGCCAAGAAGTAGTGTCAATGAGGGGAGAAAATGAAAGGGGGAGAAGGAAGAGCAGTAGGTGCAGGGGGTGGGACACAAAGACTTAATATTAAGGTAGGTTGCTTTTAAAAAGACCCTTAGAGCTTAGAATAGAGCTTGTGACTTGACACTTACAAGCCTTGGTTGATAATCTACCCTTTGCACCTCCAAATCTGGGTATATTTATTAAACACTCTAGTTCATACCCTTTAATTAAAAACTGAGGTCACAGAAGCTTAGAGAAGTTCTGTGAAACTAAAAATAAAAAAAGAAAACTAGTTTAAAGGCATTTCGTGTGATAAGGTGGTTTTAGATAAATGCAAGCTCAATAAAAGTCAACAATGTGGTTTTGCTCCCCCAAAAGTAAATGTGATTTTAGGCTGAATTAGTATAAATATATATTCCATGTAATAAAATATATATTCCACATAATAATCCCAATCTCTTTTCACTTTTCTGACCATATCTGGGGAACTGTCAGCTATCTGGGCAACACAATTATAGGGTCATTGATATTTGAGGTCCATCCAGAAGAAGACGGTAAAATAATGTTATGCTGAACGATGAATTAAGAGAAGGAAAGCATCAAGCAGGTTGAAAAGAGAAGAAAGTAGACCTTATATCTGCATGAAGAATTTGAAAGACGTTAATATTAAAAAGGTCACAGTATTTATTTTGTGCATCTATTTTAGGTACTTCCAAAAAACAGAAATAGGAAAAATGGGTAGAAATTATAGGATGGCTGACTTAGCACATTTCAGTTTACTACGGGGAAGAACTTCTAACAGAGTTGGCTGGAAAGAGAATTGGTTGTTTTGTATGTAAATAGAGGAAATCACAGGGGATTTGTTTACTTCTGATTTAAGAAAAGAAATTTGTGAGCAACTGGTATCTCTATAGAGTGATTTTGCTCTAAATACTAATAGAGTAAAATACTGTTAAGCATCAAACATTTTGGGAATGGAATTCTGCAAAACAAAGAAATATTACATACTTTAGAATCTCTGAATCAAAATCAAAGCATCTATTTATGATTAAAATTATAAATAAAAGTTTTGTTTGCTTTTGCTTTTATTTAATAGGAAGCTGTGGTTATTTCCTTGGTATTAGATAATGATATTTTAAGACTCTTACAGAAAACAACACTCAAAAAAATATTAAAATTCAAAAAAAAGGTGTTAGGTTAACATTTTGACTAGTAGAAGTTATCTCTGAATAAATTCTTATGCTTTTAAACTAAAGCAAAAGGATCGCCTGGGTGGCTCAGTCGTTTGAGCGTCCGACTTCAGCTCAGGTCATGATCTCACAGTTCATGGGTTTGAGACCACAGTGGGCTCTTGTCAACAGCTTGGAGCCTGGAGCCTGGAGCCTGCTTTGGATTCTGTCTCTGTCTCTGTCCCTTTCTCCCCATCCCCCCACCCAACCCCTCCCCTGCTCATGCTCTGTCTCTGTCTCTCAAAAATAAATAAACATTAAAAAATTTTTTTCAAGTAAAGCAAAACAGGATAGAATAGTGATTTAATTTTTTCCTTCACAACAAAAAGGGATTAGGGGTCCTTCATAAGAAATTTTTAACTTCAACAAGCACTCAGTTCCCCTCTCGATTTTTTTTTTTTTGGACAGGAAGTAGTATTCCTCTCTCAAATATAATTTACTTGCATCTAGCTTTCCTTGCCCACATAAATGGACTTCTTAAATCAGTGCCTACAAAACACGGGGGGAAAAAAAGAAGATCCTAGAGCTTTTAACTTGCCAAGAAAAGGTGAATGAGCAGCAAAATTCTGTTCGGAGAATATCATGTCATATTAATAGCTAAAGAAAGCCACAGTTTATTGGTTTACTGGCTTGATAACTAAAACTTTGGATAACAAACAAACTGACAGTGTTTAAGTCAGTTTAAGTGTTAAGTCAGCGGTTAAGTGTTTCCCAATTTACCCATTTTATGTGAACAACTCTATGATCATTATGTAATGTTGAACAAGGTTATCTGTTTTGTAAGATGTGAATCACCGTAGTACCTACCTCCTGGGATTTCTGGTAAAATTGTACAAGAGAATGCAATAAAATAAAAGTCTAGTCAGGACACACCTTGATTTAACAAAGAAACAGTTCAGGTGCATAACTAGCTACTTTCTGTCACAATTAATATAGGTCTGGCTGTAAGGTGTATTGTGGCTGGCAAACTGATGTGGCAGGGGGTTGACTCCTACTGGGGATGGACAGCAATGGACAAAAAATTTTCAAAGATGTCCTGTTCACAGAAATTGGGTTTAACTTGTGATGGACGTCAATTAGCTAATCTATTAGATAAGCTATAGCAGCTGGACTTTTGAGGAGGTGTGTTTCTAGACCCCAGAGGGCCTTTCTGTTGAGAGCAGGATCCATGTGATTAAGCATATGAAAGAGTATGAGCCCTGAGGGAGCTGGGCCCGGCAAGACTCCTTGCTCTGGAACTGGGGCTCCAACCTGTCAATTTGTTCATTGGTTCATTCATTAAACAACTATTTCTTAAAAGCCCATCTGTGGCAGGTGCTGTTCTAGGTGCTGGAGTAACCCATGTGCAAGAAAGACAGGGTTCCATTACTCACAGAGTTTACACTGTGGTAGGGAGAAAACGACAATAAACAAAAAACAAACTAGATAGAAGTGCTGTACAGAAAATTAAAATAAGGTGATATGATGGAGAGGGATGACATTGAAGGAAGGGATCTCTGGAGAAGTGATGTTTAGGTAGAGCCCTGAGTGACAACACAGCCAGCTGTGTCAGGATGGGGGTAGAGCATTTCAGGCAGGGGCACAGTTAGTTCAAAGGCTCAGAGGGAAAACAAAGTTGGCATGATTGAAGAAGCAAGAGAAAAACCAGTGCAGTTGGACAGCCCTAGGTGACAGGGAGACTGGTAGGAGCCAGAGGTCAGAGAGGAAGGCAGGAGGCAGGCCACATACTGCTTCATACACCCAATGGGAAAGGTCTGGGGTTTATTTTAGATGCTCATGGAAAGCCGAGATAGAAGGGAAAGACACGATCAAATTTCTCAAGACCACTCTGGCCATTCTTTGGAAAAAGAATTATAGAGGGTGGGGATGGAAAAATGTTGGGTGAGGAGGGCTCAAGGGCAAATGCACTGCAGCGAGACATAGGTTGTGCCGGCACACCAAATAGAGATTCATCGCAGTCAGATCTAACTCTACTGATAATGTCGTGGTTGTAAGTCATTCAGGATCACAGCAGAGCTGAGCTGATTCTTTAATATACTGCTGTGTTCTTAGTTTAACAAACAATTTAGGCAGGTGCAGAACCACCTATTTCCTGTCATAACTGGCATAGGCCTGGCTGTAAGGTTCTGTGGGCACAGGGAAACTGACTTAGCAATAGAGTTGGATCCTTCTGAAGACAAACAGCTGCTGACAATTTTCAAAGATGTGAGGTGGGACCTGGGGATGTAGGACTTTTACAATTTTCTAAAGCAATATTTATTCCTGCATTTATTTGTTTATATATGTGTGTATTAGTCTGCTTGGGCTGCTATAACAAAACACCACAGGCTGAGTGTCCTCAACATCAAAAATTTATTTTCTCATAGTTCTAGAAGCTAGAAGTCCAAGACCGAGGTTCTCACTAATTTGGGTTCTGGAAGAGACTATGCTCCCTGCTCACAGACTGCTGTCTTCTTACTATGTCCTCACATGGCCCTTCCTCAGTGCATACAAGGCCAGAGAGTGCTCTCTAGTCTCCTCCTTTTACAAGGATACCAATCCCACTGGATTAGGATTCTACCCTTATAACCTCACTTACCCTGTATTACCTCCTTATAGGCCCTATCCCCAACTATAGTCACATTAAGGGTTAGGGGTTCAAAACAAAAACTTTAGGGGAATGCAATTCAGTCCTTAACAATGTGTTATTGTCATATGAATTCCTATTTGTATTAGTATGTGAAAATATTTGAAACATATCTTTGTTAAAATTATGTACCACACAGATACTCAGGTTATGAGTAAGTGTGATCTTTACAAAAATTTTTTTTCATTTGAGAGAGCACAAGCAGAGGAGACAGAGAGGAGGGCGGTGGTGGAGAATATCTTAAGCAGGCTCCATGCAGAGTGTGGAGCCTGATGCGGGGCTCAATCCCACAACCCTAGGATCATAACCTGAGCCAAAATCAAGAGCTGGACACTCAACCAACTGAACCACCCAGACGTTCCAAGAATAAGTGTGATCTTAAGGAGTTTAAAGTCTCACAGGAGAGATAAACAACTACGATGACATGTAGAATACTACATTAGAGGTACGTGTAAATGCAAATGGTTTTATTAGGGAAGAAATGTCAGGGAACCCTAGGGAGAAGAACTGACATTTATGTTAAATTTTATAGAGTAAGTGGAAATTCACCAGTGAGGCAGACAAGAAAATCCAGAACTACCTCAAAACCCAATTTCTATGAAAAAGGTCTCCCCTGGACTACCCCAGTTCAAAGATACATATCCTTTTGACTGAATTTCAGGAATAATTATTGTTTATGTAGTTCATTTGGCCATTAAAGAAACAGTGCTCTGAGATATGACTTCTACTGTTGTCTTGAACTACTATTTAAGTCTTTCGTTATCAACAACTTAGAAAGAGCGCATCCTTGTTTTCTAACTAAAATGTGGGTTCTTCAAGGTAAGGATCATAACTGATGAATTCTTCAACAGAGTAGAAGCCTAGTAAACAAATGCTGCTTTGATCTGATAAGACTAAAGGCTATAGAAGAGAGCTTAAATGTGAGAATCAGGAGCTTTATAATCAATCAGGTTCTAACTCCTCATAATGAAGAGAATATTACTGGTTAATTTCTCTGGGTCTCACTTTTTGTTGTCAAAAGAGAGCTGACTAGGTATCTCTGGCTCTTACAAGCTCTAAACCTTCATGAACATACTAGTTCACTATCTTACTCAACAACCCCATCTAATTAGGGGTGATCATAAAGGTTCCGGTCTCTATTACTCTTGATAGTCTCCTTTCTTGTTCAGACTTTATTTAAGCAGCTAAAAGGCCATAAAAATTCATTCAACGTTATATTTAACATAAAAGGGGAGGAAGGGAGGAACAACGAAAGAGAATTCAATGATCAATCCTTAAAGTGTAAATTTTAACCTGAAAATACAGTAAAAATCTATGTTAACATCTAGCACAGCGGAGCTAATTGTTCCCCTTCAAGGAAGCACCATGGAAGACCAGGGCAGGTCATACTTGCAAGCAAATTTAAAAGTACTCACTTTTGCCTTCTGGTGAGTAGGTTTCAATATGTGTTTTAAACATTTTACAATATAGTATTTATATATAAACAAAAAATACTCCAAATGTAAACAAAGAGATTGCTAAACGTAAAACACGTTAAGTTTTGCACTTTCTATTTTGTAACAAAACCTCATCCTAAACGAACAAGTGGGCTAAGAAGAAACAACTCAGCTAAAATGGTATTTTCTCCAACAATTCTGAAATAGACTAGTTTTAGTAACTGTAAGAATGAAAGAAATTTTTAAGAAGTAGTTCCATCTGAAAAGTGGTTACAATTCTAACTTTGTAGTCGCCAACTCTTTTGTTAGATCACATTAAATAAACTGGTTGTTAAAAACTAGTGCTTGCAAAAAGTAATTCCGATGCCCAAGTACGGGACAGGCTCCATGACCACAAAACTATGCCAGCTCTACCTTTTAAATAGAGTTTGCCAAGATGAGTGTGTTATTAGCCAGGCTTGGCTGAAACAATCCACTGCCCACAAAGCTACTTTAATGTACTGTCTCTATTGAAAATCACAGCAATCCAACAATACATGACGATACTTTCCCATCACTGCAGCAATTCCCACCACAGGCAACACTTTGTCTCCAACAAAGAAGGCTCACATTCTATGTCCGCAAAACCCCCAATCCTGACTAGTACTGTATGGCTGCCAAGAGGAACATCTGTGTGCTCAACAGTACACAAAACGGGCTCTTTTTTCTCTGTTTTCTCCTTTTTTATTTCCTCGACAATAAACTGTGTGATTGCTTGGTAAGGAAATTGTCTTTCGTTCCTTTCCTCTTCCCTTTTATTTGTTTGTTTGTTTGTTTAACATGACAGTCAAACAACGACATGTGCCATCTATTACTACTTTGGGTCCAAATCCTGAACACATAGTAAAGTTATTTTCTGATTTCATTTGAACTTAGACTTGTGGTCATCTGAAGATTGCAGACTTTAACGATGAGATCCCTAATAAAAAGGAGCTATCTAATTCTGAGAATATTCTAGAACTTTATTTATATTTAGAAACTCATAAATCCAAATATAATACTAAAAAATGGCAATATACTCTTGAGAATAAAATCTCGTAAACTACACATTCCCTGTAGAAAATTTGTAATATAAGCTATTAGTTCCATAAGAATATTGCCATTTTGGTATCTTATGCCAAGAAAGACTTTTCTGTTATGTTTACCTTTACCTCAAATCAATATTTGGGCTTAAAAAAAAAATTAAGGCATCCCAAGAGACAGATGGGCAAAAAATACAACTAGGAATTTACCAGAGGTAAATCACATGTTAGGCCCACAACTTCTACCTGCTCTCCAAAAAAAAAAGAAAAAAGTGCTCAATTTTTTCATGATCAAATAGATGCAAATTAAATCTAGGTACTTTTGCTATCAATATGATTAATATTTAAAAACAGAATACCTATGTTGCAAAGGAATAGACTAGTTGGGATTTTAAATTAGTACAACCTTTCTAGAGAGCAATTTGGTAAAATGAATGTTTATACCTGTTCGCCCAGCAATTTTACTTTTAGATTTTATCCAAAACAAGTGAGAAGAGACGGTCATCAAGATGTTTACTATAGCTTTATTAAAAACAATTTAGACACAGCCAAGTATCCAAACAAAGAGGATTTGTTAAATAAATTATGATACATCTCTAGAAGTACTATACAACCAAGAAAAATAAAGTTTAAGAGACTATAACATAAAAATATGTCCTGTACAGTTAGTAAATGAAAATAGCAGGTTAGAAAATATGAGATATGATGGCAATCCACCTTACAGGAAGAGGGAATCAGTACTTAAGGGACTGGGAATAGAAAAATCTCTTACATTTATCATTTTAAGTAGTAATAGGCAATCACAAAATTATAGCTCAGAAAGCTTAATGAAGATAGAGCTGCCTGACACTGACTTACACAGCCTGAAAGACCAGGCCATGTGACATGCAGCTCTCAGTTTTAGTGGATGAAACACCAACAGCAGGTAACTATTATTTGGGCTTGTGTGTGTGTGTGTGTGTGTGTGTGTGTGTGTGTGTGTGTGTGTATGTGTGTGTGTGATTACTGATTCCATTAGAAATGGAGTAAGTGGAAAATAATGAAGTTTTTTATTCCTTAAATCAAAAAGACAATACAGAGTGTATTTGTACCTTCCATGCTTTGACGGTTCCTCCTTACACTATAAAACTGCATTAGTAAGGAAATCACTTTCTGGTTTTATTTAAAGAAGATGAAAAGATATTCTCTAATTCTTTACGTTTAATATGCTTACTCTCCTCTGACATCTTGCATATGAGCCAGGAAAGTTACAAAGAGGTCTAGGAGTTCTGAAAGCATGTAAAGTGTGGGCTTGATCCCTTGAGTTATAGTAATCTTTTTCCATGACACCTTTTGTAAACAAGTTTTAAACCACATAGTTGTTTGTGATTCTGCTAACCTATCCATGTATTTCTTTTGGAAAAAATAATTTGTTTAAAATTGTCAAAAAAAAAAAAAAAGTGTTTCCAAAGCAGCTGTTAAATAAATGAGAGAGACAGAGCTGTACTCTATTAAGTGATAACAGTTTACTAAATGGTGTTTAAAAACCATCACCGGAGGGGTGCCTGGGTGGCTCAGATCATGAGGTCATGATCTCACGGTTCATGGGTTCGAGTCCTGCATCAAGCTCTATGCTGACAGCTCAGAGCCTGGATCCTGCTTCAGATTCTGGCTCTCTCTTTCTCTCTCTCTCAAAAATAAATAAACATTAAAAAAATTTTTAAAACCATCACTGGAAAAGTAATTAAAGTACCTGGTTTGTGATTTGATTTTCTCCTCACTGTATACAAGCAGAGTTCACGTTATATTTTTAAAATATTTTTATTATAGAAGCCAAATAATTCATCTCTTTCTTGTGTTCAGAAGTATACCACCAAATCATGTTAATAAAATTAAAGGTATAATAGCAAACTAGATAAAGGAAGACCTGTCAACAAATAATACGGCTTTTCAGGATGTATAGATTGTTTCTGATTTAGGTACTGAACAAATGTAGTGTGGGGGATGCCTGTCTATCAAGTGAAATGGGAATGCTGTGTTACTAAGACACAGGTGGGGAATACACCACAGAAACATGTCTGCCTTCACTGAACATTGGACTTTTTTAAAATGGAGTTTATTTAACTCCTACTGTTTACATGTTATTTCACTTATTCTCACACAAACAACTGGAAAGGTAATGTTAACCATTCTCCAAGTGAAAAAACTGTCAAAGTCATACAGGTAATAAATAGTACAGCTCAGATTCAAACCCTGATCTCTCTGATTCCATTCTGTGCTCTTTTCACTATATTATTGGGTCAAGAGAAGTAAAATGATTGAATGCTAAAATTATAGGACACATTATGGGTTGCAGTTTTAGCAGTGAATGTTACCAGATTACAAATACTCTACTTGTTGCCAGTGTTTCCTCTCTCCTCAAGTCACTGGCAAAGTCTATTTGTTCAGACAAGTTAGATCCAAATTGTTTCACGTAAGAGAATTGGTAGAATATTGGACATTTTTTTTTGTAACTCTGTCAAAAAAAGTACATTAGACTGTCAAGTTATGACCTAATTGATTTTTTGAGAAGCTAGACTATCAGTTCAGTGACACGAATGGGTTTCGTGTTCAGGGAACTCTGATTGGACCACATATATAAATTTTAAAAAGAAACGAAATTGTTTATATGCATTTATAAATATTAAGTAAAACCAAACATTTAACATAAAATCTATGAGTGAAGGACTCTTTGGATGTGCTGAGCTGGTTGTGGGAGTGGGGATGATGGTGGCGGGGTGTTCTGCTTCGACTTTTAGTTTCTATTGATTTGCACTAGTAATCATAGTTTCAGAGGTACTTCTTGAAAGATCAGGGCAGAGTTTCTCTACGAATTCCTAAGAGTGGATTCAGTTACCTCACCTGATTTCACTAATGATTTTCATTCTTTCCTTTAAGATAATTTTGCTCAGACTGAAAAAAAACCCAACATCTTTTGTGGTTACACTATATTCTTACCCATTTGGAAGCAGGACACACACACTCTTTTGACAAAGTTATGACCTAATTGAGGGACATACTGATTCCCGAAGTATTATCATGACACGGTCATGCAATCAAACATTTTCTCTGTCATCAATCAGCCCATTATTACTTTTTTAATCCTTTGCCTGCATGATGGTTTTATTTTTATTTTACTTTTATTTTTTTTTAACTTTTTTAATGTTTATTCATTTTTGAAAGAGAGAGACAGAGCACAAACAGGGGTGGGGTGGAGAGAGAGGGGGCCATAGAATCCGAAGCGGGCTCCAGGCTCTGAGCGGTCAACACAGAGCCCGACGCAGGGCTCGAACTCACGATCCGTGAGATCATGACCTGAGCCGAAGTCGGACGTTCAACCGATTGAGCCACCCAGGCGCCCCATGCATGATGGTTTTAAAGCAAAAAGTACACCTAGTGAGAGTTGCCTGTAATACACACACTTACTTGCCCATTTTAGTCATTGTGACCATAACTGCATGTAAAAATTTATTGCGCAAGCAATAAACTACAATATTTTTTAAATGTTTATTTATTTTTGAGGGAGACAGAATGCGAGTGGGGGAAGGGCAGAAAGAGAGGGGTACGCAGAATCCGAAGCAGGCTCCGGGCTCTGAGTTGTTAGCACAGAGCCTGACGTGGGGCTCAAACTCACAAACTGCAAGATCATAACCTGAGCCGAAGTCAAATGCTCAACTGAGCCACCCAAGCACCCCAGTAAGTTACATTTTTTATTACACAAGATTACACGGTTTTTTGGTAATAAAACAAAAATATTAGCCTGGTCTCCATCATCATTAAGGAAGTGTTATTAAATACTCCATTGTGGAAATTCTTTTTAAGGAATGTACCTCTTAGTTTTCTGGTCTCTTTCCATAATGTTATCAATTCCTCCTGCCACCCTGGTACCTGCCTCAATTTCCCACCCGGTTTTTAGAAGTAAACCAATTCTAATCTCCTCTTAGCTGGGAAACCAAATAATCTTATTAAGAAATACATGTTCATGAGGGTTGATGAAGCTGTTTATAAGGGCCAGAAACATTGTTTCTTCGTTTTTAGTAAGCACTCGCAGTAGTTGGGAGATGTGTTGAAGGCTGATTTCTGGGCCTCATCCCGATATTCTGATTCTTTACATTTGGAGTGAGATTAATGGATTGCATACTGAGCAGAAATGTCTAGTAAGAAGATACCAGGTTTTAATTCAGAGGTTTTGTGGCCACTGTTTTTAGAACGCCACATTATTTTTAGGTTCTTTCCTCTGTTTTGGAGAGCTGTCATTATAGGAGTCTCATTCTAGACAATTTTTAAGGTTTCTCTTATAAATTATGCTTTCAACATCAGTCTTGCAGGATGGGTTATATACTACAAATTTTGAAAGAATGACAGACAAGCGGTTCAGAAGCCCTGCTTTTATTTCACAGCAAAAGAAACTATGCAGCACAGCCTTTTTCTTCAGCATCTCCAAAGGTGCGTGTCGTTTCCCACAGTATCGAATTGCTGGTCTAAGCACACACACAACCTAGGTGATAATTCACTTAGATTTAAACTACTTTTTTCAAAGCCGACTTTTTCAAACAATGCATCATCTACATTTTAAATGGTAGGTGAAATTCTACCACCACTCTCAAAAAAGGGGGACAAGGAGGTGCTTTGTGCTGGACAAAAGCAACAGAGAAAAGCATTGACAGTACAAGCAATCCATAGTACCCTTGGGGTAGAAAGAATTGTTGAAAAGAGTTTTCTCACACATGAAAAAGCAACGAAGCTCACAACATTGATTACATTTCATGATTTTTTGGACCTAGGTATTGAAATACCTGAAAAGAAGCCGTTTGTAAATATGTATGATCCTTTTTTTCTACTAACAGACAAATCAGTGATATAAACCCTTGATAAAAATAAAATTTTAATTTTAAATCAGATTAGTGAGATGCTAGCCCCAACCCTAGAAAAAAATATGTCTTTAAGAAAAAGTGAGATACATAATCTTTGGTAGTTGCTTTTTAAATTTAATCATTTAGAGAAATACATGAAAATCCTCAAATCTTCTAGTCCTCTCTCAATCCCAAATGTGGCAGTGTAACATCTTGATCCTATACTCTCTGTACTCTTCCAGGTCACCAATTAAAAAAAAAAAAAGATGCTCCAAATAGCACAAAGATGTAACTATTATTCTATTTTCTCTCTCTATAACACACTGTGTTTGTCCAAACTTAAAGCCTCCAACGTTCATTTCCAACACTAAACAATTGTTAAGAAAGACATCTGTGGAACAAAACAAACTAAATGTAGTATTAAAAATTACATTCATGGGGCACCTGGGTGGCTCAGTCAATTAAGCGTCCGACTTCGGCTCAGGTCATGATCTCACAGTTCATGAGTTCAAGCCCCGTGTTGGGCTCTGTGCTGACAGCTCAGAGCCTGGAGCCTGCTTCGGATTCTGTGTCTCCCTCGCTCTCTGCCCCTCCCCCGCTCATGTTCTGTCTCTCTTAAATCACCTGGAGATCTGAAACTCAACTACTGCACACAGCTTCCTACTGAAGTGGCAAGGTATCTGAGCACAGTGAACTTGAAATTACAGGATAAAAATCAGAACATACCTGACTTGCCTGAGGAGGTGCAGGGACTGTATTTTAATCCCACAGGAAGAGGGTAAACAGATGGCAACAGAGTCCTCACTGACTCCCTGGCCGATCTAAACTACACTCAAGGAAGTGATACATATAGAAGAAGGGTGTAAATAAATTTCAAGAGATTCACAAGCTGTCATTAGCAGGAATAGGGCTTTAAAACTCTGCAGGTAAGCTCAGTTTCAAGAACTGACTCTGTCCAAAGTGAAGACATGACATCTCTGGGACTCTGAAGATGAGTCTGGCTAAATGACCAAGTGCAGGCAACGTCTGTGTCCATCTGGTTCTATAACACTGGTTCCTCTCATGAAATTTCTACGAACAAAGCTGAGAGGACCAGTCCTGGAAGCCTAAAGTCAGAGCTGTTACAGGGTCAGTGCGGATTTACCCAACAGTTCTAAAGTGTGTTCATGGAGTTCATCAAAACTGATCTCTGGGCAACACGAGACCAGTATTTGTGCACTTTTATCATTTAAAGTTAATTAAACTGGTCTTGAGATTGTTTTTAAAATACTAAAAAATTAAACAATATTAAAAATTTTTCTAACAAGCATAACTACGGCTAGTACAAGAAAAAAACCCTTATATGTTGTCTGCAGATAAAAGGAATTTTGACTGTGTGGCCCATTTTTGAATAACACAAACAAAACCCGCACAGTTCTATGTACCTGTCCTAAATTACTCAGGAAGAGGAGATTCTGAAGAAAGAAAGAAAGAAAGAAAGAAAGAAAGAAAGCAAGCAAGCAAGCACAAGCCTACCAGAAAATTCAATTAAAACTACTTCAATATCTTTCCATTAATTATCTATATTTTTAGGAGGAATCATTTGAACCGGCCAAGGTCTAAGATTAAAAGACTTCCCCTGCCAATTGTCTTTTTCATACTTCTGTTAAATTTGGTTGCTAATACCAAGTGCTATTTCCCCAGCTGTGAAGCCAGACCAGCAGCTGCCTTAGCAAACCATGCCAACACTACACCAGTACATAACGACAGCTGCCTTGCCTGTCCTTACAGATGAAAGAAGAGTGCTAAAGGCCTAGAAAAATCTCCAGTACTGGCAATGGCTGTGAAGGCAGCTGCTTGCCTGTCATAGTGCTAGAGAGTGTGCTATGTGACAAAAGCTACAAGAGAGGAAGAAAAGAATTTCTATCGATTCTACTAATTTCTACTGATAACACATATTTCTAAAATGTTTTCATTTATGGGATATTACGTTATTTTTGACAATTTTACTTTTAGATTCCTCAGCATTCTATGCTCGGAAGCAAAACATCACTATTTATAATCACTGTTATGTATGTGCTAATTCCTACTTGAAGTCATAAAGCACCTTGAAGATTTATATCCAAAATTTTAAGAGTTACCAACAGCAACTGATTTTTCTAACATGAGCATTGTTATAAAGCTTCAAAAATCTGAGGATCATACCAGGATACAACAGGATTTGAGGCTTACAATGATTTGGTGGGAACTAACATTTCCAAGAAAGACTGCTTCTGTTTCATTAAAATGGACCTCTTTGCA
Organism: Panthera uncia; assembly: GCF_023721935.1. Classification (NCBI taxonomy): domain Eukaryota; kingdom Metazoa; phylum Chordata; class Mammalia; order Carnivora; family Felidae; genus Panthera; species Panthera uncia. The sequence goes on along the minus strand of NC_064812.1, from coordinate 54,055,558 downwards.
TGTATGGATTAAAAGTCTAAATAAAGTTTATAGGCAGAACTGATACTTATATTTGTCTTTTAGGAAATATTTTTACTTAGAAAAATATTGACTATACTTGATCATGATGTCTGTGTCTTTAATATATTTAAAATACAGTACATACATTTCAGAAGGTAGTCAACTGTAGTCATAATAAAAATCCATATTCTAGGGGTGGCTACTATAAATGCCTCTCTTGTCTGTATTTCAGCAGACAATTGACCTTTGGCTAATCACTACGTTAAATGTTAGAAAAGCGTTCTTTGGTGAAAATAGTGGGCTATAACTAGCATGATGAATATTAAAAATGGGGTCCTATTTCTGAACTAAAGAGTATTTAAGAAATATTGACTGGCTAAATAGTATTTTAACAACTTGCCCCAGCTTTTCATGAAAAAAGCCTAGGAATTCACTGAGGCATGGATACTTTTCCATTATGGATGACACCCTCCTTTAAATTAATACTTCTCTATCCAGCCATAAATGTGGAGGGTTCTATTTGCCAGTTGCTAGTATGAAGCAGGCAGCATTTTCCTATGGACCTTATGGTCCTATTTCCTTATGGACCCCATTTCTGCCAAAATGCAAAATTTTGGTCAGTCTCTCTGAAGTCTCTCTGAAGATTCAGAGATGGGGTTTCCTCAGGTTCCAAAACCTGCCTTGTGCCTGCTTAATATTTAGTTAATAAATCTATATGTATATGCCCATAATGGGCAACAGAATCTGTCTGAGATTTGCTTCAGAATTTGTCTGACATTTTGCTAAAAGCTGGGCATGACCACACTGGCTTAGGTCAGTGTGGAATAGTAGTTAAGATATGTATTAAATACTAAAAATAATCCTACTTAAACCCATGATCTTGCCAAATGCAAAATTTTCAATCAACATTATGACTATTAATATCAAGGCACATTTATTAATAATATGGTTAGGCTGATCTGCATTGGAATATATGACTTTACACCAAAACGTATAAAGCATAGTAAGTTTCACTGAAGCCAGTATGTAATTTTGGAAAGTCCCAGCAACCTGGTCATGTGGAAGGCCATTCAGAGATCTGTTATAGTGTATCATGGAAAAAAATTATACACACACACACACACACACACACACACACACACACACGTATGTATATATACATACACATACATATATGTATATGTATGTGTATGTATAACAAGAGAAAGAGAGAGAGAGACAGAGACCAACTAAAGGGATCATAAAGCCTGGCCAATAAGGCAGTATATTTATAAATGAAAGCAAACTAAGAAGAATAAATAGCCCTTAAAAAAAGAAACCTAAGTATATGTAAGTATATGTAGGAAACTTGGTATATAATAGAAAAAGAATATTACATTTGTGGAAAAAAAAAAAGGATGGGCTATTCAATAAATTGTATTGGGAAAACTGGCTATAAATCTGGAAAAAAGAAATTAAATCCCCATACCAAACCATACATAAAAATAAGGTATATAATGGTACAGGGTTTCCTTCTGGGATGATGAAAATGTTTTGGAACTAGACAGTGGTAAGGGCTGCATAATGTTGTGAATGTATTAAATGCCACTAAATTGTATACTTTGAAATGATTAAAGTGGTAAATTCAATTAATTTTTATTACACTAAGAAAAATAAGTTGCAGATACATTACAAAATGAAATATCAAGCTTTGTATACAGTAATTAAAAATAGGGGAAACATCTGTTTGACCTCAGTATAGGAAAGGCTTTTCCAGATAAGACAGAAAATACTATTAATCCAGGGGCATAACAAAATTACCCTAAAACTCAGTGGCTTCAAAGAACAACAATCATTAATTTCGTTCAAGAATCTGAAATGTGGGCAGGGCTTAGGGACAGCTCATCTCTGCTCCACACCACATCTGCTGGAATGGTTTGACTGGGACTGGGAGGATCCATTTCCAGTGTGGCTCACTCACGTAGACGGCAAGTTAGTACTGGTTGTTGTTGTCTACATATACCTTTCTGCAAGGTTTGGGCTCCCTAACAGGATGATGGCTATATTCTAAAAATATCCTAACAGACAGAAAGTAGAAGCTGCTAGTTTCACATAGCCTAGGCCTCCAAATCTGGCATAATGTCACCTCTGCTATATTCTATTATTCAAGGAATTATGTAGCCCTGATTCAAAGGGAGATACAGACCAACCCCCTTGATGGGAGGAATGTCAAATTTGGGGGCCATGTTTTAAGACTACGATAGCAACTCATAAAGGAAAAGATGGGCACAACTGACTATAACAAAATTTAAAACCCTTGCGTGACATGTCACCATGAAAAAGGTAAAACAGATTAATTAAAAAGAGGCACTTTTAGGGGCACCTGGGTGGCTCAGTTGGTTAAGCATCCAACTTCGGCTCAGGTCACGATCTCACAGCTCATGAGTTCGAGCCCTGTGTCAGGCTCTGTGCCGACAGCTCAGAGCCTGGAGCCTGCTTTGGAGTCTGTGTCTCCCTCTCTCTCTGTCCCTCCCCCACTTGCATTCTGTCTCTCTCTCTTTCTCACTCTCAAAAATAAACATTAAAAATATTTTTTTAAAGAGGCACTTTGTAACACACGTAAGAATGAATACGCAGAATAAAGAACAATAAATCAGTAAGAAAAAGGTAAACAAACCAAATAGAAAAATGCATGCAGAATATGAACAGTGAATTCATGGGAGAGGAACCTAACTAGCCAAAAGATATATGCAAAAGGTATTCAATATCACTTTATAGTGATTACGAAAAAGCAAATAAAAATGCCTCGCATATTAGACTGCCAAAATAAAGTCTAAAAACTTTCCCAAAGTTGGTGAATATGTGAGAAAATGGAAACCACCATAAACTTTGAGTGTAAAATGGAGTAATAACATTAGAAAGCAATTTGGCAGTATCTAATAAACTAGAAAATGTATACACAGTCTTCAACCCAACATTTAAACTTCCAGACAATAATAGGCAATAAATGCATTTGCCCCTGGAGACATGTATAAGAATGCTAATGCTTATAATGTTTATAATAATTAAAAGTGAGAAACCACCTAAAGGTTTATCAATAGGGAAAAATATAAACAATAATTAGCATACATTTATAGAATGGAATTTATGGTGCAGTTAAAATGAATGAACTAGATCTCAGTGTAGATTTGTAGATTTCAAAAACACAATGCTGAGTCAAAATATTACAAAACGATCTAAAATTAAACACATATATATAAAATTGATACAGGGAAGCTGAATAAAGTAAACACACCAGAAAAAAACTGGCTGTTCAGCAAAGATCTGTGTGCCCTCTTCATAAGTTGTTGCTGGAAGTCAAGGATTATATTTCCCAGCACCCTTACATCTAGATAGGGTCATGTGACTTTTCTCACTAATGGAATATGAACAGAAATGAGGCATGTGACATGAAGACCAAGAAATGTAAACAGTGGGAGTACCTTCCACAATCTCTCTTTCCTTTTCCATTAGCTTTTATACATGAGCACTGTGACCTTGGAAACCATGTGCTGAAGATGGTAGAGTGATAAAATGGAAGGAGACTGGGTCTTTATATCCCCACATGGAATGCCAGCTACCAACCAGGAATAGTCACATGGAAGTGATATATGAGTGAGAAACAGTGGTAAGCCATTAGAATTCTGGGATCTATTTCAGTTAGCTTCACCCAACTATATAAAGGTGCGGGGGGGGGGGGGGGGTCTTCCTTTTTTTTTTTTTAATCTACTGATATCTGTTTCTTTGATTAAAAGGAAGTCTGAGTCTTATATCATGATCTTTGGTCTTTGTATCCTTTTTCTTTTCAGCTTCATTATTTTCCATAATTTTATCTTCTATATCACTGATTTGCTGCTCTGCTTCATCCATCCTTGCCATCATGGCATTCATTCAGGACTGCATCTTGGTTATAGCATTTTTAATTTCAGCCTGATTAGATTTTAGTTCTTTTATATCTGCAGAAAGGGACTCTCTGGTGTCTTGTATGCTTTTCTCAACCCCAGCCAGTACTCTTTATAATTGTCATTGTAAATTCTACTTCAGACATCTTACTTATATCTGTGTTGATTAAATCCTGGCTGTGAGTTCTCTTGCCTGTTCTTTCTTTTGGGCAGTACTAACTTGCCATCTACGTAAGTGAGCCACACTGGAGATGGATCCTCCCAGTCCCAGTCAAACCATTCCAGCAGATGTGGTGTGGAGCAGAGATGAGCTGTCCCTAATGTCTCATCATTTTGTCCAGAAAAGAAAAGAGTAACAAAAGAAATGAAAAGAAAAAAAAATTAACAAAAAACAAAAAAGCTAGATCCTGGATGTGTTTTGGTCTGCTTGTTAAAAGAATCTAGATCAGAAAAGAAAAGAAAAGGAAAGAAAAGAAAAGAAAAGAAAAGAAAAGAAAAGAAAAGAAAAGAAAAGAAAAGGAAAGGAAAGGAAAGGAAGGAAAAATGTATATACAAAAAAAAAAAATTAAAAATTAAAAAAAGGAATTAAGGACTCCTGAGTGGCTCAGTAGGTTGAGGCTCAGTAAGTCCAACTCTTGGTTTCGGCTCAGGTCATCATCTCACAGTTTGTGAGTTTGAGCTCCACATCAGGCTCCACACTGGTGGTGTGGAGCCTGCTTGGGCAGGCTGACCTCTCAGGTATTACTCAGGACAAATGTTAACCAATGCTACATAAATAAATCTTTGCCACTAACCATTCTGGAGTTTCCAATGTGAATTCAGAGCATGTGCCCTTGTGAGTTTCACTTTGGGGCTAATAGCCCAAATTACATCACTGTATTTTCTCTAGTCATGGCATCTTACAGCAGATACTATTGATTCCCAATCTATCACCCACTCTTCTCTCTCACCTCCATTTCCTCCTTTCTGACAAAGCTCCATTTTGTTCAGATAGCCACCGTGATATTTTTCAGGGGTGACTGGTTATAGTCCCAATCCCAAGGAAATCTTAGTGCTAGTTTAATGGGAGTGAGACCAGGGCAATTGTGCAGGGCCTCATTGCACAGAAGGGCCATGTGCCTGGGGCTTAATGCTCTTTGGTCACTGACTTGAAATTCTTAGGAAATTTTTCTTTGCATTTCTCTTCTATAAGTGAAATATGATGGAATAATGGTGTATGCACCCAGGGCTTGGAGACTTGGCTTACATGTGGTCTTGCTTTCTCAGGACAGGTTCTCAGCTGCCCTCTTTCATCCCAAGATAAGTGGGAAAAGCCTGTATTACACCATCACCCTCCACCTATACTGGGGGCCTGAACACATGCACACACTCTGAAGAACCTCAGTGCAAAGGGAGTAGGTGGCCATTCCTGATCCAGGCTGATGGTGCCATGGCATGTTCCATGGGTTAACTGGAAGGAGCCTCTCAGCCATCCACAATACAGGTATCTCTGTGCATCTTGGCATACAGGGAGCAATCCCTTGGCGTTGCCCTCCATTGTGGATTGGGGTAATGGGCTCAAGGGAAAAGTAGATTAATTTCCCACCCCTGGCTTGGGCACCACATTTTCATTTTGCGCTGAAGTCTGCAAATTTTGCAACAAGCCCTAAAAGATAGTGTCCAAATCAGTCATGGTGGTCTCTCCCCCAGTCAAGGATTATTTTATATCTAGGCAAGTGATGAAATTTTGGCCAATAATATATGAAAAAATATCTGCAGGGGAGCCTGTACAAAAGTTTTCTTAGTCTTGAAAGATACAAATGCCTGCTTTTCTGCATCTGTAAATTGTCAATTCTGGATGTGATACCAGACATTGTTGCCATTTTGAGCCTGAGTATAAACCAGTATGGGTGGGAGGGCCAGGTTAGACTAAGTGAGTTACAAAGAGGAGGACCTAGGGCTCTTTTCATAACTGAATCACAACTGCCCTACCTCTGGATTCCTTGTTATGTTAGTTAACAAATTCCCTTATTGTTTAAGACAGTTAAGGTGAGGTTTTCTATTAATTGCAACTGAAAGCATTCTAAATGCTGAAAATATCTTGATGCGTAAGATAATGTACTTCTGACAGCAATACAGATTTCAAAGAACCTTGTTTATCAACTTTGGAAAATAACTGCCCATCCCTTTGAGATGTTCTCAGCCTGTCTTTCCCTGAGTGAATTTTATATATTACATGGCCCATACTTTAAAATCAAACCATTCAAAAACACCCCCTTTCAAAACTTGTTAGATTATTTTCAGTAGTTTCTATGATTACAGATAGATACAATTTTATTCTTACAAATTGAGATATCTTATCATGATGGACTTAACATAGAATATGGGAAAGAAAACTACATTTATAGTAAGCCTATTTTCTTTCTCTTCCTACCCAGCCTTCCAGTATCAAGCTCATCATCAATAAGCTACATACTGTATAAATGGAGAACAGAAACAAACATATTTCCACTGGAAACAGAAATGTCACCAAAGTCTACTTGGCAAGAGAATGACATTAAATAATTAGCTTTCATGTAAAGGTACAAATGTTCTTCCTATGGAACATTCTGGTGCCAAGATCCAAATGAGCTGGAGTCTCATTACCACGTGGCAAAATAACCATCACAGAAAGTGTACCAACAGAGGCATCCCAGTTCTCACTAGTGGATTTCTTTCTATCTCCTTGCATCAGGGTCCTTGACATGGGGAAGGGTCCTACACCCTCAACAGAATTCCTTATTTCCCATGGGTAGTTTCTCTGCTACAGGAACCAGCTGTTCAATACAATGATTGGGCCTCTCTTGAGAGCTGCCTAGTTCTATAAAGCAAATTATCTATTCCTGGATAATAATAAAGAGAAGACTGAATAGTAACAGTTACAATTAGGCACAATTGATAAATCTGTGTTAGGTAAAGCACACCAGCACAGGTCACGGACAAAAATTCATCCGATTTGTGGAGGGGTGGGGATCATCTCTTGCAAAAAACAAAACCGGTTAAAACACATGATTCCAGCTTTCTAAGAGATAACTTTTGGTAGTGAGAAAATTAGTAAACATTCTTCAGAAGCCATGGAGCTGAAGTCAGTGCACTGACTAACAGAGCAGCTGTCAGTGCAAAGGGGGTTCCTGTTATAATCCTGTTCTGACCTCAGACTCAAGCCTGAGAACCTGTCAGAAAGGTGCTCTCACAGTGGAAGACAACAAGCGGCAGCTGCTGGCACTCAGCGGGCTGCAGCCGTTCCTCTCACTTTCAAAAAATATAGTCATGCCACTCTGGTCGTGCATCTCATGATACAAGGGGTGTGTGTAGTTCTCCCCACTGCTGCAGAGGACAGTGAGTTTTCATTCCATTAATATTCCAGTATACTGGAATATATTCATTCCAGTATGCTGTCAAGGGCAGCGGGTCCACCAGAATCTCTCCAGGCGTTGGAGCCGCATCTGTATGTACAGATGCCTAGAGTTATGGTCATCGTTACAGCATAGTCAGTAGTAAGAGAACTATCTTTTACCCAGGAAGTTAAAAATTAATAGTCATTGATCTCATTTACACAACTGAAACAAAAATGACTTTTAAAATTTCTTTTAGGACAACTGCGGAAAGAAATGACATATAAAAGAAATGTTGAGCGAGAGAAGGCACATCATAACTATAAAGAGAGAGCTAGAAAGATCGATACATATAGAGACAGAGATCATCAATTCAGAGAAGCATATAGAGACATGCTGCTATGTGTTCTTCGTTTTCTTGATGGTCATTTGTATAACCCTGCTATGCTGAGCAAGATCTCTCCCGTGGCAACATTTCCAATGGTTTCTCTCTGATCCTTCCCTTTTATACTTGGCAGCTGAAGATGGGAAAGACACGATGAAGAATAATGGAATTAATGTGCTTATGAATGCTTCCTGACACAACTACCAAAACCCCTTACAATGCCTGATCTGGAGTGGCTGCTTCATGAGTCTCCTTCCTGGGTTTCACAGCTATCTCCCCACAAGTGGTCATTTCTCTTATCTTACAGGCAACAATGCTATTAAAAATATCTGTGGCTTTACTTGTTCTACACTGATTGGTGCTCCATCTGGTGTGATGGTTAGTTTTATGTGTCAATCTGGCCAGGTTCTAGTACCCTGTTATTTAATCAAACACTAATCTAGGTGTTGTTGTGAAAGTATTTTGTAGAGACTGGGCTAGCCTACAATTTATAACTACCTTCAATAATGATCTAATCGGTTGAAGATCTTTTTATTTTTAAATTTTTTAAAGTTTATTTAATTATTTTGAGAGAGAATGCATGTGTATGAAAGGGAGAGGGGCAGAGGGAGAAAATCCCAAGCAGGATCCCCGCCAACAGCGCAGAGCCTGACATGGCGCTCGATCGCCCGAACCTTGAGATCAAGGCCTGAGCAGAAATCAAGAGTCAGATGCTTAACTGACGGAGCCACCCAGATGCCCCTAATCAGTTGAAGCTCTTAAGAGTAAAACCAGAGGTTTACTGAAGAACTAATTCTGCTTCAAGATCAACTCTGCAACATCAGTTTTCAGCCTGATGACTGCTCTGCATATTATAGACATGCCAGTCTCCACAACTGTGTGGGCCCATTCCTTAAAATAATCTATAGCTATATCCATATCCTCTATTGGCTCCATTTCTCTCGGGAACCCTAACAGAGACAGTAACATCAACTTTTCCATTTTGTGAGTGGAAAACCTAAATTTCCAATCTATGCTGGGTATCCTGTCACCTGATTCCAGGTGCTACAAGGGACTCAGGGGCACACAGACTCCTTGGTCTCATGGGGACTAAGTTCACTACTCTCAGGTTTGATTAAGGTTTGAACCTTTCACGTCTGATTGGCGGCCTTCCTTACTGGACTACCTCAGCTGGATTTACCCCTGGCTGGAGAACTGCAGAGCAAAGGGCCTTTCCTTTCCCTTTCCCTCCATATGCTTTGCTACATTTGATTCTAATTAAAGCTACAAATAAATATATCATATATATTTTTTATGTCATATATTATTTTTAACTTTACTTACCTATCTTTAACTACACATAGTTCTATATATAATAATATAATACGTAATATAATATATAATATAATATATAATATACAATAATATAAGTATAATATAATAAAACCCACTGAACTACACCAGTTTAAATTGGTGGGTCCACTTATATGGGGATTTTTTGGATAATATCTTTTCCTTATGATTTTCTTAATATTTTTTCTCTAGTTTACTTTATTGTAAGAATACAGTATATAATGTATATAAACATACAAAATATGTGCTGACTGCTTAAGTTATCAGTAAGGTTTCCAGTCAAGGTGGGCTATTAGTAAAGTTTTTGAAATAACAAAAGTTATACACAAATTTAATCTGTGCAGGGGTTGGGGCTCCTAACCCCAGTGCTGTTCAAGGGCCAACTGTATACATTTCTATACTTTAACTTTTTAAAATACACACACATACAGAGTATGTGTACTTTTATTTCCTGAAAATATAATAGGAAGATATATGCAGCAAAACCTTGATTATATCAAAAACTTCAAGGATGGTACCCTCTAGTTAACCGAATTTCCTGGGTTACTGGAAATTAATCTACTTTCTTTGTTAGGCATATTTAAACACAGAAAAGAAAAGGGGAAAAGCAAAGAGTAAAATGTTGATTTAAACTGAAATATATTGGGGCACCTGGGTGGCTTGGTCAGTTAAGTGTCGACTCATGATCTCACAATTCCTGAGTTTGAGCCCAGTGGAGGGCTCTGTGCTAAAAGTGTGGAGCCTGCACAGAATTCTCTACCCCGCTCCCACCCTTAACTCCCAACCCCACTTGTGTTCACTCTCTCTCTCAAAATAATAAACTTAAAAATTTTTTAAAGAAATATATCAATAACTACACGAAATGTAAAAGGTCTAACTACTCCAGTTAAAAGTCAGATTGACAGACTAGATCAACAAAGTCCAAGGAAATGTTGCTAAAAGAGTAATACTATGAACAAATGTAAGACAGAAAGGTTGAAAGTAGAAGCATGGGAAATGATATACCACAGGAACACTAAAATAAAGTTGATGTAGCATATTAATGAAAGACAAAATAGACTTCAAGGCATGAAGCATTAGTAGAGATAAAAAGAAATGTTTCCTAATGACAAGTAGATCAATTCTACCAGAAAGATAAAAACGCTGTAAAATTTTAGGCACCTAATAATATACCCTCAAAATATGTAAGTCGAAAACTGACACAAACCAACCAAAGAGAAATGGGCAAATACACAAACACAGTAGGATATTGTATCAGTATGTAACATACCAAGCACCAAAAATTAAGTAAGATTGTTTTGATTGTGAGGGGCACATGCAAGTCATGTGAGATAAATTTATTTATATTTTTAATATTTTAAAATTTAAATCCAAGTTAGTTAACATGCATGGTTTCGGAAGTATAATTTAGTGATTCATCATTTACATATAACACCCAGTGCTCATCCCAACAAGTACCCTCCTTAATGCCCATCACCCATTTAGCCCATCCCCTGACCCAACACCCCTCTAGCAACCCTCAGTTTGTTCTCTGTATTTAAAAGTCCCTTATGCCTCCCTTTCTGTTTTTATCTTATTTTTCCTTCCCTTCTCCCATGTTCATCTGTTTTGTTTCTTAAATTCACACATGAGTGAAATCATATGATATTTGTCTTTCTCTGACAGACTTATTTTGCTTAATGTAATACCTCTAGTTCCATCCACACTGTGACAAATGGTGAGATTTCATTCCTTTTTTTTTTTTTTTAATGTTTATTTTTGAGAGACAGAGAGTGAGCGTGAAGCAGGGGCTCCAAGCTCCAAGCTGTCAGCACACAGACTGATGTGGGACTCGATCTCACAAAGTGTGAGATCATGACCTGAGCCAAAGTCGAATGCTTAACCGACTGAGCCACTCAGGCGCCCCAGATTTCATTCTTTTTGATCGAGTAGTAATTTCCTATTTTTTAGACTGGGTAATGGTTACATATGTGTGTTCACTTTGGGATCATTTGTTAAGCTATATACTTAGAATTGGTATACTTTTCTGTATGTATGATAGTCTTCAACTAAAATGTTCAAAAAAGAATTTAAAAAGATGAACTACCAAACAAAACTAGTAACTACTCTGACAAAGCAATTTTTCAATTAAAAACCAGCAAGCAGTTGGCACTTAGGGTTCCTCTCATGGTTACAGTTAGACAGTGGCTAGGGCTAAAGTCATTTCAAAGGCTTCCTGTGACACAGACATGGCAGGTGATACTGGATGTTGGCTGGGACCTCAGCTGGGGCTGTCACCCAGAATAGCTGTATTTGGCCTCTCCATGCAATCTGGGATTTCTCACAGCCCGGTGGCTAAATTAGAAAAGAGAAAAAGCTGGGCAAAGGCTGTATCACCTTATGACCTGGCCTCTGAAATCATGTCACTCCCCTAGTCACTTCTGCTACATTCTGTTTGTAAAGAGTAAGGCCAATCTATATTCAGAAGAAAGGAAATTAGACTCCACCTATAGATGGGAAGAGCATCACCAAATCTGTGGATATGTTTTAAAATCACCAGTCTGGGAGCACCTGGGTGGTTCAGTCACTTAAGCGTCCGACTTGGGCTCTGGTCATGATCTCATGGTTCGTGACTTCAAGCCCCACATTGGGCTATGCGCTATCAGTGCAGAACCTGCTTGGGATTCTCTCTCTCCCTCTCTCTTTGTCCCTCCCCTGCTTGTGCTTTCTCTCTCTGAATAAATCAACTGAAAAAAAAAATTTTAAATCACCAGTCTGATGCTGCTCACAAATTATTTACATTCCTCTCAGAAGCAAAATGCACTCATTCCCTCCTCTAAGATCTTCACAAAGTCTCATTTACTATGATGGCATCAGACTAAGGTTCAAGGTCCAAGGTCTTATCATCTAAATCAAGTCCAGGTGCAGATGAGGTTCTCTGAGTATCGTTCCATGGGAGCACATCCTTTTTACTATTCCTCTTGATATGAAGATCTATAAACTAACAAATCAAATTATATGCCTGCATACATACATACCCAACATACAGTGGTGGGACAGGTATAGGATAACTGTTAGACATTGTTCTAAAAAGGGGGAACATACAGATAGCACATTCTAGTCCACACCAACTCTGAAATTCAGCCAATGTTGCCAGTTGTTTGATTAGCACTTAGTCCTACTGTCTGGGAATGAATGAATGAATCTCTAGGGTTTTTCTCTGCCCTCTGGGTTCCTGGTTTCATCCTTTGAATGATGCTTCCTTTTTCATAAAGTGTAGCGTGCATTTGCAGCTGAGTAGCAGTTTTCTCAGCCTGCCGCCTCTCCTTAGAAACCCAGGGATCCAAATGCATCTTCATTTTAGACTGTCTCTGTACCTTTTAGTCAAAACTGGCAGGGTCTTCTCCACTACAATTCTCTTAAAAACTCTTATGAGTTTTCTATGAGTCATAGTAGAGGTTCACTCCATGATACCAAAGTTAACACCCACAAATCTTGCCAAGATTAGCCCTTCTCTATCTTTAAAACTGCTATGGCGGGGCACCTGGGTGCCTTAGTCAGTTAAGCGTCTAACTCCTGATATCGCCTCAAGTCATGATCCCAGGGTTTGTGAGTTTGAGCCCCACATGGTGGGGGGGGGGGGGGCTTGCAATTCTCTCTCTTCCTCTCTCTCTGCCCTTCCCCCACTTGCACTCTCTCTCTCTCTCTCCCTTTCTCTCTCAAAATAAATAAACATTAAAAAAAACTTTTTTTTAAAATTGCTATGGAAAAATGTCCTTAAAAACATTAGCCTGGGTGGCTCAGTCAGTTCAGTGTCCGACTTTGGCTCAGGTCATGATCTCACAGTTTGTGAGTTCGAGCCCCGTGTCAGACTCTGTGCTGGCAGCTCAGAGCCTGGAGCCTGCTTCAGATTCTGTGTCTTCCTCTCTCTCTGACCCTCCCCCACTCACACTCTATGTCTCTCTCAAGAATAAATAAACATTAAACAAATTTTTTTTAAATATTAGCTCTGTTTAATCTCTAATGAAAAAATCTGTGAGGCACACCCATAAGATTTCTTCTAAGATATCTTTTGTTTGTTTGAAAGGGTCTATAAGACACCACCTTAAATCATTCTGAGGTCTTGACAAAGGGTTTTACAGTGACATCTTTAATTTCATCTTTAGACCATGTTTTCCTAATAGCACCCTTGGATTTATCTTTGCCCATAGCCATTTCTTTTTATTGTTTTTTTTAAATTGTTTACTTATTATTTATTTTGAGAGAGAGAGGGAAAGAAAGCAGGAAGAAAGAAAGAGAGAATCCCAAACAGGCTCCACACTGTCAGCGCAGAGCCTGATGTGGGGCTTGATCTCTCAAACCTTGAGATCACAACCTGAGCTGAAATCAAGAGTTGGATGCTTAATCACCTGAGCCACCCAGGCACCACTTGCCCATAGCCATTTCTTAATTTCACAATCATCTACCATCCAGAGAGGCTGAGAATGAGAAAGTAAATTTATTTTTGAACCCAGTAAGTCCTGGCTGATTTAGATTTAAAATCTTCTTTTTTAGTTCCTCTTTCTTCTCTCCTCCTTTTATTACAGATAGGTAGAAGAACCCGGATGGCACTTTTCACCTCTGCCTAGAAATCTCCTGATCATCTGATCAAGATCATCTGATTCAGTAGTTACGTTTTCTACTTTCCATATTATTGCATGCGATTATGCTGGCAAGCTTTTCTTTAATATATAACAAATATCTCCTTCCCTTCAACTACCAATGACATTTAAGCCTTCTTGATGCCCTTTGGGCTTCTGCTAACATATCAAGGCTGTACAGCTTCTGTCCACTGCCCGGTTACAAAGCCAACACCATATTTTTAGGTTATTTTTGTAGCAGCATTCCACTTCTAGGTACTCAAATCTGCAGCAGTTGTATTGCTTTATATGAAACCATTCTAAACTTAGTGGGTTAGAATAAAAACAATCATATAGTTTATAAACCTATGATTCCAATCAAATTTCAAAACAAAGGTTTTGCTCGAAATATTTGTTCTATGTGTGAAGTTGACATTCCATAGATAAGGATGGCAATTTTTTAGTATTTCTTTTTTTTTTTTAATTTATTTTGAGAGAGAGCTCAAGCAAGTGGTGGAGGGGCAGAGAGAGGGAGAGAATTCCAGGCAGGCTCTGCACTGATAGTGAGGGGCTTGAAATCACAAACCATGAGATCATGACCTGAGCCAAAGTTGGACACTTAACCAACTTTAACCAACTAAGCCCGCCCCCAGGTGCCTCAATTTTTTAGTACTTCTTAGTTATCACTGGACATTATTAAAAATACATTTCTGAAAACTAAAAATAGCTAACATTTACTGAGTGCTACTAAACCTTTCAGCCTCTGATTTTCCAAAGGCAAGAAACAGGACCAACGCTGATGGAATGGGGCTCGAGTTCCAGGTTTCGGTCCTGGTTTTACCTCAGATTATCTCACTTTGGGCAAAGTTCACTGGCCCTTAGTATCCTCATTTAAAAAATAAAAGGCTCAGGGTGCCTGGGTGGCTCAGTTGGCTAAGCTTCCCACTTCAGCTCAGGTCATAATCTCCCATTTCGTGAGTTCAAGCCCCACATCGGGCTTTGTGCTGACAGCTGGGAGCCTGGAGCCTGCTTCTCATTCTGTGTCTCCCTCTCTCTCTCCCCCTCCCCTACTCATGCTTCTGTCTCTGTCTCAAAAATAAATAAAACATTAAAAATAAATAAATAAATGAATAAATAAATAAAAGGCTATACCGAATACTACATAATTTCTGCACTTACACTGGGTGATTATAAATAATTAAATAATAAATAAACAGGTCTTAGAGCTGTTCCTTAATGAATTTAGCAAAGTCTATAAGGTCCTTGGTGATAGAGCCTATCCGCACTCCTGGGGCAGCTCCCCTCCTACCGCAGCTCCACTCATATGAACCCCGAGCTCAGATGTGACCTTGACCACCTGCAATTCTTGAATGGTCTGGGTTATTGGTTTTCAGCTGGCCCCTATTCCTTAGCATAAGCTATTCCATCTCTCTACCTAGAGGGCCCTTTCTCTCTGGCACATTCTCTTTTCCCTTCAACTTAGATCAGAGTCCTCTTCTCAAAGAATCTCAAAAAAACATCTTGAGGTAGAGCACAGCACTTTCTTTCCCCACCTCCCAAACCTCAGTCGGCTATAAAAGGATAGCCATATCTTTACGACATCAAGTATGACACTGCCACACTTTGTGGCACGCTTTGCTTTTGTCTGCCCATTCTACTAATGGTGAACCCTGGAGGGCAGGAACTATACTTGAGTCATCTCTGTATCTTTAACATCTCGACAGTATCTGGTGTACACTAGAAAATCAAAAATACTTGCTAAATAAATACATTTTAACCCTCTTAATAATGTAGCCCAAGAAGCCACAAAGTCTTTTAAACAGTCAACTTTCAGAACTATCCAGATTAACGCTATTATATTGTGGGTACTATTACAAGCTATTAAAATGAAGCTAGGCTAACGGTTTAGTTCACATACAACATATTTACTACTGTCAAGTAGGGTACACTTTGGGAGAGGTTATACATTTTTAGGTTCTTTTTAGAGCAGCAGTCCACTTCAGGTACTAAAATCTATGCCAGTCATTATCTATGTAAGAAACTATTTCCCATTAAATAAAAGCTTTTTAAACAGCTTTGAGATATAATTAACATATCATAAAATATACTCATTTAAAATATATAATTCAGTGATTTCTAGCATATTCAGAGTTATACCATATTACCACAATCTAATTTTAGACCATTTCATCACCCCAAAGAGAAACCTTGTACCCATTAACAGTCTCACCCCACTCCCCTCTTTGCTGGCTCGTAGCAATGGCAAATCCATGTTCAGTCTCTATGAATTTGCCTATTCTGGATTTATTCTATTGCTTATTCTGGATCTATTTCATTTAGTCACATAAATGAAACCATATAATGTACAGCTTTTGAAGACTGGCTTCTTTCACCTAGCATGATGTTCTCAGGGTTCAGCCATGCTGTATTACAACTTCTTTGTCTTTTGCAACGTTTTCAAAAGTAAGAGCTAGAAGAGAAGCACGTTATCATCACTTTTGAAAATCTCGCCCAGTTAGCATAATATGAAAAGAGATCCCCGAGTGAAGGAGAAAATGTTGAGATTCAGAGGAACTCAAGAGCCGTTTTAATAATTTTTAAAAACTGGACCACTTTCAGGGTGCCTGACTGGCTCAGTTGGTAGAACGTGCGACTCTTGATCTTGGGGGTGTGAGTTCAAGCCCCACCTTAGGTGTAGAGACTACTTAAAAATAAAATCTTAAAAAACAAAGCAAAACAAACAAAAACCTGGACCACTTTCTTACCATATGCAAAAATAAACCCAGAACAGATTAAAGACCTAAAAGTAAGAACTGAAACCATAAAATCTCTAAAAAAAAACAAAAACAAAAACAAAAAAACAAAAAAACACAGGAAGTAAACTCATGGACAGCAGCTTCAGGTGTATTTTTATCTCCCCAGGAGAGGGAAATAAAAGCAAAAATAATGAATTGGGACTAGGGCAAACTAAAGATTTTTGCATAGCAAAGGAAATCATCAGCAAAACAAAAAGGCATCCTAATGACAGGAAAAGATATTTGCAAATGATCTATCTGACAAGGGGTTAATATCCAAATTATATAAAGAACTAATACAACTCAACACCAAAAAGCATATAATCTGATTAAAAATGGGCAGAGGACCTGGATAAACATTTTTGTAAAGAAGACATACAGATGGCCAACAAAGAGATGAAAAGATGTTCAACATCACAATTCATCAGGGAAATGCAAATCCAAAACCACAATGAGGTATCACCTCACACCAGTCAGAACGGATAGTACCAAAGACAAGAAGTAACAGGTGTTGACAAGGATGAGGGGAAAAGGCAACCCTTGTGCACAGTTGGTAAAAATGTAAACTGGTGCAGCTACTACAGAAAACAGCATGGAGGTTCCTTTAAAACTCAAAAGAGAAGTACCATACAATCCAGTAATTCCACTTCTGGGTATTTATCTAAAGACAACAGAAACACTAATTCAAAAAGATATATACACCCATATGTTTATTGCAGCATTATTTACAATAGCCAAGATATGGAAGGAACTTAAGTGTCCAGTGGTAAATGAATGGCCACAGAAGATGTGGTATGCAGGCACAGTGGAATATTAGCCACGAAAAGGAATGAGATCTTGCCCCTTGTTAACAACATGGATAAACACAGGGGTATTATGAAAGTGAAGTAAGTCAGACAAAGAAAGGCAAATATCAAATAATTTCACTTATGTGTAGAATATAAAAGTAAAGCAAACAAACAACAACAACAAAATAGAAACAGACTCATAAATACAGAGACGTGATAGTTGCTAGAGGGGAGGTGGGTGGGGAGATGTGTGAAATGGGTGAAGGGGTTTAAGAGGTACAAATTTCCAGTTATAAAATAAGTAAGTCATGGGGATAAAAAGTACAGCACAGGGAACACGGTCAATAATACTGCAATAACTTTGTATGGCAACAGATGGTGATTAAACATGACGAGCATTTTGCAATGTACACACTGGTCAAATCACTGTTGTACATCTGACTAATTGTATATCAACAATACTTCAATAAAAATTTAAAAATTTTAATAAAAATAGAAAGTTTGTATTGCTAACTAATTTTACTTGTTACACCAAACAGTTTTTTAAAGACATTTACTGAGAAAGAATCACTAATTGACTTTGTTGAGTTTTTCTTGAATGAAAAAAGAGAGGCTGGAGACTTTGCTGATGAGCATATTAACAACACAAACTGATTTAGAGAATGACAGGTGACCTGTTACTCTATCTACTCTGTGCACACAGCTAAAATAATAACACACGTGATGTGTTATCTATACCACAGACACTGGATCCTGCTAGCATAAAGAATCAGGTGAATTCTTCTTAGATCTTATAAGAAACGTTTCAAATTTAACCCCCAGGGGTATACCAAAACTAGTTTGGATTTTCTCAGCTCACTTGATTCAAGCAAATTACACGACTAAAGTTAATAACAGTTCACTATGAGTCTTAATACCAACACTGCCTTCAGCAGAAACATGGGGTTACGATCTAGTTTGGGAGGCTATGTGAGTTACAGAAATAATACAAGGTTGTCTACAAATGAGTACCAAAAGAAATGTGTGGGATGAACAATGGCAGTATGCATTTTAATGACTGCAGCTACAAAACCGACTTTAAAATGAAATTCTTTTCTGTTTTCACATGTGAGCATATAAAACATCAGAATGTACAGGATTGTGTTCTCTTAATGCAACAAAGCTTACTGAACTAAGAACATTCTATTGTTAATCTGACTTTAATTGTGGCAGTAAATCTGCTCCAAAATACTGTTATTAATTTTCTTACGGTAGTAAAATAGCACCATATTAAGTAATCCTTCAAAACACAGGTCATAGGCTAAGTGTTGGAAATATTTGTTATACAAAGGCTATAAAACATGAAAAAAAAATTTCTTTTTCTCAGGGAGATATTCCACCTATTTTTAAGAGTCTGGGAAAATTGGCTTTTCTAATTAAAAAGACTCTAATGAAGCTTTTTCTAAGAACTACAAGACTTTAAGTTATATTTTTGTTGCATATACATAGTTTTTTAAAGTTGGATTTCACCCCGAGAGATTAAATAGTACAACTCTAAATAAATGGGACAGACAGAGGTTTCTAATACAAAATGGTTTCCTCTATCTGAAATAATTTTATCCAGAAAATTTTCCTGGCAGATAGAAATTCAAGCACATTTACAATATGGGTTTTGGTATAAAAGAAAGGATACTATAGAAGCTTTATTCCTGAAACCTTGAGTTATGAATGATCCAAGTAAGAAATCAATGTACTTTACCCAGTAAGACAAGTAGAAAATATTGAATTACAGTCCTTGACCTTTTTTGGATTTGTATACTTCACAAAACGAGTGTATATGTTTTCAAAAATAAGTATTTGTAATATTTTATTTCAAAGGCTCATAATCTTATGACCAATATTTCTTTTACCAGTAACAGTTAGTAACATTGAAACTATAGTACTTTCCTTTCTTGAAAACACAGAGCCTAAACATTGGCTGACTGAAACTTCTCAACACTGCCAAATCTCTCCATGGATCACTCCCAAACTTCAAATCCTGACAACATCCTGTTTTATAGGGAACACTGCTCTCCACACGGTGCAGTTTCAGAGAGACAACAGGGCTTTCCTCAGTGGGTTTAAACTAGCCCTTCCTTGAATGGAGCAAAGCACTGAGCAGTGACTCACTACAGAAGTCGTGCTTGATGACAGGTACTCCTGCCTCTTTTTTCAAGAGACAAATACAATAGGAAAGCTGGATGGGAAAATGCCGGCTGCTTTGTCCCTTGTCTGGACAGCCTCTCACTTTCCCACAACAGGTAGGCACAAGCACAGACTACTGCTGAATGCTCCAGATCTTGCCAAGATGCTGAAACCCACTGGTTTCTGTGGTTGTCCCCTTTTCTACTGATCCTGGCGCTTTGCCAGAGTCTAATTAAGCCACTGAAAATGCCGGACGGTTAACCCTCTCTGCACTACACCCACCTATAATTATTTGCAAAACACTCCAATAAGCTTTCACTTTCCTCAAAGATAAAGATATGTACCAGACTGTTCCGATGCACAACGGGGGCGGAGGGTGGGGGGGTGAGTGGTATGTTATGTGCAGGTACCCAAAGTCTAGTACTTGCTACCAGTACTTACTGTAAAGCGGGAGAAACCCAACAGCTGAAGCTACTGATCAGAGAACCACTCCAAAATATATGTGTAGTTTGGTCGTATTTGTTAGGGTTTGGAGAAAAGTGCAGAAGAATTCTAAATTTTAATCATGTTTAATCGTAGGGAAATACGTTTCCATTAAGAAAAAGAAAACAAGTATTTGATCCCAATGTCTGTGGTGAATCCTTTTCACCATGTGAACAAAACATTATAGAGCTTTTTGAAATTCCCAGAGCCACTGCTGTTCATTAAGAAAAGAAAGCGCCCTTTTAAGATGTAGGTGCTTTATCTTTTTTTACAAAATGAAAAGATCAAACATAAACCCTTATTTGTAAGCAAAGCAATAGTGTCTCTGGGTCTCTTGCTAAGATCAACAGCAATGAGGATGAATGAGGGGAAGCAGTGACAATGGTCAAAATGGGTGAAAGGAAACTCTCTGTTGAGGCCAGCCTTCCCTGATTGCAATCTTCAGACCCAAGGCCCATAACTCTGTTTAACTACTATATCCTGAATGAAAAGTTAATTTTGCTCTAATGAGAAGCAAGTAAAGTTACATAAGAGGAACGCTAAGTAAGCTAATCGAGCCCATACAATCTGGTATCAGGGAAGATTTGTATTTGAAGATAATGTGAGAATTTCTAAATTGGATTCAGGAGAAATGCAGGAAATTGATTAGTCAGGCTAATTATTTTCTCTTTTTGACAACAGAGCATCCACTATATACACAACATATAATTAATTTTTTTCTCATTCTATATTCTCTGAGCAACAGACATCTGCTACAGATGTTCAGCCTTCATCTTGCTATTAAGAGGAAGGCAATTTTAAATGGACCAAAGTGACAGGAGTCACTTTTTAGCTCTCCAGTGCCAAATTCATATCCACATTTTAACCCAATAGCTTTCCCCCCCTTCTTTTTATGTGTTGATTACACGTAGTTACAATTCCTATTACTTTGTAGGAAAGCAGCACCAAAGTCGCCTGCTTTCCCTAATAACTGTTGTGGATACACAGGAATATCCCTATCTGGTGAAGACAGAAAATTTCACACCTATGAAACACCACAAGATGGCCAAAACAAAAGAGATGCTTAATTGGTTGCTGGCCAAGAGCCACGTTCTTTCCAAATCAAGGCTTCTGCAAGATAGCATATGGTTCGTTATTTCTCACAAATATGAAAAGCCTTTTGAAGCCTTTTGTACTTGGTATGTTACAATAATTCTGTATATGAAACAGCAGCAGTAAAAAATTTAAAAAATATTTGTAAGAAAGATTTCATTATAAGAATCTGAAAACAGTTTTCACTTCCAAGGGTTAAGATGATGACTGCCATGCATTTTAGTAAATATTTTAATTCCACACAGTGTTCCACGTAGAAGACGCCAAATTTACTTAGTGACATTAACAGAAAACATTTTTAAAGTAGAAGGAATACTTCTTCATTATTGGCCCACATTTCAGAGGCAGAACATATTTAGTATTTGACTTTTTATTGTATTATTTAGTCTTAAATTCAATCACTATGCCTTTTTTATTTTTTTCAAAATTGTGCTTGTGGCCAGGATGGTAAAAAAATAAGGTATTTAATCTGAGTTCCTTGAGGGTTAAGAGTTTTATATTATTCATCATTGTGTCTCCAGAACCTAGGATGCAGGAGGTGATGATGAACTGTCATCCTTTGAAGAACTACAAGCTCACAAAGAGCCCAGAGCCATCAGCCCTCGCATGCTAAGCCGCACGCAGCAAGAAGGCATGAGCTGAGCCCAGTTTACTGGACTCTGATTCAAAAGTTGGCATGATCCGAGCACTTAGGTCTCCTGAATGGTTTCTCATCAAGGTCCCAATGAGATGTGTAACTATCCACTTAGAGAGATACGGCATCAAAACATTAGGAGACGGAAAGGGTCGAAACATAAAAGCCTGGAAGGTACAAAGTCTTAAAATAGTTTTCTTCCATCTCCGGCGTCAGTTCCACTCTCGATACACCTCATAATGCTACTTGTGAGAATGATTTAGGAACACTAAGACTACAGATCCTTATTTTTTAAGTTATGCCCAATACCTCGCACAAAGTCCATCACCTACCAGGTTTTAATAAATTTTGTTAAATAACAAAGTGTGGAGGTGAATGAAAATATATGAATAGAGTGCTCCAGTGGTAAATGGATTTTCATGGTTGGTGGGAACACATATCTAAACATTTTGTTCTTCTAATAGAAAAGTAGCACTTCTCCAGGACTGATTTGTTCCTAACTTTTGCTCTTTAGAATGCCGAAAGAAACTAGAAAGGGTAGACTTTATTAACATAATTAATAGCCATAAGGCTCAATGCACCCCATCGTACTTGTCATGATCGGGGACCGTGGATCTCTTGCAAATACCATCCTATGCTGGGGGAGCTGGGCAATTAAACACAATGAGCAAAAGCAGTAGGTGAACAAGCAAAAAGAAGCTATGAGAGGCAAACTTTTCCAAGTGACTTAGTATAACGATGAGATCATGCAGGATGAAGACATAAAAATTATCTTTATCTTACACTCCTTAAAAACGAAAACTGAACCAAGATTACTCTGGAGTCATGGGAAAGCCCTGTGTTATCAAAGGAAAAGAGGTGCAAACAGCGATGCAGCAGCTATTTTAAAGTATCCACCCTGTTGATCTTTTAGTCCTCCTAATCCACGATCTATTTTCAGTTAAAAATCATTAATGTCCAGCATATAAGAACCTAGACACAGGACAAAAAGCACATATTTTTTTTCCTATGGGGCGGTAACCAGATGTCAATAGCTGCAGCTGTGACTGTATAATTACCTGTTTGCATTAACGTAGACCACAGTTTAGATTTAATAGGTCAGATGACAATGCAGCAAAATGCATTTAGCCTATGATTACCCCTTTTCAAACATTCTCTCACTCGCAACTTCGACCCTGGGAACATAGCAGGCACAGACTTAGGTCAATAAGAAACACTGGCCAGCACAATAGGCCTTGCCTCAAACAGCGCTGTTGACAGACACCAGCACAAAGGAAATGAATAGAGTCCCCCTCAGTTCTCACACAGAGCGAAGAATGACTCAGTGTACTGCCGCTTTGGTGCTCTGTTTGTAAAGTGTATACAGCTTTTGTCCTCAGCCACTGTTCACAGCTCAATGGGGGCTAAAGAGCCGAGGAAGTGAAGGCGGAAGAATGCTCCGCGCTCTTCCCTGTGGCCAGCAGTTGTATCCATAGGCACATGACAGGGCAAGTGAGAACTGGAAAGTCACTAGATACAACTCCTCCTCTCCCAGCTTACATGAGTAAAGTGATTTCTGAGTTAAAATACAAAGAAGGCATTACTTAGCGTGTCTAGAATGATTACCATTAATTTGATACTAATACAGTATACTGATCAAATTATTGGTTGCTTTCTCTTTTCTATCGTATTTATTTTTCAAAGGCTTACATTAAGTGCAGAGAGACATCAGGACTGGTTTGAAGTAGGGAAATAAGTAATGGCGGTCAGGACTCAACAAAGACCATTGGAATACGGCCAGGAAGCAGGTGAAAAGGCAAGATCCAGGCAGCGTGTGAACAGCATTAGCAAGGCTGGCAGGGACAGTTCACTCCCTGTGTATATTAACATCATACTGCCCCACGTTCATACACATCTCCCTTTATGCCTACTTCCCAAGTAATGGGGGTATAGCAACAAAGAACCAAACCCAGCGATAAAACAGAATTCTAAGGCAATTCAGTGGAGACTATGAACAGACAGCTTCTGTAAGGCTTAAGACTAGTCAGCTCGGCCAGTAGGCCAAGAAAACCTAGCTGGCTAAAGCAAGGGATAAGCTCCAGTGCTGAAAGAAACGTCATTGCCCTAAGCTAAAACATGTTAGCCAAGACATGTTAGCTAAAACATTCTGCCAAGAACTGCATCTGTATTTATGTGTACATGTTTTGGAATAAGAGTGTTCAAATCCCAGCCCTGCCAATTACTAGCTGTGTGACTGCGACTTTGTATAACCCCTCCATATTTTACTATCTGCATTTGTAAAACGGGACGCTGATCCATTTCTTTATTCAAACAGTATTATTGAGAAAATAACAGTACCCATTTTACTGGTTACTGAGAAGATAACTTGATACATGTGAGATACCTAGAAGAGGACCTGTTACCATGTAAACATCCAATAAATATCGTCTATAATGAGCATTAGCCCCAATTGCTATTAGTACCGCTGTGGCACTTTTACAACTACTACTAACACTGCAAATACTGCCACTGCTCCCAAAGTGAGGTAACTGCTAGATTTATGACTCTACAGGAAAATTCTTACCAGTGATTGAGATCACTGAACCTTGAGTCCCTAAGGATATCCCCTTCAAACAGAGGTTGTTTTTAGTTGTCTCTAGTAAATAGATAAATTCAAGCTTTAAGGATGCTATACATGTAAGATATACATAATGCACAAACCTATTAGAACTTTAAAAAATGTATATAATTAGAATTTTCCCCCAAATCTACATCAGTGTACAGCCTGATGTTTATTCCAAGAGGAGAAAACGACAGCAAACATTAATTGTTTGCTATTCCACGAGCAAGATATTCTTCTAAGAGATTTATCTGAGATACTGTTATTTTTACAGTGAAGAAACTGAAGGACAGAGCATTAAGTAACTCACTTAAGATCACATTGTTATAAACAAACCAAGGCAATGTGACTTCTGATCTTATGTTCATCAACACTAGACTATACTGTCTCATTAATATTCTTATGAGAGCCTCTCTAACAACCTGCTAAGTAGTACTATCATTATTTTTACAGTCAGCAAAGAAGTCACTTTCTTAAAAGGTTCTGGCATAGAGTCAAACCATATATCCACAGTAGCCTCATAAATAATAATATACTGTAAATTAGAATATGCTTAAGATATATCCTTTTATCATTTCTGAAAAACAGGCAGTTGCTAACCACAGCTAGGCTAGTAGGAGTCAAAAGTGAAACGCTTTAATTGTTTTCATAATTCTTTATCACCATACAACCATAGTTTCATGCTTATGAAACTTATATGTTAATTTCATGCATATGAAACTTATATGTTTAATCTTATATGTTAATTATATCTGCAATGATTCTGAGAATGCAAAGTAGTTAATTGATGAAGAAATTACTTCAAGGATCAATGCTATAAGTATATAAGTGATCACTTAAAAGAAAACAAAGTCCCCCATTTCAATAACTCTGAGAACGCCTCCCCATGTTTAAATCTCTCACAGTACTGGTCAATGGAACATCAATATAAAGCAAGAACCATGTTAGAAGTTGAAGTAAAATTTTGCACTTATTTAAAAGTTCATTCTGTATGGCTGTGATTTAATTTATTCTTTAAAATCTAAACCTGTAAATATATGTAAGTATTCATGAATGGTCTTGGTCATAATTAAATTACAAATAAATGTAGTGAACTTCCATATCCAGCAGTATGCTACATCGAGTAAACTGACCAAAGTTTTTGCTAAAAAGAAACAAACATAGTGGTTAAAATACCAAAAACATTTTCTCTAATTGTATCATTGAGTCAGTAATTTAGAATGGATTATAGAAAGGCAGAAAACGAAAAAAGAGCTGGAACTCAAAAAATAAACAGACCACTGAAATCAGGTTTTGTAAAACTCGAGCTTATTTTAACATTTCTATAGTACAAAGGGTCACTACATAATAAAAAAGGAGAAAATTATCTAGAAGACAGGAAAATTCTAAACTTATATGAAAGTGGCAAAACAGCCTCATTATAAACTGTAAAAACTAAAAGAATCACCATCAAAACTGTTTTATAAATGGAACAGTTACAGAAGTTGACCAGATACCGAACTTAGAAAGTTTTAATAAATTTCAAAAATTGGTGTTATTTCTATGATCACAATTATGCTAAAAATTAATAAAAAATTCCCACTTGCTTGGAAATTTAAAACACACTTGACTCAGACTCTTCAATACCCAAAAAAACAATCCAGTAAAGAAATGGGCAAAAGTCATGAATAGACACTTTTCCAAAGAAGACATCCAGATGGCTAACAGACACATTAAAAGATGCTCAACATCACTTATCATCAGGGAAATACAAATCAAAACCACAATGAGATACCACCTCACACCTGTCCGAATGGTTAAAATTAACAACACAGGAAACAACAGATGTTAGCAAGGATGTGGAGAAAGGGGGATACTTTTGCACTGCTGGTGGGAATGCAAACTGGGACAGCCACTCTGGTGAACAGCATGGAGTTTCCACAAAAAGTTAAAAACAGAATTACCCTACAACCCAGTAATTGCACTCCTAGGTATTTATCCAAAGGATACAAAAATGCTGATTTGAAGAGACACATGCACCCCAATGTTTATAGCAGCACTATCAACAACGGCCAATTAATGGAAAGAGCCCAAATGTCCATTGACTGATGAATGGATAAAGAAGAATTACGTGTGTGTGTGTGTGTGTGTGTGCGCGCGCGCGCATGTGTGTATATGATGGAATATTACTCAGCAATCAAAAAGAATGAAATCTTGCATTTGCAACAGCGTGGATGGAACCAGAATGCATTATGCTAAGCAAAGTAAGTCAGAGAAAGACAAATATATGATTGATTTCACTCATGTGGAATTTAAGAAACACAACAGATGAACATAAGGGAAGTGAAGGAAAAATAAGATAAAAACAAAAAGGGAGGCAAACCATAAAAGACTCTTAAATACAGAGAACAAACTGAGGGTTGCTGGAGGGGTGTTGGGTGGGGGGATGGGCTAAGTGGGTGATGGGCATTAAGGAGGGTACTTGTTGGGATGAACACTGGGTGTTATATGTAAATGATGAATCACTAAATTACACTTCTGAAACCATTATTATACTATATGTTAATTTAAATTAAATTTAATTAAAAAATACATTTGACTCATGAGTCAAAAAAGAAATAATGGAATTTAGAAAATAACATGAAAAAGTAGATGAAAACTATGTAAGTTAGCAAATTTGCTCAATTGTACTATATAAACTGTATACTAGTAAAGCACTTTGATGTCTTGTGAGGTAATTTATTTAACAGCTTGCAGTTTGTCTGGCTTTAGTTCTCTTACTGCCTAAAAAGAATACTTGATTAGCATAGTATAATCATGTATGATATACATAAAAATGTGACCCATATTTTTTCATTACAATCAATTCTTTTTTTAATGTTTATTTATTTATTTAGAGGGAGAGAGGCAGAGAGAGAGGGAGGGAGAGAGAGAGAGAGAGACCGACCCCCAAGCAGGCTCTGTGCAATCAGTGCAGAACCCGACACAGGGCTCAAACCCACAAACCGTGAGATCATAACCTGAGTCGAGCTGGACACTCAACAGACTGAGCCACCCAGGTGCCCCTATCTTACTTCCTATCTGTTAAGAGCCTTCATCAACTGGGCTATCCCAAAGTATAATCTGTGTAAGTGTGACACCTTAACACTTTCTATCTTGAAGGTATACATGGCTTCTTTTACTCCGATGTACATACGCTTTTCTAAAAATTGCTGAGCAATTGCAGAGGCATTTAAAAGCAATCTTGGGGCGCCTGGGTGGCTCAGTCGGTTAAGTGTCGGACTTCAGCTCAGGTCATGGTATCGTGGTTTTTGAATTCAAGTCCCACAGCAGGCTCTGTGCTGACAGCACAGAATGTTGCTGTCCCCTCAAAATTCATATGTTAAATCTTAATGCCCAAAGGTGATGGCAGGAGGAGGTGGCCTTTGGGAGGTGATTAGGTCACGAGTGTAGAACCTCAAGAAGGGGATCACTGACCTTATAAAAGAAACCCCAGAGAGCTCCCTTGCCCCTCCGGCCACGTGAGAATACAGCACATCCACAGCCGTCTCTCGACCAGGAAGTGGGCCGTCACAACCCCAGCCCTGCCAGCGCCTAGACCGAGAGACTTCCCTGGCTCCAGAACTAGGAGAGAGAGAAGTGTTTGTTGTTTAAGCCACCCAGTCCGTGGTATTTTTGTTAGCGTAATCCGTTTTCTCTACCTTCATGAACTGGTTACAACACTTGGCAAGAATCATTTGAAAATGAGAAGGTAAACAAACAGAACAATTCAGAACCCTGAATTAAGTTTTAGAGACACAGCAGATATTTACCTGAATTTAAAAATTTGTGTTGGCGTGCACACCACTGCATTTCACACTCTAAAGTACTAATTCTAAAGTTCAATCCAAACACGTACGCTGGACTGAAAATATGAAGGCCTGACCTGTATTTTGAAACAATGATTCCAAGTGCATTGTCTAAAGGCTAAATACTTTTCAAAAATGATAGATGGGCCTTGTACGTCTGATAGCACATCCTGGTGCATCAAAAGATAGCACATCAAAAGATAGCGTATCTTTTGACAACAGCCAAGAAGGAAGATGAGAGCAGGAAGTATTGGTGTGTGGATAGACTCTGGACTCCCAGAGATAGAAATTAATTTAAATGAGCTCAAGAGACAGAGAGAGAAAATGAATTCATTAGAAGGATACATGAGTAAGATTTGAGAAGCGCTGGGCCCAGAAACTGAGAAGTCACGAGATACTTGGACATCTCTCTCCTGATTGTCACCTCTCTTTGCTCCGCATGTCTGTGTCATTCTTTCTTTGAACCAGCTTCCTCTGTCTTCCAGTCTGCATGGCATGCTCATGCTCTTGATTTTACACAGTAAAGGCCCACCTGTGAGAAGACTAATTATCCTTCTCTTATAGTCAATTCCAAACTCCAGGGGATAAAACTCAGATTGGTGCCAGCTTGGGGTACCTACTCTGTCTAATTCAAATGGAAAAGGCCACATGGTTTCAACATGGTTGCCCACAGACCACTGCTTGGGTGGTCAGGGGCAGTTAAAAGCGCTGTTATATATACTGAAAACTGCAAAAGACACTCAGCAGGAGCAAGAAACAAGTGCCGTGCCCCAAGATGGTGCCAATTCTTCCTCTCTACATTTGGCTAGGACAGAGAGTTTCTTCTGAAAGAACTGATAAACCACTTCTCCCTGGAGCCTTTACTAAATATCTTTTTTATTTCCTATACTAAACATTGGGCCTCGTTTCAATTCATATACGTTGACACATATTATTTATAATGTTGTGACTCAGCAGATTTAAATAAGGAAAAGTTAGTGTGGCAAAATGATTTTGCTCGTCTGTCAGGTAAAGACCAGCTAACCACCCATTTGCTCTTTAAATTCAGTCTTTAAATCTTAACATTATCCTTTATCTCTTTTTTATCTTTCCTGCTTGTTTACTATGGATTCTTACTCTGAAATACCTTATGCGTCCCCTCAATTCTATCAACAATACCATAATCTTAATTCAAGATCTTATTCTCTTTTGAATTTTTAGGATAGCTTCCTCATTGATCTTGCTGCTCCTAAACCTCCAGCAGATATTGTACTAGCTTCAATAATTTCCATTCTAAAGCAAAATTCTGTCCTTGTCACATCCCTGTTTAAGTCTCTTCTGGTTTCTCACAGCCTTCAGCAGAGCTCCCAAGCATGCCTGTCCATCAGAGCCACCTAGACTCCTAGCCCTCATCCTAAACTTTCTCCGTCAGAGCATCCTGGAGTGAGACTTAGGAATTTGCCTTTTTAACGAACTCCCCACTTGACTCTGAGTTAACCAGCCCAGCATCAATCTGGGTTATGAAACTGCTCTATAATATAAAGTCCAGCCCCTGAATATAACAAAAGTCAGTTCACAATCTGATTCCAACCTATCCCCTTCTCTTCTTGTCCCCTGCAACTCACCCTTCTCAACCTTCCTCAAGGAACACAACTTTCACATTGCTGGCTATCCACATATCTGCCTTCTTCTCTACTTTGGGAACTTCTACTCATTCTTTAGGAATCAGTTCAAATGTGACCTCCTCTGTGAAGCTTTCTTGGACTGCCTCTAGTATTTATTTATTCTTGATTACAGAGGGTTAAAAGGAAGTCGTGCAGCGGGTAAGGGTACAGGCTCTACAACCAGACTGCAAAGGTCTGAATCCAGGCTCTGCAAATTACTAATGAGTAAGTTGAGTAACACGTAGCCTGGGACAAGCTATTCAACCTCTCTGTGCCTTCAGTTGCCCTCACTGTAAAACAAGAATAAAAATAGCGTGTGTCCAACATAATTGTGAGGGTTTTAATGGAATTAACACATGTAAAGCATTTGCCTGGATTGTAGCAATTGGTCATTATATACTAGCTTCTTGTTTAAAAGTTATTCCTATCTCTTAAACGATGAACCAGCCTTTTATATTAAGCCAATCAATTTAAGATTTTTCTTTCTTGGCTGTGGTACAAAACCAAGAGAAAAAAAGTAATTTACACATAAGCTTCAATATAACTTCTTTTATTTACTTCTCAAAAGATGACTAAGGATGATGTACTAAATCTATTTAAGAAAATAAAGTTATTTATATGGAAGGACTGTCTTTTATACTCATTCACTAGGGAGGCAGAAACAACTTGGGAATCTTAGATACCTATTTGAATTTCAAAAAAGAAAGGAAGTAGTTGAGTCTAGCTTTGGGCCATTATTTTCTAAATGTATAGAAAAAGAACTGAAAAATCTGGAATGGAGTCTCACAGAACAAAATTTCCATTACTTATAAAACCAGACTTTTAGCCAAAAACATATTTCAAGAAATCCTGTAGTTTTCAAAATATCTAGAAACAGTACAAAAACTTTTTATAAAGCCTGCTTTTTCTTTGATTGCAAAGGTAATATTTGACATGGAAAGGACAGAGTGACAGGAAAACTTGCTTGTCTGCAATAAAAGAAAAACAAATCACAGTTATGCAAGGTGAGAAGTAAAGAGGAAAGCTAATTTTGTGCTTGGACGCAACATGAGCATCTTCTGTAATGTTACATCACTACTAGAAGCATTCCTACCTATTTTTCTTATTCTGCCTCCAACATATCAGTTACCAAGAAACAGTAGAAACAAACTAGAGTGAAATGAGCTCTCCTGCAGAACCCATTCATTCCTCCGATAAATATTTACCAAGCGCCTACTATCATACATGCCTGCATACAGCAGTAAACAAAAGAGCCAGGCGTGTGCGAGGCATTCCTATGCTGCTCATCTTGGGAACAGCCTCTATCTTGACCCAAGGTCAGCAACACTGCATACCCTTTTACACTGCTGTAAGGAACAGAGGGGTCCACCTCTAAATCATCACCTTTTGTGACTCCAGAAGAGAAAACCCATCATGCTCCCAGACCTCCAGATCATGGGTTTTCACCTAAGTTTATGGGTCTCTACAGGTTAATGGGTTGGGGGAATCTGTGAACCCCCCCCAAGATTAAATGTAAAATGTGTGTTTGCACATTCATGTATAAATCTTCGTAGACAATGTGCCTCAATGCTCTCTCAAGTGGGCCCATTACCTCAAAAAGCATGCACAAAAGCTCTAGGTGTAGGAAAATCCCTGACATCTGTCCTGCTGAAAAGGCTGCTGCCATACAGCAACATGGAGAACACTTGGCAAATTCCTCCTCTGACATTTTATAGAACAATGTTCAACAATGTTATCATTGACAAGTTGTGTTTGCTCCTCTAATTTCTGTCCTTCAATGTTTTGAGTACCAACAATCTAGTCAGTCTCTTAGGCAAAGACTTCTTCCAAAGAAACTGTTTACAGAACTTGGGCTCCAGCAACTCTTGCAATATAATCCTTGTGTATAACTAAACCACAGAAAAATAACTCCTTAATTTGTGGTTAGAATAACCACTGCAGAACAACCTATAGTGGGTGGCATGAAACTATCACAATTATAAAGTAACCAAGCAAATAATATACCATGTCTATAACAGATAAAATGTTATAAATCCAAAACATACATTGCTATAAATAAAGTCTGTGGTTATTTGCTGAGATACTCTGACTAACATTGCAGCACCAAGGGCTACTCTTAGCATGTTTTACAAAGAAGTCACTCAAGCTATTACACAGTAGACTCAGTGGCACCACATGTATTGTTTGGGCTAAAAAATGAGGTAAACTGCACTGTATAGTAATGTTGGGAAAATGCTGCCTTTAATATAAACAAACAATGGACTTTCCTTTAGGAGCTATGATAAGAGAGAGGAGGACAACAGGATTAGTCCTACAAAATCAGCATGGCTACAATTTGGGAAAACCCTGAATAAGAGCAATCAGTGTGTGGAAGGGCATATTTGTTAGCCGTTATAATCAGATCATTTCCCCCCAAATTAAAATCAGAGCTTTTGGAGCTGGGAGGGCTCTAAAAATCAATGAGAGAAAAGGACTAAGAACCACAGAGGGTGCACGACTTGCTCAGGTTCACAAAGCAGAACAAAGAAACTACAACTTTTGACTTCTTTACATTGCCATTCTTACACTGAAAAGTTCTTTTTTGACTTCCTGGTTTTTCTGTGGGTTTTTTCCCCCCCTCTGATTATATTGCACTACGCTACTGAAGTAATCTCTAGGCCCAATATAAGGCTTGAATTCATGACCCTGAGATCAAGAGTCACATGCTCTACTAAATGAGCTAGCCAGGAACCCCCAAAAGTTCTTTTTAAATAAATTACAATTATATTAAAATATAATTAAAACTTTTTTTAAATTAAACTATAATTCACCATACACTTCACCCATTTAAAGTAAGCACTTCAATGGCTTTAAGTACACTCACTAAAGAGCCATGCATCCAATATCACAATGGATTTTTTAACATTTCATTGCTCCAAAAAGAAACTCAGTATCTCTTAGTTATCACTCCCTTAAGCCGCTCTCCTCATCCTCCCACCCCGCAGCACAACTAATCAACTAATTTCTGCCTCTATAAATTTACCTATTCTGGACATTTCAAATACATGAAATCATGCAATATGTGGTCCTTTAGACTGGCTTCTTTTACTTGCCATAATGTTTTCAAGGTTCAGCCATGTCATGTTGCGATATATCAGTACTTCATTACTTTTTATGACTCAATAGTACTCTCATATGGATCCATCCATATATATCAGTTCATCAGTTGGTAGACATTTGAGTTGTTTCCGCCTTGTGGATATTATGAATAAATCTGTTTCATTTCTTTTGTTATATCCCTACGAGTAGAAAGGATGGGCCATATGGTAACTCGGTTTAAGTATTTAAGGAACTACCAAACTATTTTCCAAAGTGGCCGAAGCATTTTACATTCCCACCACTCAAAAAGTTCTTGCTTTTATTTAAAATGTTTTATGTTTGTTTATTTATTTATTTATTTGAGAGAGAGAGAGAGAGCGAGCATGTGAGCAGGAGAGGGGCAGAGAGAAAGAGGGAGACACAGACTCCAAAGCAGATCCAGGCTCTGAGCTGTCAGCACAGAGCTTGACATGGAGCTCGAACCCACAAGCTGTGAGATCATGACCCGAGCTGAAGTCGACCACTTAACCAACTGAGCCACCCAGGCGCCCCAAAAAGCTATTGCTTTTAGAATCATTAACAGAGGAACCTGCCTGGCTCAGTCAGTAGAGCATGCAACTCTGCATCTTGGGGTTTTAAGTGTAAGCCCCACACTGGGTGTAGAGGTTACTTAAAACAAAACCTTAAAAAAAATCATAACAATTAATCATATCATAAATATAAACTCCTTATTTTTTGCTAAGAGGTTACTGAAGAAAAAACCCAAGTATTGATAAATATGTTTTCTAAAAACCACACACTACTAGTATATGAAATTCAGATGCAGAGTTCAGAACGCACAAAGATAGCTTTAAAAGGGTTACCATGTAGTAAATATTCCCTTTATTATTTAAGCCATATGAAAATATTACACATGGGCTACAGATATATGTCAAACATTCTAAAATGTTGGAAAATATTAAGTATGAACAAAAAAGAAAAGATTAAATTTTCCCAAAACTGAATTAGAATTTATCTAATTAGGTGAAATCTATATACTTTCATTCACTAGAAGGAAAAAAAAAAAACGATTTTTTAGAGGAAAAGTGGATGGGTATTCAACAGGGCAGAGAAAATGCAGTATGCTGCTTTGGAAAAGAAAATGAAAGCTAGCTTCTACAACTATTTTGTAAAGATAACAGTTATTGTCCCAGTGGGTTTGTGGTAAGCAATCTGGGAGCAGTTTTAAACTCTGCTGTAAACTATACATTCTGAACAGTAAGGGGCTTTGCTTCTATCTACTGTGCTTCTGGGAGGCCAGGGCAAGTTAACATCTATAAGTACAAAGTGTGAAGCAGAGACTGGAAAAATTTGGCCAAGCATCACTAACCCCCATAGGTGTTTCTGCCAAGCACAGTCCAGAACTTTGGTAATAGCAGCAGGCAGTTGAATGGCCATGAGGAAGGGTGACTAAGAGCAGAAAGAGAGGGTGAAGATCCTCAGAAGAGACAGGCGGCTGGTACACAGAAGTCTGAACTTTTTATCACATTCCAGGACCTGCCATTTTGTCCTTTCTTGTTGGTAGTGGTTACAATTTTCCATAGTTGCCTTTGGTCTCACCATTACAATCTCTGGACAATGGTGGCTAACAAAGTAAGAAACAATTTATATCACAACCCAGCTCCCTCATAAAGATCCCTTTCCACACACATATTCACACAACTGAAGTAAGTTTCCCAAAAGCAATAACTAGTTTTAATCTGTATAGTGCGTTCTCATATTTCCTAATCTATTTTACTTAAAAAAAAAAAGAGAGAGAGAATGACCCAATACATGTAATATACAGCTTATCAAGGACATTATCTCAAAATAAACAAAAAAAGATAATAATGTTTCCCCCACTATACAAAAATTTGCCTTAAACCACTTCACTTTTACCAAAGACCTACATTAATACCTGTTTTCACTAACCAAAAGCAATCCAAAGATTTCCAGTTTATGAAATGGTAATTGCCTCTTCACTTAATGCCATTTCAGCATACAAAAGTTTTCAAAGAAACAATCTACATTTAGGTAGCAGGGAGAAAAATGTAATACAATCAAAACTAAACTGGCATATGGGCAGGCAATGACAATTATGTCACAAGTGTCACCTGCCCAAACAGTGATTTCAAGGAGGTAAGGGAGATTAAAATGCAAAGAAATGTGGGTCTTAGGAACAATGAAAGAAGGTTCAGTGAATATTTGCAATTATTATGGTGAGGGGCTCGGGGGTAAATGAGTTATTAGAAAATAAATTTCAAATGGTTTAAAGTAAGTTAAAACTGAAATATAAAACTATAAAATACAGAAGGGAACATATGCCAATATTTCCATGGAGGCAATGGTCCAAGTATGACAACCAAATCAGAAACTATAAAAGAAAAAATATATAAAATATATGCTAACAGAAAAATTTTCTACGGCAAAAGTAATGAACAATAAACTGAAAGTAAACAGTTTCAATCATTATGAAAAAGGGTATAAAGTGATAAAGTGATTAATAAAAAATATTAATGATCAACTGGAATGAACTAATGAAACCAGAATATAAAATTCATGTCAGAATTAAATAAATGGCAACGTGTTCATCAGTGCCTCAAAAATGCAAATTAAAACAATGACATATGGGGGCATGTGGGTGGCTCAGTCAGTTAAGTGTCCAACTTCAGCTCAGGTCATGATCTCACAGTCCATGAGTTTGAGCCCCATGTCGGGCTCTGTGCTGACAGCTCAGAGCCTGGAGGCTGCTTCACATTCTGTGTCTCCCTCTCTCTCTGCTCCTTCCTGCTTGCACTCTGTCTCTCTCTCTCTCAAATATAAACATTAAAAAAATTTATAGAAAATAAAACGATATAACATTAGATTGACAAACATGAAAAATAAACTAGCACCTAGTATTAAAAAGAGAAATACTTTGTGGCAAACTGGAAATACGCATAAATTTTTAAATAATATACATCCTTTCTAGTTCTCTACTCCAAAGAATTTAATAAAAAAAAACAACAAAAAACAGATGATCATCCCAAGATTTACAAACAGAATTGTCACTGAAATGTTGTTTATGAAAATAGAGAACACTGGAAAAAACATCAATATATATCCATAGGGGACTACTTAAATAAGTTATAGTAATGGAATCCTATGTAGTCTTCAACACTTTTGTTTATGACATTAATTACAGATCTACTGGGAGGAAAGTAGTTATAAGATAGTATTCAAAAATAAGATTTTTGTTCTTACTCAACACATCTCCAGAGGCAAGGGAAACAAAAGCAAAAATGAACTACTGGGACCTCATCAAAATAAAAAGCTTCTGCACAGCGAAGGAAACAATCAGCAAAACTAAAGGCGACCGACAGAATGGGAGAAGATATTTGCAAATGACATATCAGATAAAGGGTTTGTATCCAAAATCTATAAAGAACTTATCAAACTCAACACCCAAAAAACAAATAATCCAGTGAAGAAATGGGCAAAAGACATGAATAGACACTTCTCCAAAGAAGACATCCAGATGGCCAACCGACACATGAAAAAATGCTCAACATCACTCATCATCAGGAAATACAAATCAAAACCACAATGAGATACCACCTTACACCTGTCAGAATGGCTAAATAAACAACTCAGGCAACAACAGGTGTTGGTGAGGATGCAGAGAAAGAGGATCTCTTTTGCATTGTTGGTGGCAATGCAAGCTGGTGCAGCCACTCTGGAAAACAGCAGGGAGGTTCCTCAAAAAACTAAAAGTAGAATTACCCTACAATCCAGCAATTGCACTACTAGGCATTTATCCACAGGACCCAGGTGTGCTGTTTCAAAGGGACACGTGCACCCCCATGTTTACAGCAGCACTATCAACAATAGCCAAAGTATGGAAAGAGCTCAAATGTCCATCGATGGATGAATGGATAAATAAGATGTGGTATATATATACAATGGAGTATTACTCGGCAATCAAAAAGAATGAAATCTTGCCATTTGCAACGATGTGGATGGAACTGGAGGGTATTATGCTAAGTGAAATGAGTCAGAGAAAGACAAAAATCATATGACTTCACTCATATGAGGACTTTAAGAGACAAACAGATGAACATAAGGGAAGGGACAGAAAAGTAATATAAAAACAGGGAGGGGGACAAAACAGATGAGACTCATAAATATGGAGAACAAACTGAGGGTTGCTGGAGAGGTTGTGGGGGGGGGATGGGCTAAATGGGTAAGAGGCATTAAGGAATCTACTCCTGAAATCATTGCTTCACTATATACTAATTTGGATGTAAATTTTAAAAAATAAAAAATAAATTATATAAAAAAAATATGGAGAACAAACTGAGGGTTACGGGAGGGGTTGTGGGAGGGGGGATGGGCTGAATGGGTAAGGGATACTCAGGAATCTACTCTTGAAATCATTGTTGCACTATATGCTAATTTGGATGTAAATTTAAAAAAATAAAAAATAAAACAAGTTAAAAAAATAAGATTTTTGTTAGGAACTTTTTTTACACATATATTAAAATGTTTTCACAAGGTGATCTTTGTTTTCTTCCATTAATTTATCTTAATTTGTATTTTACAATAAGCCTCAATTACTTCCATAATAAAACAGTATTTTTTTAAGTGTATTTATTTATTTTGAGAGAGAGTGGGAGAGGGGCAGAGACAGAGAAAATCCCAAGCAGGCTCTGCACTGTCAGCATGCTATGTGAGATCATGACCTGAGCTGAAATCAAGAGTCAAGTCACTTAAACGACAGAGTCACCCAGGTGCCCATAAAAAAGTATTTTTTTTTTAAATTTTTTTTTAAGTTTATTTATTTTTGAGACAGAGAGAAACAGAGCATGAACAGGGGAGGGTCAGAGAGAGAGGGAGACACAGAATCGGAAGCAGGCTCCAGGCTCTGAGCCATCAGCCCAGAGCCCGACGCGGGGCTCGAACTCACGGACCGCTAGATCGTTACCTGAGCCGAAGTCGGACGCTCAACCGACTGAGCCACCCAGGCGCCCCCC
This sequence comes from Panthera uncia, assembly GCF_023721935.1. Classification (NCBI taxonomy): domain Eukaryota; kingdom Metazoa; phylum Chordata; class Mammalia; order Carnivora; family Felidae; genus Panthera; species Panthera uncia. Next base: position 54,017,838 of record NC_064812.1, on the reverse strand, counting down.
ATAAAAAAGTATTTTTAAAATAAAAGATGAGCAATATATTAAATCAAGCTCATATACCCTTACCAGGAAGACACTATAATCCCAACAGATAAATAAGCTAAGTAAAGAAACTGACAATTTACCAAAAAACACTATTAATAAACATAAAATGCTCAATCTATTCACATAAGACTGAAAAATACCAAAACCCTTCATCCTAGTTATTCCACTTAATCCTTCATAAAAAGATAATCCTAGGGACACCTGGGTGCCTCAGTCACTAAACATCCAACTTCAGCTCAGGTCATGATCTTACAGTTTGTGGGTTTGAGCCCCACATCGGGCTCTGTGCTGAAAGCTCAGAGCCTGGAGGCTGCTGTGGATTCTGTCTCTCTCTCTCTGCCCCTCACCTGCTCATGCTCTGTCTCTCAAAAAAATAAATGTTAAAAAAAAAAAAAAGATAACCCTAGAAGTCTTATCCATGAAGATGTTCATAGCGGTGTCACTTATAAGAGATAAAAGAGAAGAGGCAACCTAAATATCTAATAAATAGAAACATTTAAAGAAACTGTGTTATATTCAGTGAGATATAAGGCATCTTTTGCAATGAAAAATGCTAGGCTATAAAATTGAGAAATTCATGATTTTGAATCATATAAGAGAGTATGATTAAAACCATATACAAACAAAACAAAAATCCATCTCTACATGAAATGACTGGAAGGACTGGTGGGCCTGTGAAGGTGTTTGTTTTAGAGTTTCAGTAGTAATTTTTTAATGGAGTTATAACTGACATATAACATATATTAGTCATATGACATATATTAGTTTCAGGTATACAACATAACGATTCAATATATGTATATATTGCAAAATGATCACAAGAAGTCTAGTTAACATACATCAAAACACATGAAGTTTTAAATTTTTCCTACTTAGGGAATTTCCCATAGATTTTTTTATGAGAATGCATTACTCTTACAAATACAAACAAAAAACTTAGTAACAGAAATACCAACATAATATATCTTTGGCAATTTGGCTTGGTCATTGAAGAATATTAGCTTTGACACTGTATAGTGATAAATATGTAGAATAAATATGCAAATAAAAGTTTCAATCTAGAATGAAGAAACTGGGGCACCCTGCTGGCTCAGGTGGTGGAGCATACAACTCTTGATCTACAGGTTGTGCGTTCAAGCCCCACATTGGTATAGAGATTGCTTAAAAATGAAATGAAATGAAATGAAATGAAATGAAATGAAATGAAATGAAATGAAATGAAATAAATAAGAAAATGAGGAAATCAACAGAATTAATTGGGTTTGGTTTGCTCAATAGCATATTTTTATAATAAACAAAAGAGCATACAGTAAAATTAGAACCTTGTATAAATTGAAACTGATGCATTTTCAGTAAGCCATAAAATTCTAATGTAAAAGAACATAGTATTTGATGATATTTACAATGATAAATGTATAAATACATTTTTAACTTCCCTTTTTCTTATAAAAATGCAACTAGAGGGGCACCTGGGTGGCTCAGTTGGTTGAGCGTCCGACTTCGGCTCAGGTCATGATCTCGCGCTCCGTGAGTTCAAGCCCCGCGTCGGGCTCTGTGCTGATAGCTCAGAGCCTGGAGCCCATTTCAAATTCTGTGTCTCCCTCTCTCTCTGACCCTCCCCCGTTCATGCTCTGTCTCTCCCTGTCTCAAAAATAATTAAACGTTAAAGAAAAATTAAAATAAAATAAAAATGCAACTAGAAATATTTTGGTTAATTACCCAATTTAAAAACATGAACCTGAAAATAGAGCTATGCACACAGAAATGTAGATAGACCATATCAGGATGTCTTTTAGTTAAAAAGACATATTTTGAAATTCAGACTAGAAAGGTCAAAGGGGAAGAGTTCATCTGTTTTATCAGTCAATGACAGTTCATGGTTGACAATGGTGTGGCTGAATTCAGCTGAACTTAGATAAATATTAGTTGATAACATCTCCAGTAAAGTAATTCAGTAAAACAGAAATCAGAAAGTGTGGCCTAAGATAAACTATGACTTACACTTAATTATGTTTCTTAATTATTTCCCAAAACACTATTGCAACAAAAAGTTGAAATGTAAAAAGCGATATGTAGAGGTATATTGTGTTTGATAAACATGCCATTTAAATATCTTAAAAGAAACAGAAAGATGTGTCCTAAGTGGACAGACTGTTCAGGATTTCGGCCTCGTGATGAGATGTGGAACAGGTCAGGCTCCAATCCAAACTGCGGTGTACTAGCTTACTGACTCTGCCCAGATTTCACACTTCTCTAGGCCTCAGTCTCTTTGCCTACAAAATGTGGATAATGTTGCCTAGCTCAAAATGTGACTCCATCTTATCCCTTTTTCCTCTATAAAATTCAATGCCATTTACCTCAAATATAAACAAGACAGAATAAAACAGTAATAAGCTATGGTTATGTCTCTGAGGACTGAGTAGAGAATTTGAATTGTGACCTTAATTTCACCCGCTTTCACCCCACCCCCATCTCTGAAAAAACAAAACAAAAAAATAAATATGCAGTTTCCAAGAATTGTGACATAATTTTATTTTCCAGAAAATGAAATCAGTGGATAACCACCCCTTAGGAAATGAGCATAGAACAAACTCATTTACCATGAGCTAAACCATAATAATTAGAACGGAAAGAGACAAAAATGTATTACTTTAATTATGTACTATGGTTTTTTTTCTATAGAAAGTTGGAAAATGTTATCAGAAATTCCCTGAAACAAACATATCTTAGTAGTCATTTCTAAGATAAAAAGCATTCAGTCACTAGTTTTTGTTTTGTTTTATATTTTTATTTGAAGATAGGGAGAAACACATAACCTATAACCTCAAAATTCAGCCAGCCTAAAGACGTAAATAATTTTTATTCTGAAAAATACAAAATTTTAAGAAGAAAAACTTCTTATGTAGATGTTGGATAGTGTTTATTCAGAGTGTTTGTAATGTGGGTATGTCGAGTTTTTGAGGAGCAGAATTGGAGAAATAGGCCTCTGGAGTGCAATACACCTACATCTGTACCTCAGTTCTGCCACTGAACAGGTGGAGCTCAGACAAAGGGGCAGAGCCCGCTGGCTAGGTAAGGGGACAGTTATTCATTCCTCTACTCCCCTGCAGCACAGCACTATGAAAAGGCGAATTGCTTGTTTTCAGAGCCTTCCCTGCGGCTAGGGGAGGGGCCAATTTATACAGGTCTGATCAAAGAAAGGTTGGCTGAAGTCTGGAAGGGATTTCTAAAAAACTTTTGTTTTCCTGATAAAAAAGACAGAGAAGTTAACCAGGCCCACCCCATTCTTTTCCTTGTCTTGAATACAGATAAGTTACCCAGCAGCCTTACTGCACCCAAGACTCCAGAAGCAGGAAGCCGGTACTGACATTGTCAACTGCTGAAGCAAGCCCCAAAGCCATCAACATCCAGAAATCTTACACAAGAAAAGTAAGTCTCTATACATTTAAACCACAAGTTGTCAGGTTTTCTGCTATGTGCAACTGACATAAGTCCAAGTGATTTAGAAAGCCACTTAAGTTCTCTGAGGCTTACTTTCCTCATGTGTAATGTAGGCATAATGATAGTAAGATATGAATTATAGTATCTGTCTGATATGCAGAAAGCTTCAATAATGTCAGCTGCTGATGACTATGATGGTGATGATGATGATGACGACGACGATGACGATGGGGAGAGCCTCATTTAGTTCTCACCAACCATTTGAGGCAAGTCCTATCAATATTCATCCATTTTAAAGACCAGGAAATTGAGACTCCAGTAAGTTAAGTAACTTGCCCAGATCACACAATTAATAAATAATACAGCCAGGATTCAAATGCAGGAATTCAGGGCCAATGAGCTTAAACCACAATGATGCTTAAAAGTGACTGAACGCGGGGTGCCTGGGTGGCTCAGTTGGTTAAGCATCCGACTTCAGCTCAAGTCATGATCTCACGGTCTGTGAGTTCAAGTCCCGCCACAGGGCTCTGTGCTGACAACTCGGAGCCTGGGGCCTGCTTCAGATTCTGTGTCTCCCTCTCTCTCTGCCCCTCCCCCACTCACACTCTGTCTTTCTCTGTCTCTCAATAATGAATAAATGTTAAAAGTGACTAAACATAGTAAGAGCTAACAGCTGATAATTATTGGTTATGACTATGATAATCTTAGACAACTATGAAGAACAGATAATCTCCTAATTTCCAATTCTGGAAAATAATAAATTTTCATTGAATTCAACGTTAGTTTTATTTTTCTTAACAGTTCTCATTACTTCTGAAAGAGGAATACTTACACCTCTTCAACAAATGTAATTTTGTTCCTTTGTAACACCAATGGAAAATGAAGAACAGTACATCTCAGCCAATAATCGCAACCCCCTACCGTGAGCTAAATGCTTTTATGACTCCTGTCTATCAAAAAGGTAAGCAATGAATATTTATGGTGAATTTATCAACTGCAAGGCGCTATGCCAGACACTTAAAAATTATTTTTGCCAAAAGATATGGCATATGTTTGTTTTCTTAAAGTGATTTAAGATTCCTTTGGAGCGAGAATTTCATTATAGTTCTAAAAATCAGGAACTATTACTAACTAATTTTACCATTGCTAACACACATAGAACTTATACCACAAATTAGCATATGTTAAGCTTTAATTCTGGAACATTTTCCTTCAAACTTCAGATGCTTCCTTCAGTAAAATAAATGAAACAAGAACTTAAAAAATTCATGATGGAGGCACAGCATTTGAAAAACAAGCTAAATTCAAAATTAAAGTTTCTAAATCAATTACATCCAGGAAACAGGCAGGCTAAAATATTTGCAATTGCAATTAAGGAAAAGATACTTAGTCTCCGGATTAGATTTTGAGATTTAAAGAGTTTATGGTTAGCTGTTAACTTTCAAGAACAGTTTGGCACATACCATTCCAGTAAATAAAAAGTAAATGTAAAGTCCAAAGCAAAATGGATGGTGAATCAAACCATAAGTTCTGAGGTGAGGTTAACTCAAGTAAAAATGCTGAGTCTCAGAATGTATACGCTCACAGCAATATATTTTCGAAGCCAAATAACTTCAAATCATATATATCCCGCACTGAAAGACGTATAGTTCTCTCTATTATATACCATAACAAGTAATTGGTAACTCCATTTTCAAAAAAGTACTACATATAAAGGAAAATGCTTTTAAGGAAAATACATCAAGGAAAGAGTTGTTTGCTTAATAAATTCAAAAATGACACAGTCGACAGCATACAATCCACATGAACATTATAATAAGCTCAATCAGTACTAATTAAGGATTTAATTATACCTATTTAATACTAATTTGCATTTTTTAAAAAAACACAAAGTATTCTATTTTAGGCCCAAAATTAAGGTTGTGAATTAAAACTTTAAAAGAAACCTAACTGTAGTATATTTATGGAAAAATTTTTGCTTAAAAATTAAAACAAGCTAAAAACAAAGCATCGTATTTTTAAGTATAGGACTATGTTGAACCTGAATGATTCCTAATTTACCCTCAATTAAAATTTTTTAAAAAGGGATACATATAAGTGGAGACATTTATAAGGGTCTTTACAGGCATATAAAGTGTTTTTCAGTGATGATATAGAATTAGAACCAAGGCCTCTTACCCTCCACTCCCACGTTCTTCCTGATACTTGCCCTGCTTGACTTCCCTACACACGCCAAAAACTACTGTATCTCCTCTTTACCATGTTTCTCCTCTAAGATTTTATATAGCATTTTTAGAGGAATGCATAAAAAGAACAAGGAAGTCTTGAAGGCACATGACAGTTTCAGAAAAGGGAAGAGCCAACAGTGCTGAATACTACGAGCATTTGAGTCAACTGCTGGGCAGGTGCCCAGGTCACTGACAAATTTACAAGGGTGCTTTCAATTAGTAGGATGGTGAGGGCAGAGCCAGGCAGGCTGACCTGAGGAATGAACGGAATCTGGAAAACAAGGGCAATTTGGAGGTCGGGAGGAACAGAACCACAGTTTGAAGGAGAAACAAAGTAAAACCTTTTTTTTCCCTTAATTTATTTTGAGAGGGGAAGACAGAATCCCAAGCAGGCTCTGCACTGACAAAGTAAAACTCTCAAATTTGATCAAATTCTGTAGAAAAGATGATTTAAGGTTGGATAGGAAATCCAGGGGGTATTAAGTTGAATCAGATATTCAACTTTTTTACTTAAAAAAAAAAAAAAAGCAATTTCAGGGCGCCTGGACAGCTCAGTTGGTTAAGCATCCAGCTCTTGGTTTTGGTTCAAGTCATGATCTCACAGTTCATGGGGTCAAGTCCCGTGTCGGGCTCTGTGCTCAGAGCACAGAGCCTGCTTGGGATTCTCTCTCTTCCCCCCCCCCCCCCGCCCCTCTGTGCTTGCTCTCTCTCAAAATAAATAAACTTAAAAAAATAGCAATTTCATATGGATTAAACTAATGTACGAATTTGACTTCAATAAAGAAGGAGGTAAGGTTATCTGCTAAGAAGTGAAGAAAGGAAAAAGAGGCACAAGAGTGAAGAAGGTAAAGCAATAAGAAATTTACTAAAAATGAGTGAAAGAATTTTGAGAACTCTGGCCAAAGCTGAATGATATGAACCTGTAGTGAATATACCTCGAAGGTTATGCTACTTCTCTAGGATCTCACCTGTTACTGCTATATTCACATTCCACTTTTGGAAATAAAGCTATTTCAGTTCTAAAAGGATGCCTGAAACTGAACACTGCAAGGTTTCTTCAAATCAGTCACTCTCCCTTAATGTGGCACAAACACAAATCTGCACTGATGCTGTTGCCTTTGTTTTTTGTTTTGTTTTTGCTGATAAAGGCAAAAGATATAGAAACTTATAGTCCAATATGAACTTGCTAATTCCAGATCCACTGTTACCCTACAGCCTACTTTTCACAATTCCAATCCCACAAAGGCCAAATATCTACAGAAAATCACAACACATTTAAAACAGAACTCCACGTCCTGCCCTATGAACAGCAGCTCTGCCCAACTTCTCTATTGCTGTGCCCTCTATTTTTCTAGCCACTAGGCTGGAAACCTCAAGTATCAGTCATTTCTGTGAACAGTCTTTTCCTTTCCTATCTCTTCTCACTCTGGTTCAGCCCCTGCCTGAATTACTATGACAGTCTCAGAACTTCCCTTGCGGCATCCATTCCCTCTTATACCTCACTGCTAGTGTCATCACACAAAAATACCATTTCCCAAATGCCACTCTGCTGTCTTCCCATTGTCATAAGTTTTTAGCCTGAAATTCAGAGTTTTCTATAAGGATCCTTGCCTGTCTAACAAAGCAAGTATTTCATTACTCCCTAAAACTTCAACCAAGCCATGGGCTCCTGACCACTGTGATGGTTTAAAAGTATATCCATATAAGTTGGACACAAGTCCCTCTAAAAGGTGGAAACTGGGGCGCCCAGGTGGCTCAATAGTTTCAGCATCCAACTTTGGCTCAGGTCATGATCTCGCAGTTCATGAGTTCGAGCCCCACATTGGGCTTTGTGCTGACAGCTCAGAGCCTGGAGCCTGCTTCGGATTCTGTGTCCCCCTCTCTCTGCCCTTTCTCTGCTCATGCTCTGTCTCTCTCTCTCAAAAATAAGTAAACATTTGAAAAAAATTTTTAAGGTGGAAACTAATTCCCTTCCCCTTGAGTGTAGACTATGTTTAGTGACTTGCTTCTAATGAATAGAATAAGGCAGAAATGGCAATGCGTGACTAGGTTATAAGAGATATCACAACCACCTCAATCTCTCTTAAATTATACACTCTGAGGGAAGCGAACTACTATGTTGTGAAGACACTCAAGTAGCCCAGTGAAGAGGTCCATAAGATGAGAAACTGAAGCTTCCTGCCCACAGCCAACACTAACCTGCCATGTGAGGGAGCCACCTTGGAATCAAATCCTCCAGTCTCAGTCAAGCCTTCAGATGACTGTAGCCTCAGCCAATATCTTGTCTGAACTTCATGAGAAACCCTGAGCCACAACTGTTCAGCTAAAACACTCCTAGATTCCTGACCCACAGGAATTGTGTGAAATAATACATTTTTATTGTTTTAAGCCACTAAGTTTTGGAGTATGATACACAGATACAGATAGCTACACAGATACAGACAGCTAACACAACCTCACCAAGCTCATTCTCAATTCTATGCCATTACTCATGGTGTTTCCCCAACAGATGTCTTCTTAATATCTATTTCCTAACACTCCTTCCCTTATCCTTCAGAATCTAGCTAAAGTTTCACCTCTTTGAGGAGGCCCTTTTTGTTTGTTTATGAAACCATTCCAACTTTCATTTCTCTTGCTTCTTCTTTGATTTCTATTTGACCACATCATTCATGTATTCCTCTATGTTACTGCGCTCTATGTATGTACCTTTCCTCCTAAAGACATCATACAGTTCACTTAAAGTTTATTTATTTTTGAGAGAGACACACAGCGTGAGCAGGGGAGGGGCAGAGAGAGAGGGAGGCACAGAATCTGAGGCAGGCTCCAGGCTCTGAGCTGTCAGCACAGAGTTCGTGGGCTCGAACCCACGAACCATGAGATGATGACCTGAGCCGAAGTTGGATGCTTAACCAATTGAGCCACCCAGGCGCCCCATCATACAGTTCATTTAAACTGCATTCAGCACAGTACAATTAAAATAATCAATGAATATTTGCTGAAAAAACTAACAAATCATACACACAAACTCCCTGGAAGTGTATTTGATTAGTATGAAGTAATGGTTAACAATATGGAGTGACACTGTCTCAGGTCTGCTTACTTACTAGTTGCTACCCTGGAGCGAGTGACTTAAAAATCTCTGTAAGCCTTTGTTTCTTCAGTGTTTTTGTTTGTTTGTTTGTTTTGTTTTGTTTTGTTTTGTTTCTGTGAAGATTCTAATAGTATCTACCATAGAGCAACAAAAAGATTGAAGAAAATAATATTGGCAAAACTCTTAGCAAAGTGCCTAGCACAGCATGCTCAACAAATGTTAGCTATTATTGTTCTTATTATTAGCCACAAATTACAGAATACATAGTGAAGTCCTGTCCCTGAGAGTCTCTAGATGTTATAAAGTGGCAATCTAAATTAATACAAAATTCAACAAACTAAAATAGAACTCACACTTTCTATTTAAGATAGCTTTTAATTTTTCTAAAGTCTCCTCTTAAGTCAATAGAACTACAGCCTGAACCAATTGTAGGAGTGCAGCCTTGACTTTTTCTCCTCTTCATCCTATTAAGATATTAACTTCAAAGCTTTTGTGGGAACACTTAATTGCTTTCATTCCTTAACAAGCAGCCATCATAGTAGTTTCCAGATTCACTTTTAACCTTTACAATCCTGGCAAGGCATATACGGCAAACTTAACAGACATACAAGTTTACAACTCTCTGGACTAATACCGCTATATATATTTGAATATGCTACATGAAGCAAATCCATTTTGCACATCAATCAAAATAGAATCCAATAGAATAGTATAACCGGTATAACATGATATTAATATCAGGTATACAACATAATGATTCGATATTTGTGTACGTTGTGAAATGGTTACCACATTAAGTCTGGTTAACATCGTCACCACATACAGTTACACAAGAATTTTTTTCTTATGATGAGAACTTTTAAGAACTACTCTTAGCAACTTTCAAATAGGCAATACAGTATTATTAACGATATCACCATGCAATACATCACATCCCCATGACTTATTTATTTTATAACTGGACATTTGTACCTTTTGACCCCATCACCCATTTTGCCCATCCCCTATCCTCTGCCTCTGGCAAACACCAATCTGTTCTCTTTCTCTATGAGCTTGGTTTTGTTGTTGTTGTTAAGTCTAATGCTATTCAAAAGCCTGATTACGTGTGTTTCATGAACTCAGGACACTTCTGAGATCACATTTTATAATTTACACATACCCTTAAGGCTTCTTACTAAAAAGTTAAGTATAATGGATGCTCTTTTACCTGAAAAAACAGTCCGAGCTCTGTTAAGAAAATCTGATAGTATGAGTTTCAATCACAAATCCATTTAAAAACATGCCACACTTTTTAACTGTGTACCTACCATGTCTGCTGGAATAAAAAGAACTACTCAATTCAAATTCTTTATATTCTCTTTTCCCCCACCAATACACCTTGAAAACTTTGGTTTTTGAAACATTCAATATCCGTCACACTCTTTATTTGACCCTATATATCACACAACCTGAAATAGAAACAAAGCCTGGGAAATTAGCTCATTTTTTCCACCTCAGTGTCAAACAAAAGTACAGATAAAATTCAGTGCACGCGCTAGTTACCTTAGAACTGCCAATCATGCTTGTTTTGAAACTCTTCGATTTTCAGAACTGTCACTCATGTGTGTTTTGATAGAGATGCCAATGTAGAAATAATGCTTTAAAAGACGTGATCTTCATTAACACGTTAACAAATAAATAGATTCCATTTGAAAACTGGACTTCAGGATTTTACAGAAATATATACAATTCTTGAAACATCAGAATTAAAAAAGAACAATGAAATTATAAGATTTAGAAAATTTGGCTCTTTAACCAAAAAGATAAGCATGGCTTAACCACAAGGAGTTTGTATTTCAGTAAAAAGAGAAATGTTCCTTAACTGATACTAATCAGAAGTAGTCTGACTATGAGTGGGCATGAGAGAATCAAAACTGATCTAAATTTAGGCATGTAATTTATATTTTTGAAGCAGGAAAAAATATCAGTATAATACATTCCCCATCTCCACCTCCCCAACACAACCTGACTTATTATCTGCCTGGTCATTCATGTCTTAAATCAAACATCATTCAAAACTTCTACCTTACCATCCATACTTAGTCACCAAGACCTGTTTCTTCTATCTCCTAAATTGCTAATGAAAGTCTCTTCTTTTGACCCTCAGACTTAAGTCAAGTTCTCATCACTTCTTTCCAAAGCTTCATTATTGGGCTCCCTAACTCCAACTTCATTCTTCCAACATATGCTCCACCACCGCCAGAATGATCTCATTGAAACACAAAACTGGCCCATGTTTTCATGGTTCTTTGTCACTTTCAGAATAAAACCCCAATTTTTTAGAATGGTATATAAATACCTTGAAGATCTGGCTCTCCATCTCCCCACTGTCTCATCACTTTTAAACTTAAGTCAACTAAGCCACTTCAGTTCCCAGAAAAGCCAGGCTCTCTCTCACTTAAAACTCTCCCAAGTGCAGCCATTTTCTACACTTTGTATCTCCTATCCTTCATCCTTTACAACTCAATTCAATTGCTAGTTCCTCTGGGAAACCATCTCTGACAATCTAACAGCATCATCTATCCCCTCTTCTCTATTCCTGTAGGATACAGTAAATAGAACTTATATAGTGTTATATATATTGATTTGCTTCTCTATCCCCCTGGTTGAATCCTCAACTCCCTGAAAGCAGGGACTGTCTTTAATCTGTACATCAATAGCATTAAACACAGAGGTGGCATATAACAGCTGCTCATTAAACAGTTTGCTGACTCAGCGAAAAACTGCACCATGACCTAGTTTATTTAAAAATAAAATTAATGATGGGGAGCCTGGGTGGCTCAGTCAGTTGAGCCTCTGACTCTGGGTCAGGTCATGATCTCACAGCTGGTGAGTTCAAGCCCCAAGTCGGATTCTGCGCTGACAGCTCAGAGCCTGGAGACTGCCTCGGATTCTCTGTCTCCCTCTCTCTACCCCTCCTCTGTTTGTGTGTGCACTCACTCTCTCTCTTTCTCTCTCTCAAAAACAAAAAAATAAACATTTAAAAATAAAATAGATAAAGAAAATGTGGTTGTGTGTGCATGAGTGTGCACGTGTATCTATATATAATGGAATATCATTCAGTCATAAAAAAGAACAAAATTTTGCCATTTGCAACAAGTGGATGGAGCTACAGAGTATAATGCTAAGTGAAATAAGGCAGTCAGAGAAGGACAAATACCATATGATTTCACTCATATGTGGAATTTAAGAATCAAATTTAAGAAACAGAGAAAGTTAGAGAAAGACAAACACCATATGATTTTATTCTTCTGTGGAATTTAAGAAACAGATGAGCAAAGGAAAAAAAGAGAGAAAGAAACAGACTCTCTTAACTATAGGGAACAAACTGATGCTTACCTGAGGGGAGGTGGGTGGAGGGAGGGGTGAAACAGGTGATAGGGATTGAGGAGAGTGCTTATGATGAGCACTGGGGTGAGGTACAGAATTGCTGAGTCACTATATCATACACTTGAAACTAACATATCACTGTATATTAACTATACTAGGATGAAAATAAAAACTTAATTAAAAAAATAATAAAATCAGCAGCTTAATTCTTGAGACTGATAAGATGTACTATAGGTACATTCCAAGCCAATAGAACTAATCAACGCCATAAAACAATACTCTGGGTTTTACAAAGTTCTTAAGGAATTTACTCATTTATTTACAAATTCACAGTAAGAACTGATAGCATCTCAAATAGTATTTGCGGCCCACGAATCCCATCTTATTTTCACTACTGTTTCTACTGAAGGTGTTAAAATCTCAACCACAGTAAATACTCATGTCCAAGACGCTCAGCACATTGACTGGTTCAACAAACACTGTCCTGACATGTGACAATCCCTATCAAAGGCATCAGTGAACAGGCGGTGAACACAGGCAAGACGCCAACCTAGTTACACTTCACTTATCAGGAAGTTAGTTATCTGGTGACATCAAGTCTCCACAGAACCCAATGAGAACTAAGCAGAGGAGTTTAGGAGCTGTCAAAATACATGTTGAAGTCCATGTACTAAAGTACATACACTTTACTTCCAGAAGAGGCTCAGAGGTTATTACTCAGACACTAGTTGTTCTTATATTAAGCACAACACATTTGGTGACCAATTTCCTGGGCATCGGAATATTAGAAGAAAAGTTAAAAGTTCAAAAAAACCCTAAAAATGCAGACCCAAGACAACAGCAGAAAAGAATGATGACATGGAAAGGTGAAACACAAAAACCACAGACCTGGAGGGTTGTATGGCTAAGGAGCAATAATTCTATATATCTGAATTATGATACAACACACATTAATGTTTATAATTATGACTCTGGTTCATCAAAAAACAAAGATCATAAAAACAGATTAAACTACTTTAGTAGTGACAAGGTAAAAGTAGATGACATATTTTACAAAAAGAAACAAAGAATTAAAAATTGAGTATTGTATGTATCAAGAGTCAACTTTCTACTATTCACAGAATAAACTTTTCTGAAATAAAGCATTCCCAAATAACATGAGGCCTGCTGTCTCTAAGCTATGAATCACTGTCAGCCATTAACTAGTTCCTATGGCTACAGGTCTCACCATAATTATGTTACACATCCACTCTGAAACAAGCCTGGACCCAGTGGTCATTAGCTTATTAGTGGTAACAACTACCCAAACATATTAGACCATGGACACCATAGCCAAGGATACTGCAACAGGCTACCTACCATTCTTTAACAGACCACCATAGAGCTTCACAACCACACTGCCTGCCTCAGGGACCCTGGTATGAAAACTGGCTCATATGTGAGATCATTTTAGGGGGCTCTTGTGATACTTAGTAACTATATGTTGTGAGATTTAGAGAACAGCACGGTAGAGTGAAAAGAACATTCAGGAGCTATGTTGGGTACACAGAGCCCTAGGTTTGAATCCCTGCCTTATTAATTACCAGCTGTATCACTGCAGCACATTATGCTTGGAAACTCACTTTCATTTGGATAATATCCTCTACTTTCTATGCTTCTTATGAGGAATAAATCAGACAATACACATAAAGCGTCAATGTAGGTTTTCAAAAAACTAGCTATTATGATTATCAGATGGGACTATGAAAAGGGAACAATCTTAATTCACACTAGCACAAAATTAGTGAAACTGTATGCTGTGTTAATGGCAGAAGAAAAAATGTCTAAAGAAAAGGGCAGGCAGGTTCACATGATGGAAAAGTCACAGTAGAAGCCCTTGGACTCATAGGTTGGCTCATGGAAAAGTAGGTTAAAGTGAGAACTCATTAAAAATGTCTACACATACTCTGTAAAGACATCAATTTACAAGTAATGCAAATAATCTGATAGAAGTCCAGGCTTTCTTGTTGAGGAGAGGTCCACTTACTGGAGCTCTGCACTGATTTCCTTACATAAACAATACCCATACTACAATGTCTGGGATTGCCAGATCAGTCACTTTAAAGTAAACCAGGAACAGAAAGACATTTGGAAAGCAATTCCTTCCAGATTTTCAGGATTCCCCCCGACCAATCTTTATGGTTTACTTGCCCAAACTAATTCAAGAGTAGTTTCTTTAAATTAAAAAAAAAAAAAAAAAAAAAAAAAAAAAAAAAATCTCTCCTTTATGGGGTCTTTTCCAAAACATTAAAATGAGCTTTCTTAAAAGAACAAAAACCCTTTCCGTGGTCATATTTTATTAATTTATGCAATAATTTAAAGAATTACTTAACGATAATATAAACAGATTTTGGAACAAACACAACTAGCTTTATTTAGCTAAAGATACAGCTGAACTGGAAGAAGTGAAAGTGTCAATATAGCGGAGAACCACAAATCTCTTTTCCAGGTGGTGTCGGTATCAGTCAGCGGGTTTTATAGAAGAGAATGCTGATTAATTTAGCAATCAGCTGATTCGATAACTGCCAAAGAAGTTAATGCCTGAGTCATTCTAATTTGTCATAATCTGATTTCTGATTTCAAGTCATAATTTGACATGAAAGAAAAATAATATAATGTTTAAAACTTTTAAGGTTGGTACTATTAGAATTAGGCACCATCCACACCTTCAAACTCTCTGAATTTACTTATAACATTTTTATTTTGCAACTGAGTCTAAGTAGATCACAATACCACTGTGATTATATTCTGAATGTAATGCTTATATGCTGAATGTTACCATTAATATGTCTTTCTAGAATAAATTTTCTTTTAAAAGTGTTTTTCAAACTTTTTTTTTGGTGGTAGAAATACTACCACTATTTCCCATACATATTTTAAACAAAATGTTCCCAGAACTGTAATAAAATAATGAATGTAGAGCTGTTCTGAAAGTAGGGCCTAATTTCCCCACTACCCCCAGAACAATCTCTGAAGTCTTTCTGCAGAACTCTAGAGTTTCTTGAGACAAAGGTTGAAAACTGTTATTTATTTATTTATTTATTTATTTATTTATTTATTTATATTATTTTAGAGAGAGAGAGCTCGTGGGTTGGGGAGATGGGCAGAGGGCGAAAGAGAGAGAGAGAATCTTCAGCAGGCTACATGCTCAGTGTGGAGCCCAACGCAGGGCTTGATCCCATGACCCTGGGACCATGACCTGAGCTGAAATCAAGAGTCAGATACTCCACTGACTGAGCCATACAAGCACCCAGAAACTGTTCCTTTAAACTATAATTGGGGTGCCTGGCTGGCTCAGTGAGTTGAGCATGTGATTCCTGATCTCAGGGTCGTGAGTTCAAGCCCCACATTAGATGTAGAGCAAACTATAACCAAAAACAAATATTAAAACAAAAAAGTTATAGAACTTACTAAAAGGCCATTACTTAGCTAATCAGAATATTCAGTTAACCAAAATTATTTCTGGTTCTTATCAACTGCTCTAAGTTTGAAATACCATCAACTATATTAAAAAGCAATAATGAAAGAAACAACAACTGCTGGTGAGGAAAAGGAACCCTTGTGCACTGTTGGTGGGCATGCAAATTGGTGCAGCAATTGTGGAAAACAGTATGGAGATTCCTCAGAAAGTTAAAAACAGAACTACCCTATGATCCAGTAACTGTACTACAGGGTATTTACCCCCCAAACACAAAAACACTACTTCAAAGGGATACATGCACACCTATGTTTATTGCAGTATTACGTACAATAGCCAAATGATGGAAGCAGCCCAAGTGTGCACTGACAGATGAATAGATAAAGAAGATGTGGTATACACGTATATACAAAGGAATATTATTTAGCCACAAAAAGAATGAAATCTTGCCATTGGCAACAATATGGACGGAGCTAGAGAGTATAATGCTAAGTGAAATAAGTCAGTCAGAAAAAAACAAATACCATATGATTTGACTTGTGTGGAATTTAAGAAATAAATGAGCAAAAGGAAAAAAGAGAGAGAGACAAACCAAGAAAAACACTCTTCACTACAGGGAACAAAACCAGAGAGGAGGTGGGTAGGGGGATGGGTGAAATAGGGGAACAGGTGATGGGGATTAAAGAGTACACTTATCATGATGAGTACCGAGTAATGTATAGAATTGTTGAATTACTATACTGGATACCTGAAACTAATATAACACTGTATGTTAACTATACTGGAATTAAAACTTAATAAAAAATTTAATAATAAATATAATGAAAAAAATAAAAATGAAAAATTACAAGTAAATTAAATAATTAATAAAAAATAATGAAAAAAATTAAAACATTTTGCCAAACTGGGTATTTTGTTAAATTGGAGTATTTTTCTTTGCATGTCATTAAGCTGTCCTAAAGCAGAATAGATTCAACCACAACAAAGTCAAACCGAAGAGAGAAAAAAAGCAGGTCCTCAAAAGGGATTTTAAACAGCAGGTCTGATGAATGCTGAATGATGAACAAATTATGTAAATATCTACATCTTATTCGTTGTCTCTTAAGTAAATGTATCAAAGCAAGAAGTTCTGCCATTGTCAGAATTACCCTCCTAAAATCAGTCACAGTTAGCCTGACATCATGGAGATAGAGAGCAAACATGTGTCCAGCCCAATAAGCTGTTCTATCATATAATCTAAACTTGTAGGTATGAAAGGGGACCAGAGACCTACCTGGATCTCATTACTTTCTGATTTGGTGGTATCATCTTTCTACCAATTATAAAGACAACAGGTAACATCTGAATAAAATAATTCCCCCACAAACTTTGTCTTGGATACAGGTAGAAAAGCAAAGTAACTGAAACAGTAATTATGCTGATCTGATACTTTTCTATAATACTTCCAAAACATAAGTGACAGGTAGCTATAAGACACCTAGAGAAGGATTTTGGAAAGAACCTAAGAGTTTCTACACATAGAATTCAGTAAATTTAATAAATATTCTGTGAAGGGTAGAAACCTTCTTTTCAGGATGAATTAAACACTAGGCAACAAGGGGGTGCCTGGGTGGCCCAGTCGGTTAAGCGTCTGACTTCGGCTCAGATCACGATCTCACGCTTTGTAAGTTGGAGCCCCGTGTAAGGTTCTGTGCTGACAGCTCGGAGCCTGGAGCCTGCTTCAGATTCTGTGCCTCCCTCTCTCTCTGCCTCTCCCTCACTTGTGCTCTGTCTCTCTCTCTCAAAAATAAATAAACATTAAAAAACCTGGACAATAAGGAATTTTCTAAGATACAAAGTTTCTCCCCCCAAAACAACGTATGTAAATATGGAGCTGCAGTTTTTACCTGCATAGCTATGAGGATGTGGAACAAGAGTAACCAAACTATTCAGATCACATCTTGGCTAAAGTGAACTCCTCCTTTTAGCACACTGTTGGAAATAATATTATCAGTCTGTAGGACCAGAGAGGAATAGAACTTAAGCCTTGACATTTGTTTATCATCAAAAGAAAAAAAAAAAAAAGTCCTCAGAGGGTATTTCAGACTTTAAGCAATAGAAGAATAGAGGTCAAAGCCCCTTTTCTAACTACTGTTATCTTCTACTCGCCAGACATTTTTTCACCATATTATCCCTTTTTACTCATGTAATTACCAATTTTTAAAATTGATTTATATACTTGTTTACTATCTATTCCCCTTATCCTCCAGTAGAAGTCGCCCAACTTCATGAGGGCAGCTAGGAGCTCTGGTTTACCAGCCCTTCCCAGGTAGAACAGTAACTGCCAAGCTGAAGAGGTCCAATAAATATTTGCTGAACAAATGAATGAACAAACAAATTAATCAACTCCTCCTGCACTGGTATGACTGACCCTTCTTCATGATCCTCAGTCATGAATGTATTGATTTTGCGACTGATTTGGAAGTTAAAGTGGGAACTTCTGGTGAATGGATCCTGGGTAGGCCGAAGGGGGCAGGAGTCGAAAGATAACTACAAAACAGAGGTGCAGGCATTTAACTGTGCTAAGTACGTGAAAAATACTAATACGGTGACTGCTCCATAGGCTAGACAATTTACTTGCAAAATTATTATGAGCCATCCCTCACGCTCCAAAAAACTTTTGTTAAATGGACTGCTTCACTGGCAGAGCATATGTGGAGATGAAGGTTTCAACCGTATGGTAATTTCTGTAATAGGATATGTGTATGTGTATAGTTTTCGATGAAAATTTAAGATTTAATAAATGTTGCAATAATTTCTAGTATTTAACTATTTTAAGCTATACTGTACATAAAATATTCAAACCATATTATAGCACTTATTAGAGAAATGCAGTCTCAAATACTGATACTTAAAATTCTGTGATTTAGTCAGTAAGGCCTGAGAATCAAATTAGAACTTCTAGTCTCTAATGCATTCTGAAATATTATGCTCAAAAACAAAACATAATGACCAAACTGATGTTTTAAAATGTTAATGAAAAAAGGACAGTATACATAAAACAATACCCACAAAGACATAAATACCCATGAAAAAAGTATCATAAACAAAACTCCATCCACAAACATAAGGAAAAGTGTACATTGCATTTGCTACTTATAATACATCTACCTGAGCAGGAGACATATTCATAATCCAACAGAGTTACCTGTAAAATGCATTTTTTATAAAGTTAATACCTGATGTTCTAGCTGCAAACTAGGTTGGCTTGTAAGAATAAAGATGGCCACCACGACTAGGTAGCGCCCATGGCAGCATGAGGAAAAGCTTACTGATCGTAGGGAGGAGATGAGAAAATTTCTTTGTATAAAATAAAACAGTACTTCATTTTTAAATTACAGATATATGTTCTATTAATGAAAAATGACCTGCCACAGCTACTGCTGACAGCACCCAAGAGCTCAGGATGCCTCTCTTGAAGGATAACTTTAGGACTGCCTATCTTCGCACTTGCCTCCTGCACGAATCCTCATCAATAGGAATTCTTGAGGAATGTCACCATCAGTTCTCAAAAATCCAAATCACCAGGATTTCAAGAACAGCAGTAATAGTAGCATCTATTTATTATACACCAGTCACTGTCCTAAATCTTTCCATACATTATCTGATTTAATCCCTTTGATGACCCATTACACAACAGACACACAGTATTAATATCTGGATGGACAAACTTATCCTACTTAGAAATTTCTTGAGGTCTTACTCTTTTTGACCAGCTTGTATGTTATTTGATATACCAAGACAGGCTATGCCTGAGCCATTACCTCTCGATGCCAGGTAGCATAAGAAGTCCATTTTCTCCTCCAGGATCTCCCGGTTCATGGCACTTACCTTGCAAGACACTGCTTAGCTTCTGATTATCTGAGGTAGAGGTGTGCTGGCTCCAGACTGCACCAGCTTGTGGGAGCTGGACTGTGTACAAATATTCCCAATTCTGCATTCAGTGACATTACACTGGTGACTTAAAATTGACCAAGGTGGGAGTGTTTTACACCACAGAAATTGGCAAATCGGGGCCTTTTTTTTATTGGACAACTAGTCATTAAATATTTACTCAAATGCCACTGATCTAAGGAAATTTGTATTAACCGGACCTTTAGGTATCCAGAGCTCTCAGGAGAGAGGCAACCAATTCTCATAATTGCTCTCTTAGATCTAGAGTAGAATCTCTTCCTATTCATTTCTACAATATGACTCATCCTTGAACATCACAAACTTTTCAATCACTGTAATTCATCCTAAGATGCCACTGAGTACTAGACTCACCATTACTTTAAGAATAAAGAACACTGTCAATTCAATTGATATAACATCAACTGTAAGTTGCATCCTGATACCAGAAATACTGAAATTTTAAAAATGTACACATTAAAAACTGATGGGAAAAAATCATTCCTATTTTGCTTACTATCATTTTCCAATCTCAGAACCTTTGTTCCACATCTCCCTTCACTCTCGACACTCTACTCCTAGATCTGTCATCTTAATGGTTTCCCCAGTGCATTATACTCACAAATATCTTTACCTATAAACAGAATGAATTCTGTTCCACAATAGGGAAAATTCTAATTCTGAGAGTAGATACAGAATAAGAAAGGAAAATAATAAAGCATCAGAATTTGGTAGTGGGAGAGAAAGAAGCACGAAGAAGTAGAAAGGGAGGCTTCTCTGAGAAGCAGAAGACTGTGGAACAGAGGAAGAGGCAAAAAGGTTACACGTAAAAT
The DNA here is from genome assembly GCF_023721935.1 of Panthera uncia. Classification (NCBI taxonomy): domain Eukaryota; kingdom Metazoa; phylum Chordata; class Mammalia; order Carnivora; family Felidae; genus Panthera; species Panthera uncia. The sequence goes on along the minus strand of NC_064812.1, from coordinate 53,997,447 downwards.
CGCCTGAGCAGCATATATTACTATAAAGTTGGTTTTCATTTTATGGTGGGGATAGTTTATTACTAAGACGAACATTCAGATCTTCCCCAAAACTGCTCTCACGGCTTTGAGAAGATATGAATCTAGCCTAAGGTGACTAACATAACATGACACGAATCTGGCCTAACTTCCGTAACTAGCATTATGAAGACAAATAAAGCATATTTTCTGTCTTTTAGAAAATCACCAATTAAAGTCCAAAAATACTTTTGAGGTATCTCAACTTTTATGAACAGTATTAAAAAAAACTTGGAAATGATTCTACTTACTCTCCATCCACTTCTGGTCTTCTACACACACAATGAAACTTGCCACCAAAATCAATATAAAGATCATTCTCCACAATATGAAAGATGCGTCCAATAACTAGTTTATCCTTGGCAGGTCCCATCTGTGTAAGAGGAGAATGTCTCAGCATAGACGCAAAGGATTCCACATTTTTTGGAGAGCCCTAAAAATAAAAACAGATATTTATATGCATATAATTCAATATAAACATATAATATGATAGATATAAGAAAATCTTACAGAAGAAAATTTTAAAAGTCAATGTGCCATATATATTTACATTTTGTAGCAATACTAAAAAATATTTAAATGGAATTGGGGGGGTATTTGTTTTTTTGAGGGGGGAGCACAAATGAGAGAAGGCAGAGAGAGAGAGGGAAAGAGAATCCTACAAGGGGTAAGAGAGAGAGAGAGAGAGAGAGAGAGAGAGAGAGAAACGGGGCTTACCCAAAGCGGGACTCGTGTTTTACCCAAAATGGGACTTGTGCTCACCCGAGCTGGGGCTCATGCTCATCTAAAGTGGGGCTTGGGCTCCTTCAGTGAGGACTCAAACTCACAAACCGTGAGATCATGACCTGAGTCAAAGTCAGATGCTTAACCAACTGAGCCACCCAGGCACCCCTGGAACTTTGCTTTAAAAAGCTAGATATAGTCTTCAACTTCTTCTTCCTCCCTTTCCTTCTTGAAGAAGAGACCAAGAAAAGCCCTTGATGGCAGATAATACAGATGTGGTGGCTCAGAGTAGAATCTGGAATGTGAACAAAGTAAGAGTATCCTTAGACAAAGGCTCCTAGCATGGGGACAGAGGGAGGTCGGTCTGAGCATATGAGTACAGTATCCAAGAAGGTGACTCACTTTATTCCTAATATTGATCATCTGCCAAAAAACAAAACAAAACAAAAAAACCCTTCAAATTCAAGTTTAATGAGAGTGATTAAACAGTATGGAAGTTCCTCAAAAATAGAACTACCATATGATCCAGTAATTCCACTACTGAGTGGAATAAAATGAAAATACTTGGGGCGCCTGGGTGGCTCAGTCGGTTAAGCGTCCGACTCCGGCTCAGGTCATGATCTCGCGGTCCGTGGGTTCAAGCCCCGCGTCGGGCTCTGTGCTGACAGCTCAGAGCCTGGAGCCTGTTTCAGATTCTATGTCTCCCTGTTTCTCTGACCCTCCCCTGTTCATACTCTCTCTCTCTCTGTCTCAAAAATAAATAAATGTTAAAAAAAAAAATACTAATTCAAAAAGATACATGTACCCCTAGGTTTATTGCAGCATTATTCACAATAGCCAAAGGATGAAAGCAACCCAAGTATCCAGTGACAGATGAATGGGTAAAGAAGATGTTGTATATATACATACAATGGAGTACTACTCAGTCACAAAAAAGAATGAGATCTTGTCATTTTCAACAACATGGGTGCAACGTAGAGCATATAACGCTAAGTGAAATAAGTCATATGGAGAAAGACAAATATCACATGATTTCACTCATATCTGGGATGGAATGATTTCACTCATATGTGAAATTTAAGAAACAAAACAAACAAAAGAACAAATAATAAAAGAGACAAACCAAAAAACAGACTCTTAAATAAAGAGAATAAACTAGTGGTTGCCAGAGAGGAGATGGGTGGGAGGGTGGGTGAAATTGATAAAGGGTATTAAGAGTATACTTATTGTGATGAGTGTTAACGTATAGAATTGTGGAATCATATTGTACACCTGAAATTGATATAACACTGTATGTTAATTATACTTAAATAAAAAATAACCCAACAAAAGGGTTTTTTAAATTTAAATATAGATTAAGATAAACATGATTAAAGGTCTTTCAGTTACCAGGATGAACATGAGTCCTTGTTATATAATATTTTTAAATAGCTTTGTTACAATTTTCTTCTTCTTCCTAAAGTAAAATTTCAAGGAAAAATAGCTTCTTGTTTTGTGCTGCTCATTTTCCAATCTTTTTACAGATTGAATTTACCTGAGGTAAGACTGATCCTATAATGCAGGCTCCTTACCTTTTAATTTTTTTTAAACTTACAAACTTTTTTCCAAACACATGCTTTTTCCGAAATCCATGAGTACAGACTTGTACCTTCTACTCATCTTTAATTTGTGCATGTGGTATGCGCATTCTTTGGCTCAAACTAAGGGAACTACTAAGTTTCTATTTGTGAGAAGTGATTACAGAAGAATACTAACAATTTACCTACATCCTGTATTTGGAGTAAGTTTTACATCTGTTATTTAAGAGAGAATTATTAAGAGTTCGAGAGAATACTTACCTTAAAAACTATTAAACCATTCTTATGACTCATTTTCAATGAGTGTAGTACTCCAAGGATTACAAACTCAAATGCCAGGCTGGGTGGGGACTTGGTAACGAGCAGAATACGTGCCAGTCTAAAAGGCAGAGCCACTACTCAGCTCTAGCTGCAATTGCAATTCAGGTCCAGTGTTGCCACATCTTTTGATTTTCCAAGAAAAGCCAAAAATCCAAGTATCGATGTAAAATTTCTAATTTTTCAATGTTCGCACATTGAAAAAAAGCCTTTCATTTTATAAATCTGATGAAACACACTTTGGCCCAAAGACCAAAGCTTATGACCTTTGCCTCAAGAAAAAGAAAGTCAAAGGAAATGAAAGTCGAAACATTTGGCTGATACCAAGTCCTTCAGATGCTAGAAGGAGGGTATGGTGATGGGTTTGTTTCAGAGGGTTGAAACACACTGGGAAAGAATCCTGAGTACTAAGTGTCGATCTAAACCAAAGACAAGTCAGAAGATCTAGATGGCAAACAGAACCAAAAAGGTAGCCAGGAATATCATGCTTTGAGCCGTAACACTAGTTTTATAACTCTACAGAATATGATATTAAAGGTCCTTAAACAAGCACCTTGAAAAAATAGTTCTCTCTTGCAGACAGCCAAGGATGAAACACATCCTACAGGCTCAACACAAACAAAGGCTAGGAGTTGCCCTCTAGAGGCCGTGCAAACAGTAACACCAACCCAGCAGTGGCAAGAGCAGCTACTACTACTATTCGACTAGCCAGCCACTATGTCATCCACAACAGCTGCCACCAGGGCGGCTGAAAAGAGCACCACTCAAAGGAAAAAACAGAATATCAATGCTGGGCTCGCATCCTGCCTGCAGTCAAAGAGGGTCCCTCCCCTTTGTCCCTAGGACCTGCTTTCCCAGTACCTCACTCCTGTGGTTGACAGCTCCTCCTTCCTCACTCCTCCCCCTCCTCTTCCTCCTTTTCCTTTCCCCCCCTACTTTGGAAGACTTCCAGTTGAAGCCAGGGTCTAATTAAAACAGCCTTAGATGACAGGGAGATCCAGTAGTAAATCTAATGGTTAAACATTTATTGAAAATAATTTAGCCACCACTAGGGCCTGTTCCTAAAATAACACAATTTCCTTCATAACTGTGAAGAGATTTTTGGGCTAAGATTAGTATGATAGTAAAAGGTGTTTCCTAAGTTTCAGAAAATAATTGAATGTTATCGACTAATTATTTAATAAGACCTCAAAACTTTTAGTTCTGTCGTGAAATATTTATACTATAAACTTTACAAAGTTATGAATATTTTATATTGAAGTATAATTGACAAATAACATTATGTTATGCCATTAAAACAATTTCAGGTATACAACATAATGATTTGATACTTGTGTATACTGTGAAATAATCACAATAAGCCTACTTAACATCCTTCACTATACATACTCACAAAAAAACATGATGAGAATTTTTAAGATCTAGTGTCTTAGCAACTTCCAAATATACAATATAGTATTATTAACTATAGTCACCATGCTGCATTCCCTTGACCTATTTATTTTTTTAAGTGTAAGTGTGCATCTTTTGACCCCATTTACTGCCCCCACCCTCTAAACTCCTACTTTTGGCAACCCCAATCTGTTCTCTGTATCTATGAGCTTTTTTTAAATGAGATTTTTGGTTTTTGTTGTAGATTCCACATATAAGTGAGATCATATGCATTTGTCTTCCTCTGACTTACTTCACTTAGCATAACGAGGCCCATGAATGTTATTGCAAATGGCAAGATTTCCTTCTTTTTTCATGGCTGAACCATTTATGGCATTCCATTGTATATATGTATATGCACATATATACACACCATGTTTTCTTTATTCATCCATCAATGGACACTTGGGTTGTTTCCATATCTTGACTATTATAAATAATGCTGCTATGAACATGGTGGGTGGTGCATACATCTTTCTGAGTTAATGTTTTGACTTTCTTCAGATAAACACCAGAATTGAAATTGCTAGGTCATACGGTAGTTCTTTTTTTAACTTTTTTAGAAACCTCTGTACTGTTTTCCATAGTGGTTGTACCAATTTACATTTCCACTAACAGTGCACAGGGCTCCTTTTTCTCTACATCCTCACCAACATTTATTATTTCTTGTCTTTTTGATAATAGCTATTTTAACAGGTGTGAGGTGATATCTCATTGTGGTTTTGCTTTGCATTTCCCTGATTAATGATGTTGAGAATCTTTTGCATACTTGTGGGCCATCCATGTCTTTTTTGGAAAAAGGCCTACTTAAATTTCCTGTCCATTTGTGTTGTTTGTGGAGATTTTTTGCTACCAAGTTATAAGAGTTCTTCATATATTTGGGATATTAACCTCTTATCAGATATATCACTTGTAAGTACTTTCTCCCATTCAATAGAATGCATTTCACTTTGCTGATTGTTTCCTTCCTCTGCTGTAAAAAGCTTTTTAGTTTGACGTAGTCCCACTTGTTCATTTTTACTTTTGCTGCTTTTGCTTTTGGTGTCAGATTTAAAAAATCATTGCCAAGACCTATGTCAAGGACCTCACCACCTATGTTTTCTTCCAGGAGATTTATGGTTTTAGGTCTTACATTCAAGTCTTCAATCCATTTTGAGTTACTTTTTGTGTATGTTGAAAGACAGTGGTCCAATTTCATTCTTTTGCATGTAGCTGTTCAGTTTTCCCATCACCATTTATTAAAGAGACTGTCCTTTCCCCTTGTATATTCTTGGCTTTTTCATCATAAATTAACTGAACATATACCCACACCTAGAAGTGTGGGTTTACTTCTAGGCTCTCTATTTTGTTCCATTGGCCTATATGTCTGTTTTTATGCCAATAACATACTGTTTTGATTACTACAGCTTTGTAATATAGTTTGAAATCAGGGATTGTTGTGCCTCCAAGTTCTTTTTTCTCAAGATTGCTTCGTACATATGTATATGTATATATATATTTATATATATGTATATGTATATATATATATATTTAGATATTTTTTTAATGTTTATTTTAGAGAGAGAGAGAAAACAAGTTGGGGAGGGGCAGAGAGGGAGGCAGGATCCAAAGCAAGTTCTGTGCTGACAGCAGAAAGCCCGATTCAGGGCTTGAACTCACAAATTGTGAGATCATGACCTGAGCCAAAGTCGGACACTTAACCAACTGAGCCACCCAGGCACCTCATGAATAATTATATTTTAAAGAAGATTTTAAATTCAAGTAGTAATGGTACTGTTTTTTGTTCCATTATTTTTGCCTCTACTTTGTCACATTTTACAGTGGAAGTCAATGTATTTTCAGTGAGTGAAATGATTTTACCACAAGCATAAGATCCCTGGGTTAACACTTGAATTTGCTTTTAAATTGTAAACTCCTTATACTGTTTGGATGCTATGTCAAGTAATCAGACAAAGCTCTCCTTCAAAAATCATAATCCAGAACCATTTCTGAATTCCTCATTTACTTGTCAAATGTTTTCTAAAAACAATATATGTAGCAATTCCTTCAATACATGTTGACAACCACCATTGTTAGCTGAAGCAGACTACAGAGACTGTAGGCAGACTGTCACCTGCTGGGTATTATCATGGAGCTCAGTGTCTAACCCTGGTTATGGAAAATGTTGCTATAAACCTCATTCATAGAGTTGTCATAGATAAAGCAGGTACCTAAGAGTTGACTGCTTCCTTTAAAAATTGATTATACAGCATGGGCGCCTGGGCAGTCAGTCAGTCGGTTAAGCATCTGACTCTTGATTTCCGTTCAGGTCATGATCTCACAGTTCATGAGTTTGAGCCCCGCATAGGGCTCTGCGCTGACAGCTCAGCTCAGAGCCTGGAGCATGCTTTGGATTCTGTGTCTCCCTCTCTCTGCTCCTCCCCTCCTCACACACACACACACACACACACACACACACACACACACTCACTCTCTCTCTCTCTCTCAAAAATAAATAAACATTAAAAAAATTTTTTTAAAATGTCATGTTCTAAGATCCTATATAACTCAGTACTATACAATTTCTTTCTTGTCAATTGAAGTATAATTAACATACAGTGCTATATCAGTTTCAGGTGTACAATATAATGATTCAACAATTCTATACATTACTTAGTGCTCATCATGGTAAGTGTGCTCTTAATCCCCTGTATCTATTTCCCCCACTTTCACCCACCTCCCTTTTGGAAACCACCAGTTTGTTCTCTGTATTTAAGAGTTTGGTTGTTGAGTTTTTGTTTTGTTTTGTCTTTTTTCTTTGTTTACTTGTTTTGTTTCCTAAATTCTATATATGAGTGAAATCATGTGGTATTTGTCTTTCTCTGTCTTATTTCACTTAACATTATACCTTCCATTTCTAGTACTATACACATTCTTTGGTAACATTCATGACATGTAAAATCAATCGTTAAATGTTTGTCTTCTTTGCTTCAAGATGGAAAAGATGTCTGTTTTGTTCACTACTAAAAAAGTTTACATAAATATATTATCTTGGTTCCTGGAAGAAAAAAAAATAGGATAGAGTATTTGCTGACGATTCTAAAAAGAAACTTCTGAAATCAATTTCCATCCTATCCATGGCACCATCCCTTTCTATATTGTCCATATTCCAATGTTTAACAAACAATAGTCAAAACTTGCTTTCAGGGATCTCCTATAAAATGCTACTGCTATCTACTTCTACTTTTTATTCTAACCCTGCACAATAAAAACACAGGGACAACTAGTAAAGAATGTCTAGGAAAAGGATCCAGGGCAGGAATTGGCTCATATATAGGCACTCAAAAAAGTCCCTATGGTAAAAGTCTCTGTGAACACAAGATGAGACTACCAAAATAGTTCCACAGGAATACAACTGTAAGATGGGTTACCTAAATTAATTCTGGGCTATCTGGGGTTCATTCTCCAAATTCATTCAATCTAAAGACATTCACGATCCCATTTTCATGAAAAGAGATACTGATAGCCCACAGTGTAAATGATGTACACGGCAAAGCAACTACTTAAATTAACATCTGTAGAAACATAACGACCTATAATCATGACAAGGTTTTGTCATGAAGAAGTATCTTCTGCCTCATATCAATTAGGTCAAAACACAGAAGTATAAAAGTGTCGTTTGCTATTAAGTGCACGGGGAAAATGATAGCCCCAGGGCTTTAAATACCAGCCTAGAGGTTAACATAAGGGATCTGAAAGTTTGTGTAACTGTCCTAAAAGAAATCTTTATCTCCTTTGGCCTCAGGCCAAGATTTCAAAACAACAACAACAAAAAAAACCCAAAACAAACCCAAAACAAACAAACCCAAAAAACCCAACATCTAATTCTGCAGATGGCTTAATGGCAAGGCAAACTGAGTTCCCAATTTCACAGGTTCTCTAGTATTAAAATTGGGGCATTGATTAGGAAGGTGGCGAGTCCTGAAATTTAGCACGGGACATATGGGCAAATGCTGATGAACCTGCAGCCCCTAGGCCCCTAACCTGTGCCAGGTATCCTCTGCCAGTAGAAGCGGCCCTTCCATCCCAGTGTGAGGAGGTTGGTCTTCCCTTTCCTGAAGTACCAGCAGTGGTCAACCCTGAGGTAGCTGTAGGGGCCCACTGGTCCTCCTAAGTGTCCATCTCTCCCACTTCTCAGCGCTTGCAGACCCGCACTGTTCAATATGGTATCCACTAGACACAGGCAACTATTCAAATTCAACTAAAATTAAATGGAATTTAAAATTCAGTTCCCAAATTGCACTAGCCACATTTCAAATGCTCAACAGCCATATGCAAACAGCACAGATAGTATATATTTCCATCATTACAGAAAGTTCTATTGGATAGGACTAGACCTATAACCAAATTCAAGTCTCAGCAGACCCCAAGGGGTGAGATATAAAGTATAGTCCATGAAGGGGTATACTACACACCAAAAAGAACTATATGATTTTGTTAACTGAAATCAGTAGAAACTAAGGATCTGTATGGGAATAGATCCTAAGGGTCCTGGGTCAGGGTGAAGGGAAGACAGTATGGCCTTGGGCCAAATTGACTAATATGGGCTCACCGAGCAGAGATTCAGATACAATGTCAGCTTAAGAGGCTAGGTGTGGGTTTTGAAAGTTTGCTTGGTTGGCTGAATAAAATCTGAACCAAAAGGTAGACTACACTAGACAAAGTTGAAATACCAGAACTTCCGTAGGATACCACAGAAGAAGGTACCCAAATGCTTGGAGAGAACAGAATGTTGGAGTGGACCTTTTCACCTAGCCCTCCCTTACTGTGGTCCCCAGGAGGATCTACAAGATACTCAGTTCACCAAACCTAAGGGAAAGGCACTTGTGAGGGGAACACCAGCATTTCTGAACTGCTGTGTGGTGACTGTTCTCTGCAGGACTGACTGGTGGGAGCTGCTGCCATAAAGAGCTCTCTGAATTCAGTGGAGATAATGAGACCCTGAAGTGGCAGGAGTCAGGTCAGCACTCACTAGCCAACAACATGATGGGCACGGTTATCATAATGCAACAGAGTGTAAACAGTAATCAAAACAGTCTGACTTGAAGAGCTCTCTGGTGGTGGCTGATTGATTATGGTGTCCCAGAAATGAAACAGATAGGAAAACGCTATAGTTCTAATGAACAGCCTGCCCTGAATCACCACAAATGACTGCCAGGGCCACTCAACAAATTCCCAAACTTGAACCAATTCCCAGACACTGAGTCCTCTGAATGAAGAGGAGATCATGCAGACTGAGGAAGGATCCTGCTACATAGCTAAAAATGTGTACTGTCGATCTTCCTACTAGCTCTCCTAAAGGGAGTTGTGACTGTTTACTAGGGTGTCCACTGGGGAAGGAGAAATAATCACACTTTTCAAGGGTTATGTGAACTGACATAACTCTTGAAGACCCAATCTGCTTCTAGTCAGAATAGAGGCTTATGGGGGCATGGAGGAGGAGAATGGAGTTTTAGCTCAGGCCCATCCCCTGCACTCACTTTGTGGTTGTTTCCCAAGTTCTAGAATGCATAATGGGAATAGCTTTACTCAGCAACTGGCAGAATGCCCACATTTGTTCCTTAATCTGTGCAGTGAGGACTATTAAAGTTGGAAAGGAGAAGCAGAAAATATTAGAACTTCATCTACCTGCCAAACAAGTACATTGAAGGTAATACCACATTCCCGGAGGCACTGCAATGATTAGTGCCAAGGACCTAGAAGATGCAGGATGGTGATTTCTACCATATTCCCACTTAACTTGCCTATGTGGCCCTATAGAAAACAGATGGGTCTTAGACAGTGCTAATTTAGTACCATAAACTTAATCAAGTAGTAACTCCAACTACAGCTGTTATTCCAGATGTGGTTTCATGGCTAGAGCAAATCAAATACCCCCTATCACCTGGTATGCGCTAAGTGATCCGACAAATGCTTTCTTTTTCTAGGTCTAATAGTAAACAACACATACTTCAGAGTTACATCAATTCACCAGCTCTGTCATAAACTAGCATACAGGGGCTTTGCCGCTTCATTCCACCGGACATCATATTGGTCTGTAACACATACTGATTGGACTTGGAAGCGGGAAGTTGCAACTACTCTAGACACATGGTAAGACACATGTATGCTAGAGGGTAGGAAATAGATCTCACAAAAATGCTGGGCCTTGGTGAAATTCCTAGGAGGCCAGTGGTCTGGGACATTTTTACCACTAAGAGAGATGTGCAGTGCTTACTGGGTCTCTTTGAATTTTGGAGGCAACAAATACCTTATTTGGACATTCTTCTCCAACTCTTTTACCAAAGTGACCCAAAAAGCTGCCAGTTTTTTGAAGAAGGCTCAGAATAAGACAAAGCTCTACAATAGGTCCAGACTACCAGGCAAGCTACTCTACTACCTGGGCTTTAAGACCCTGCAGATGTGGTAGTATTTCAAGTATCTATAGCAGATAAAGCTGTAGAATGGAGATTTTGCCAGACCTCTCCAGGTGAATCATAATGCAGCTAGAGTGGCCCTGAAAGACAGGGATAAAGGAACAGCCTCCCAGGGGACAGAACTTTGAGCAGTGCACCTGATCTCTTTGCCTGGAAGGAAAGATAACCTAAGGTATGGATCTATATTAATCTGTGTGAAGTGACCAATGATTTTGCTGGGTGGTCAGGGATTTAGAAGGCACATGAGTGAGAAATAAATGGCAAGGTCTGGGAAAGAGGTATGTGGATAGACCTCTCTGAATGGGCAGAGTGAGAAAATAAATGAGTCACATGTAAATGATCTCTTTAGCAGAAAGAATCTTAATAATCAGGGGATGATAACCAGTCTTGTGGATGTCAACCTCTTTCCCCAGCTATTCCTGTCCCCCACCAATGCATTCAATAACAAAGGTACCACAGGAGCAGGGATGTGCTTCTGTCTTAGTGGTAAGAGGGGTATCTCAACATATCCCAGAGGCCGCGAACCAATGAAAAATTTTACCAAGGTGGCAGGTCCCTGAATTTTCGTGGGATGGAGGGTTATGCATTGATTCAGAAACACTGACTTCTAGTCACCCATGTTAATCTGGCTATAGTCACTGCTAAATGACCAATATGCCAACAGCAGAGACCAACAATAAGCTTCCAATATAGCATCATTCCCTGAAATGATCAGATTGCTACCTGGTGGCAGGTTATGCTGAGCCATTCTACATAGAAAGGACAGTGATATATTATCACTGGAATAAACACTTACTCTAAATATGGATTTGCCTTTCCTGCCCACAAAGCTCTATCAAAACCACCACCCACCTTACAGAATCTCTTATTCATTGTCATGGTATTCCACACAGCAGTTTCTAACCAAAGAAATCATTTTACGGAAATGATGTGGGATCATGGGCTCATGTTTAGGGAATTCACTAGTCTTACCAGTGCTGGGCCTGACAGGCTAGGGAAATAATCCTTTTTTAAAAAAATTCAACTTTCTAATTTGAGATCATTGTAAATTCACATGTAATTAAAAGAAATAATACACAGAGATCCCCTGCACCCTTTACTCAGTTATCCCAAGGCTAACATCTTGTGAGACCACATAAGATACCAAACCAGGAAACTGACACTGATACAATCCACCAACAGTATTCACATTTTTACCAGTTTTACACCCAATTACTTGTATGTGTATCTAGTTCTACACAATTTTATCACATGTGAAGATTCATGTATTCACCACAGTCACGTTACAGGACAGTTCCGTCACTGCAAGGATCCCTCATGCTGCGCTTTTATAACTCCCCATCTTCCTTCTGATCTCCACCCCCATCTCTAACTTTTAGCAACCACTGATCTCCATCTCAATAATTTTGTCATTTCACGAGTGTCATAAACAGACTCATACTGTGTAACCTTTCGGAATGGGCTTTTTTCACTCAGCATAATTCCCCTGAGAGTCATTCAATTTGTTATGTATATCAATCATTTATTACTTTTTACTTCTAAGTAGTATTCCATGGTATGGATGTACCACAGTTTGTTTTATCATTCAACAGTTGAAGAACATCTGGGCCGTTTCCAGTTTTTGGTGATTACAAATAAAGCCACTATGAACATTTATATACAGGTTTTTATATGAACGTAAGTTTTCATCTCTCTGGGATGAATCCCCTGTGTGCTGGTGCACACATATCTCCTTTAGTAGAACCCAACCGTCTCAATTTGGGTAACCAGCCAGAGAAGAGCTGCTGAACTATGACTCCTGGAATGGAAGTCCACCTCTGATTATCTGACAGTGGCCAAGAGCAGAGTGCTTTAAAAAGCAAGGCAAAATCCAAAATGAACCAACATTGCTTAATTTTATTCCCAAATCCCTACAAACCAGGCTCCACTCAACCGTGATAGTTTCCTTTATTTCATTTGTTATTTAATGCCACCAGACAAAAGCAAACTTAAGGGACATAATCATGTTATTAAAATTATTATTGGGGCGCCTGGGTGGCTCAGTCGGTTAAGCGTCTGACTTCAGCTCAGGTCATGATCTCACAGTCCGTGGGTTCGAGCCCCGCGTCGGGCTCTGTGCTGACACCTCAGAGCCTGGAGCCTGCTTCAGATTCTGTGTCTCCCTCTCTCTCTGTCCCTCCCCTGTTCATGCTGTTTCTCTGTCTCAAAAATAAATAAAAACATTAAAAAAAAACCAACTTTAAAAATTATTATTAACATAGGGGCACCTGGTTGGCCCAGACGGTAGACTATGCAACTCTTGATCCTGGGGTTGTGAGTTTGAGCCTCACACTGGTGTAGAGATTACTTAAAATAAAAGTGTTTAAAAAATGCTTTAAAACATTTTTTTAAAATTATTACATAATCAAAAGAGGAAATTTCAATATAACCTTGAAAAAAAAAAAAAAAGAATACCCAAACACCTTAAAAGAATGGAGATTTCTGAGCAAAAACGAAAGTTAATAAAGATACACAAAGTTAATGCTGACTTGGGAAGTCACTAAACAACCTGAAAGAGTATGATCAGATCATATGACCACCCATGAAACAAAATACATACAGAATATATTTAGAATATATTTATCTTTTACTTTAGGAAATGTATAGTATAATTTATAAGCATATTATAAGTGTTGACTTTTTCCTAGAGATTTATACCTACTTCAATTCACTCCTATCATTTTTTTGACTAGTAATTTTCTCTAAACATGCTTTGAAAATGTTAGACTCCACTGTGAAACTAAGCACTTCAAAAGACTTTCCTTACTAACTCAGGGATAACTCACCTAGAATTTCATAATGTAAAAACCAGCTGGCACCATGGTTAAAATCAGAAATCTTTTTCAACATTCCTTTACATATTCGTTTTTAATTTTTTTAATGTTTTATTTTGAAAGAGAGAGACAGAACGAGAGAGACAGAGGAGGGGGGCAGAGAGAGAGAGAGATGGAGACACAGGATCCAAAGCAGGCTCTAGGCTCTGAGTTGTCAGCACAAAGCCTGACAAGGGGCTCAAACTCACAAACTATAAGATCATGACCTGAGCTGAAGTTGGTCACACAACCGACTGAGCCATCCAGGTACCCCTACATAAAATACTGGTATAAGGTGCCTGAGTAGCTCAGTTGGTTAAGCATCTGACTCTTGACTTCAGCTCAGGTCATGATCTCACAGTTCATGAGTTCAAGCCCCACATCGAGCTCCACACTGACAGTGTAGGACCTGATTGGGATTCTTTCTCTCCTCTCTCTGCCCTGTTCTCTCCCTCTCAAAATAAATAAATAAACTTAAAAAAAAAAAAATAAAGAGAATAAAACATTGGTACAATTTTTAAGTCGTCAATATAAAACTAGTGAGAAAAAAAGGGTAAATAAAACTAAAGAATATTACTACTATAAGAATTTAGTAGGCTTAAAATTTACTCTAAAAATAAGAGAATTTTCCCCCTGATATTAAAACAAATCCTTTAAATAAGGTATATTTTGGATTTTTTTGGTATTCTGGGAGAACAAAATATCTGATTTACATGTTCTGTCTTCTGGAACGTTCCAACATTTTGAAATAAAAAATACCAGTAAGAAATATTCATGAAAAAATGAAAAACATATTTTTTAAAACCTGCATGAAAGCTAATATGTTGCTAAAATAAAAATATAAACTGTCTTGTAACATTACTATTCTATGTAAATAAACTAACATAGTAAAATGTTATTCTCTTATCTTAAAAGAATAAAACGTTCTACCGTGTGGTCTCAAAACCTCTCGCAAACCATTTTTCAATGTGCTGAAAATCATATGCTACCCTCTACCGTTGAGAAACAGTATTATTCACAAAGCAGAAAACTAAATATTTGCTCAACTATTGCCACCTTGTGGCTAAAAGATGGGTCATCTGCTATAGCATAGCTTCCAATTGGCTTAACAGATTCTACAAATCTCTACTGTGTAAGTGACATAACAGCATCAGAGGTTTTAAAATATTTCTTTAGGGATGCCTGGGTGGCTCTGTCAGTTAAGCATTCCACTTCGGCAGGTCATGATCTCGTGGTTTGTAAATTGGAGCCCGGAGTCAGGCTCTGTGCTGACAGCTCAGAGCCTGGAGCTGCTTCGGATTCTGTGTCTCCCTCTCTCTGCCCCCTTCCCACTCAGTCACTGTCTCTCTCTCAAAAATAAATAAACATTAAAAAAAAAAAAAAATCTTTAGAAAATAAATAAAAATAAAATATTTCTTTTAAAAAAAAAGAGGAAAATGTATCTAAGTTAAAAAATATATACATAGCAGGGGCACCTAGATGGCTCAGCTGATTAAGTGTCAGACTCGATTTTTGATCTCTAGGGTTGTGAGATGGAACGCTGCATTGGACTCTGCGCTGACAGTCCAGAGCGTGTTTGGGATTCACTGTCTCCCTCTCTCCCTGCCCGTCCCCTGTGCATGCTCTAAATACACACATACATACACACATACATACATACATACATTTAAGAAAAACAATAAAAACATAAATAAAAACATTAAAAAATATATATTTTATATATATGCATACATACTTAGCAAACATTTACCAGGTCGTCTATACATAAGAGTATGTCATGCTGAGGGCACCCAGGTGGCTCAGTTGGCTAAGCATCTGATTTCTGCTCAGGTCATGGTCTCATAGTTCATGAATTCGAGTCCCACATCCAGTGAGCTTGAGCCCCGCTTCAGGAGTCTCTCTCTCCCTCTCTCTGCCCCTCACTCACTCGCACTCTCTCTCTCTCAAAAAAAAGAGTATGTTGGTTACAAAAATGAAAGGAATTGGTTCCTACCCTCAAAAAAACCCCACAAAGAACTAGTAGAAGAGATAGCTAGATAAACCAGTATTAAAGGTAATAATAAACCAAAGAAAAACAGAAGTGGGTAAGTAAGCATGGGATGAGGATGGCACTTACAAACAACAGCATTTCAGGTCCTTTAAATCTGAGATCCCTCTAACTAGTAGCTTCAATAAAATCTTAGGATAAGTATTTCATGATGAACTGCCCTTGATTAAATCACCCCCACAGGGAATGTTCCTTTTTGAGAAAAATTTGCCTCGCTCTTACTGAATAGCACTTACTTCTGGAGGTACACATACACATACCTACATTGGCACTATGTTGGCAAGGATAAGAATTAAATCAATGGGTATAATTTCAACCTATTGTTGAGTATACACACATATTGTTAAATCTAATAACAGGTCACCCAAGATATTATAACTGTATAAATTTAATTCCAATTTGCATCAACAAATACATACTTAGTCCCTAACTTATGTGCAAGGCATTATGCAAAGAATCAAAAGAGTGAATAAAAAAATGATTCCTAATCTCCAGGGAACTACAATCTAAAGAACAGGATAGAACAAGTACTCCAATGACTTCAGTATAACTTAAGAGTTGTGTGTGTACCATAAAGGGAATATCAAATAAAGTTCCAGGACATTCAAAAGGAGTTTTGCCTGGTTGATGAGATGATAAACGCCTCGTGGAGAGATGATTTTTACAATGGAATTTGCAGGTACAGAAGCTAATTCCAGGGGAAAGAACAAAGACCAAAGGAAAAAAAAAAACAACAATGATTTGTTTAAGCAACAGCAAACTACTTACACGGAGAAATATTTTTGAGCAGAAACTGTTTTACAAATGAAATCTTACATATAAACCCAATATATATGACATAAATGTAGCATTTTCTGAGGATAAAGTATATTTTATGGCTCAAATTGATAGCACTTACTTATTATGAAGTCAAAAAACGTGATGATGGGGGTGCCATGGTTAAGCAGCCAACTTCGGTTAAGTCTGAGGGTTCAAGACCCGCATCAGGTTTTAGGCTGACAGCTCAGAGCCTGGAGCCTGCTTCTGATTCTGTGTCTCCCTCTCTCTCTGCCCCTCCCTCTCTCTCTGCCTCTCTCTCTCTCTCTCTCTCTCTCTCTCTCTCTCAAAAATGAATATTTTTAAAAAGTTTTAAAAAATGTGAACATGAAGTTATTGTGATAAAAATCACAATTTGATATCAGTGGTGAAGAATAACAACCCCAGTTCCCAATTTCTGTATTTTGTTTTAAGGGCTCAATATCAAGAAATATCCGATATGGAAAAAGAGGTGAGGAAACAGGCATTTTCATGCATTCCAAGTGGGAGTGTGGTGCAAACAAGTTTTATCTACCAAAGCTCAAATTACCTGTACACTTCTGCCCCAGCATATATCCTATAAGTATGCAAAAAATATGTAAATGCTCACTGTAGCAGGTCTGTATTTAAAAAAAAAAAAAAAAAGCAGAAAACAATCTAGAATCTCATTAATAAAGGCCTCATTAAATAAATTACAGTACATCTATACCATGGAACACCAAGCAAATTTTTTTCAATGAGGTGTATATACATTACACATATGTAATGATAAGAAAAAATATTCAAAGTTATACTTCCGTGAAAACAGCAATTTTCAGCAGCAGCAACTAAAATATACTGGGTGCTTACTAAGCATCAGACACTTGTGCTAAGTGTTTAAATAATAAATTCATTTAATCTCATAATAATTTCATGACAAAGAATTTTTACAAAAAGGGAAAAGATATACGTATATTAAGTAATTACCCAAGAAAACACAGCTAGTAAATGACAGAAGAACCAGGATTCAAACCGAGACTATCTGAATCCAGAACTTATGCTTTTTTTTTTTTTTAACATTTATTTGTTTATATTGAGAGAGAGAGAGAACGCAAGTGGGGAAAGGGCAGAGAGAGGGAGACAGAGAATCCCAACCAGGCTCCACACTGTCAACACAGAGCCCAAAACGGGGCTCCATCTCATGTACTGTGAGTCTCATGAATGGTGAGATCATGACCTGAGCCAAAATCAAGAGTCGGACGCTTAACCGACTGAGCGAGCCACCCAGGAGCCCCCAGAACTTACACACTTAAAACAGTAATAATGTAATTCACAACAGTACCAACCAATTTGTGGGTTTTTTAAAGTATATATATCAATAATTAGCTTGCACTTATAAATGTACATATAAAATCTATGGAGGTATGAAGTACGCATTTTAAAAATACACTCCAGGGGCGCCTGGGTGACTCAGCTGGTTAAGCGTCCTACTTTGGCTCAGGTCATGATCTCCCAGTTCGTGAGTTCAAGCCCCACACTGGGCTCTGTGCTGACAGCTCAGAGCCTGGAGCCTGCTTCAGATTCTGTCTCCCTCTCTCTCTGCCCCTTCCCCACTCATGCTCTGTCTCTCTCTCTCTCTCTCTCTCTCTCTCTCTCTCTCACTCAAAAATACACATTAAAAAAATTTTTTTTAAACACACTCTGAAGGCATTCCTTATTTGCTGCAAATAGTTTCCTTTGTGTGACAACTCAAAAACAACAACAACAACAACAACAACAACACAGAACAAACACACATACATACTCCCAGCCTGGAAAGTGAGGGGAAAAAAGGAAAAGAGGGCTTTTACATTTCACATTTATAATCTTCAATGCTATTTGAATTTTCCTTTTAAAGTAAGCAAATACTATTTTTATACTTTTTCAAAAATTTCGATCATAGAACAAAGATGAACTTTATTCATCTTGTAAACTCAGGATATTTTTCCAATTAATAGATTCAGAAACTTCACAAAGTAAAGCAAAAGCTTTTTCATAAAGTTGAATCTCTTTCAACACCTAACAACCACTCATATTGCTCATTATAAATATAAGTCAGAAAAGCACTAAAAACTTCCAATAAACACTAAAACTAATGTATTTTCACTTTTATTACTCTTAAAATTGTTTTTGCTCAATTACTATTCTGGACAAGCACACTTAATAGATGTGCGCAAACCTGCACTATTCTTAGCTAGACAACTGTTTGTAAGCAGTTAACAGATTTCAATTTAGACAGCCCAGGCATAAGAAATTTCAAATATGCACTATGTGCACTATTCTTTCATTCACCCATTTAGCAAACATTTATTGAGTGCCCACTAAAGGCCAAGGTGCTAGGGATGTAACAGAACAAGTCAGACAAGGTGTCTTCTCTCCCCTCTGAAACTTATGTTCTAGTGGGGAAAAAAGCCAGGAAAAGCTTTGTTCTGAAGTATGCACGTTGCTCTGGACCCACAAGTTAACATATTAACGACTACAAATAACCTTAAATTGAGATTAAACAGAAGGACAGGTTTTTTTTTTTTAAGTTTAATTATTATTAATTATTTAGGTAAGCAGTAAGATTTCATTCAAAGAACATGTAATCCTGAAAGCTAAGGCCACAGAAGAGCTAAAATGTACTGAGTGAGCTAAAGTTGGCTCTGCAACAGTCACTGGGCTAAGAGCACTTCAAATGTTTTATTTCATGCAAACTCTCCCATAACCCCAGTGAGAGTTATGCCCATTTTGAGATAAGAAAGCAAACTTAAGATAGGCTAAGTAACTTGTCCAAAGTTAACTAGCAAGATGGCTGAACCAGTCTCTGAATACTGACCTTCTGAAACTGAATGGAAACTCTAATATCTGTATTGGACTGGGTCCTGTACAGCAGGCAGCAGGCTGATGATGGAATGATGTGTATTTAATCTTGCAGACAGTGCAAAGGAAGCTTTAAAAGATTCTCAACCAAAGCAAAAAGAGTATCTCATTAAATCTGCCCAACTTTAGGAAGGTAACTGTCCACTGTATATAATGGCCTAGACCAGGGAGCAACTGGAGTCAGCAGCATCAATTAAAAATGGGTAAAGGTGGAGCGAGGGGAGAGTCTGGGTGCTCAGTCGGTTAAGCGTCGGACTCTTGTTTTCAGCTCAGTACATGATCTCAGCCCCAAGTTGTGAGATCCCGCCCCAAGTTGGGCTCCTCACAGACAGCACGAAGCCTGCTAAGGATTCTCTCTCTGCCCCTCTCCTGCTTAAACACTCTCTCTCTCAAAACAAATAAACTTTTTTTTTTTTTTTTTTTTTAAAGAACAAGTAAAGGGATCCATGTAACTGTAAATGCTCCAAAACTACCAACTCTTTGAATGGAGACTACAGCCCAGCCTCCTGATCACCCCCCTCCCCAGGGAATTTTCCTTCCTTCCATTAAACCAAGATGTTGAAAAATCCTGAATAATAAGTGAACCAGCATGTCGCAACCAAACACATTTAACCTCCACCTAGTAGAATAATATTTTCTAAACTGTGTTAGGTAGAGAACAATTGCCCAGAGAGACTCCACTCAGCCTGAGCTGGACTGAACAATTCTGATATGCTGGGAATGGCAAGAAACCCTCCAGCTTCCTCTTGGATGCTTAACTGACTGAAAAGTTAAAGGGAAAGGAAGGTAATGGAATCCTGATCACTCTCAAATACCTTGGTTGGTTCCTTCAGTAAACAAACATTACTGCTTACCATATGAAATCCGCAAGTACGGTCATCATGTGGGGTTTCAAATACAATACATACAATGCTACAATTTCACTCTTGCCACAATTAACTCAGCAGTTGAGAAGTATTTTCTGGTAGTTTCTGAAGGTGTTTGGAATGTTGTGATAAAGCATGGAGGAAGGGGTATAAATGAGAAATGATGGAAGATGAGAAATAGGGAAATCCCTTATCTATATAAATATCTGGGGAATGTAAATGAATTACACTTATGTTTCCTACTTTACCACACGTAATCCTCAAAGTCATCCACCAAGGATGGATCTAAATCCATCCAACAGTCAACTTCAGGTCAGTCACTGGCATTCTTCTCGGATTTTATGACTTCTCCAGGTACAGTAGACAAATAATGCCCCCTCAAATACGTCCACATCCTAATCCCTGGAATTTGTGACTATGTTACAGACTTTGGGTGGGCCCAAAGTCATCACAAGAGTCTTTAAAAATGGAAGAGGCAGAAGAGAAGTCAGAGCGATAGGATGTGAGAAGAACTCAATGGGCTGTTGCTGGCTTTGAAAATGGTGTAGGGGGACAGTAAGTGAAGGAATGCAAGCATCCTCTGCAGGCTGGAAAGGCAAAAAAACAGATGCCACCCACAGAAAGGAACCAACCCTGTCAACATCTCGATTTTAGCCAAGTGAGACATCAGTCAGACTTCTCACCTACAGCACTAAAAATAATAAATCTGTTGTCTTAAACCACTAAATCTGTGGTAATTTGTTAGGGCAGCAAATAGAAACCTAATGCACCAGGCTTCTCCTAATCCCTGGATTTTAGGAAATTTTTGTCAATAACTATTAACAATTATTTACTAAATTCCAGGTAGTTTCCTATAATCCAGGACACAACCTGTCTGTGAACTGTTTGGTGCTGGTCTCCAAAGAAAGTACAAAAATTGAGAGTGTTTATTTTTACATAATTTACCATGGCCACACATCCAATTTCATGTCTGCTGAATTTAGTAATAAAAAATTGTGTCTCATTGGGGTGCCTAGGTGGCTCAGTCGGTTAAGACTTCAGCTCAGGACTTCAGCTCAGGTTGTGATCTCGAAATTCACGAGTTCGAGCCCAGCGGCCGGCTCTGTGCTGACAGCTCTAAGCCTGGAACCTGTTTCAGATTCTGTGTCTCCCTCTCTCTCTCTCTCTGCCCCTCCCCCGCTCGCGCGCGCGCGCGCGCGCTCTCTCTCTCTCACACTCAAAAATAAAAATAAACATTTAAAAAAATGTGTCTCGTATTTATGTCTATCACTTCCAGTTCATTTATCTAGTAATTTCATCGTATTTTACAAACTATTGCCTGAAACACATGGAAAAAAATTTTAACGTCATTTACAGAAAAGGAAAGCGAAGCATTGATCAATCACTTGCTCAAGTTCGTAGAGACAGTAATTCTCTTCCACCTATCCACTGAATTAACAAATACTTATAAAGAGCCTCGTACACCAGACACCAAGCTCCACGCTGGAACTTCTGTGTATAAAGGACTCCAACAGCAGAGAGGCCTGCCTCTCCCGGGGTAGAGCCCAATTCGTCTTTGAGTCCCAGGAGTCTCCCCAGATCGCCGAACTGGTAGCGCGTCCTGCGGTTTTCCCTTCCAGCACTCACCCAGGAAGACGAGCGCAAAAAAGAGTGGGGACAAAGCAGGTAAAGGCCGCAGGAAGTACAACCAACCGAGAAACATACCAAGAGCTCTCTTGGTTCCAAGTAGCCCGTTGCAGGGCCAAGACACACCCCTGACCCCAGCTCCACCTCCCAGACCAGGCTCCGCCCCGACTCCCGCCCCACCCACCACGCGGGAGCTCGCCTCAAACCCCAGCCCGGTCGACGGTGTGTCTGGCGTAGTGCCGCAACTCACTCTCTTCTGCGGGAGCTCCCCCTTTCGCCACAGCTCTGAATGCCGCTCCAAAGCGTTCGCGAAGCCGCCTGGGCGCCTTTTAGGCTCTGGGGAGTCGGAACTCTCACCCCCGGAGCTACTCTCAGTTCCTGCGCCTCGACAGGGCCGAGAGAAGAGAAACACTCGCAGGAAATGGCTCTCGGCAGTGACTGCACGGGTCCGGCACAGCGCCGCCATGACGGCTCCGAAACCTCTGACCTTGTACCTCTCCGCAAGCGCGCAGGTCACGGGGCGGAGCAGCGAATGGTCCACCCACTTACAGAGCCCTGATGATCCCTGGGCATGTTGTAGTCAGTTGATGCAGGGTGGGGGGGAGTGTGGCCACTGGGGGCGGTGCGGCAGATGGTTAAACTACAATCGGTGGATTAAATCGTTGGTGCCCGAGGGGCCGCCTGCTGACCGCGATCTGCTAAATTTTACGCGGAAAGCGTTTTTGACTCGTAGGAATTTCGTTCCCCAGGGCATCGCTTGAACCTTGTCCTGCTGTAAATTCTTATAATGCGACACTTGCTAGCCCCGCCGCCTGGGTTTTTTCTCCAAATGGCCGGAAGACCGGTTTTTCGGGTCTCTGCTCAAATAGGTTCTCCTTGATTACCATATTTAGAATTGGAAATCCAAACGCACTGTCGGACTCTCCTGGTTTCCTTTATACCATGTAGCATTTTCAGTATGGTCTATGGTTTAATTATAATTTGTTTTGCGTCCGCTGTCCCAAATTTGTAAACTCTTTGCTGTTGGGTCCCTGACACTGGGCACGTAATAAGGCTCAACGAACGTTTATGAAATCCTGGAGCCAAGGTTGTTTTTTTCACTTCTGAGATCAGTCCACTGACGTTACAAAATTTAACTACAATTCCATCTAAGGAATTAAAGTTCAGAATGTGCCTAAACCTGCACCACCAGAGACCACACCATCACTCATGATTTTCTCCCCTTTTCCCCACCAACGTTAATTCCCAGAATTTGTCCCTTTTCAAAACCCAGCCTAACACCATATTTATACGTTTATTTCCTTTTACCATATATGAAGTCTTACCTGAAACGTGTTTGCATTATTATCGGTGGCTATTTCTACTTATACTTCCCTTGAAGAAAAAGTGGTAAATTGTAAAGTGCATTGGCCAGTGACCTTATGAACCCCTTAGTTCTAGGTCTGACTGTAATCCTGATCTCCGGCAAACCAATGTAATGTTGACTTCCTCACTTGTAAATCCAATCCATTAACCCCTCTGCTAAATTTTAAGTGCTTTGTAAATTTAACTAAATCAATAGCTACAGAACACATGGGATTACGAAGGTCCCAGCCCTAAATTTCAATAGATGTATGATATTCATATCCTACCTCAGTCAGATGACAAATTCCTTGAGGATTATGAGAATGGGCATTTTAGGACAAATCCTGAGGTTTTTAATGTATAAATGTTTGTATCAACTGTCTTCAAGTTATGCTTAGTTCTTTACCTTTGGTAGAGCATCAGTAGTTTAAGGACTGGACAAATCTAAAAGGAGATCTCTACACACTTTGTCCTAGCCTATACCAACTGTAACATCAGCTCTAATGGGAGTATTTTAACATCTTGATGGCACCTTAGGGATTCTGATCCTGTTCTACTGGTTGCACTATGCGTTCTTTCTTGCTTTATTAAAAACACAGGCCTCTCTTTCCCTGTAGCTTGTAAATTGTTACTACGTAGCTTGCAAATTGTTAGTACATTGTAAAAATATTAGTAATGGTGGATGACAAGGAAAGTAAACAGAAAATGGCTCCTTATCTAGTGGTTGTAATTTCATTTATAAAATGGTTACACTGCCACATCCTTGAGGAAAGAATTAAGGGAAATGAGTGAAAATGCCCAACACTTACTGAAAGCTTAATAAATACTGGCTATTAATGTCTGGGTGGAGGTGACCAGGAAGTGATTAGAAGTTCATGCCTCTTAAGCATACATAAAAACCTGGAAAGTAGAGATAACAGTATTACTCTAAAGATGGTCATTTCAGCCATAGAGATAAATAAAATCATTGAAAGAGTCCACGTAGATCAATAGGGATAGGGAATAACATTAAGGAAACTGGAAGAAGAGATTATCAGAAAATAGTCAAACTGAAAAATAAGAATAGAGAACTGATCCTAGAAACCAAGGGGAAGACCAAAGCATCATGAGCATCATGAGTATTAAAGCAAAAGATCATACCCACTTATAAATATTCCTTTGAGCCTATTCTTTTGAACTGACAATTACAAAACGGTCAGGCTTTCCTTTATGCTAGGAAAACCACCAAATTAAAAGAATCACACTACCAACCAACCTCATTATGTAATAAAATTTACCTAGGAGAGTTGGCAAGAATTTTAGTCACCAAATAGCATTTACTTAAGTATGAAGTCCTGGCAGGTGATAGGTACCTGCAGGCCCTGCCCTCTGGAGGCTTACAAACTAAGAGTGAGTTCTTTTGGCTCATTCTGATTTGGTTCACTTTGATTTCAGAATCAGAATATGGAAATTACTTGTATAAGGTTTGCAAATTTACTTAAAAGTGATGCTTTAAATATATATACTTAAGTTTATTTATGGGGGGGGGGGGGGGGGGGCAGAAAGAGTGGGAGAAAGAATCCCAAACAGGCTCAGTGTTGTCAGCACAGAGCCTGACGTGAGGCTCCATCTCATGAAATATGAGATCATGACCTGATCTGAAGTCAAGAATTGGATGCTTAACCGACTGAGCCACCCAGGTGCCCCCAAAGGGATAATGCTTTATATTAACTCTAACCCAACATGGTCTCTATAATTAATCCAATTACAATGGGACAGTCCCGAATTAATGGCCAAATGTTTCTTCACAAAACAATCTGATTTTTCATCTGGGTCTTAAGAGCTATAAAGAAACACATGTGATCCTGACATAGGACTTTATGCAGCAACTCCTCTGCCTAGATACAGCAAATAGTCACTTACAGTCAACATGTAGCTTATTCAATTTTGTTTGACACACTTGATTCCATACAGCTACTTAGGGTTTTTTTTTCCATATCTAGGATATGAAGTGTCTAGACAGAAGTTGTATAATGGACTCACCTCTTTCCTTGACAGGTAATACATACAAAAGGACCCATACCCAAATTACAGAATTTTTATTGTTTTCAAATACTATACAAAAAAAAAATAATAATAATACAGTGTGCATTTAATTAACAGATCCAGAGACAGTGATTCCAAATTAAAGATGTATTTTCTCTATTTCAATAGTTTGAGTTACTAAAATGATAATCCAGTGAATTCTCCTCTCTTTTATTGATTCCTTTGGCCTCATAAACATAAGAATTCTTGCTTTATTTTCCACAAACTCCATAAATTGAAGACATTCTTTTGTAAAAACGGGTTAATTTCTGGGATTATTTTTCTTCTATTACACTTCTTGAATTCTTCAGTATGTGAGATTTCACTCTCAAGTTGCTGTTTCCTCACAGTGTCAAACACAAAATTCAATAGAGTGACCAGGACCTCTCTGGTATTCTTAGTAATCGCTATGATAATCCAAATTTGTTAAATATCTGTGAATTTGTAATATTGAATCTTCCACAAAGACTATTTTGAATAATATTTCTAAGTCCAATGTTTGTTTTTCTAAATATCCTCTCGCTTTTTACTCCTTCTTCTAAAATACAGAGTACTTTGCAATCTGTTAAATCATTTTAAAAAGTAAATACAGGTAGATGTCTTGAAAAGTGATTCCCCAGTTTTTTTCACAACAATCACCAATACCCACATACACCCATCCCATTTTCCAACCCTTGTGCTATCATTTCTCACTAAAAAAGTAAAAAGATTTGAGTATATTTCACTCAGCTAAAGAAATTTCCATCTTACTCCATTTTGTCTTGTTGAAAGATAGTAATGGGGCAGGACACCCAAGAAACAATGTGATGAAAAGATGATGTTGTGATTTTTTTTTTTTAAATGAAAGACTAGTTGGAAAAAAATAACTTAACAGTTATGCTGAGTAACCAGAGTATTTCTATAAAAAGACAAATTTCTACAGATCCACTCCTCCAGGACAATGCTTCAACAACTAGGACATTTGCCTTAAAGCCTCTTTAAGGAAAGAATTTATATGTTAGTCTAACACCATTAAGCAGTGATTTAAAGCAGATAGTAAAAATAATGCTTTTGTGTTTTTTTTGCATAGACACCAGTTGATTATTTAATACAAGCTGTTTCCAGACCATTGGTCTCACAATAAATATTGAGACCTATACTACTGATATACAGAATTTATTAGGCTTTTCACATTTAATAGAGCATATTTTCAGTTGCATCTAAAGTGCTATAACAAAAGCTCTAGCAATCAAGAATGGTAGCATGTTACTTATGACAATCGACACTTGTGGCTTTTCAAATTTGGTTTTCATAAGATAATTTATCCTGAAGTAAATCTAGTCATGCTTTTAAAAAAAATGCCTTAGGTCACTCCAAGCTTGGCAATTAACATTTGGCATAAACAATAAAACAATCACAACTTGATAAATAACAAATACAACATTATAGGCCATAACCATACACAGAATAATGAAAAGGTAATAGTGATGAATAAGTAGCTATTAGAATAGAGTACCTTGGCCTCCATGCAGATACTTTGAGAGGCTTTGGTTCATTCAGCCCTGCCATTTTTTCAAAATAGGGGGCAATGTCTACAGTATCATTGTATAATTTCTAAGACACTGAAAACAAGTAAGTAAAAAACAGTGTGTTGATTTTCATTAATGCATTAAATCCTCAGGAGTTACCACCAACCCCTTATTATAAAATCTTTTCAAGTTTTTTAGTCCTACAACTTTGTGTGCTTATTTTTAAACGGTGCTGAATGAATTAAATGAAGACAGCAATGTTTCCCCTAACGTGATTGATTACAGCTAAAAATCTTCCAGGCTTTCGAATGGAACATTTGTTGAGAGTGTTCATATTTCAACTTACTAAGAATTACAGTATGCTTGCTTCAGAATGTTATTTTGCAATTTACTCTGAAACCAAAAATTTAATCTTGTGAAAAATAAGTTGATATAAATGGCATAATAACAAATACACTAAAATGGTTACTGTCACAAAGGGTGACACGGATAAGATGGTTCCACTCTGGAGTCACCTAGGAGTTTGAATTGCTGTACATGTTGTCACTTACAAACCATAACAAATTGGATGTAGAGCTGATTTATTTAGTCTGCTGTCTTCAGACACACACGATAGAAGATACCTCAAACCAGAATGTTTACTCAAAAATATATTTTGTAGCTGGTAACTCTTCCCTTGGAGGTAAAGAAAATTATGCCAAAACTTTTAATAACCAGAATTCAGAGAACTTTAAATTTTAGTTAGCAATCAAATATACAGAGGTTCAAAGAGAAAACAAAGAAAATCGTTTTGAAGACAAAGATCAAACTGACATCCCAGATCCAGAGCAGTTTTATAAAGTAGGAAAGCAGTTATGAGCAACCTGACGATTTTTGGATCATTCTAATGAGGATCCCCAGGTATTACATGTGTTTTTACAACAGTGTTTCCTATATCGGGGGCCTTAAATGCACATGAAAGGGTGTTTCCCAGGAACAGAGGTGAAGATACTTTTATGGTGTTCAACCCACAAACTATTTGGTCAGATAAACATGTAAAGCTAAGTAAAAGCACATCCGGTGGGAACTGAGAGCAATGAGTGTTGACATGATGTGCTTGGATGCTGCTTGCAGCGGCTGGCAGTGGGCGGCATCACACAGGTAAGCACCTCACAGGCCCCCCTGCGTCTGCTCCGGAAGAGGCTCCGAGGTGGCACTGGCATTTGCAGTTGAATTCAAGACTTCTCCGAAATCCCCACCAGCAGGCTTGGTTCCCCCTACCTTAGACTTTTAAAAAAAAAGTGCAAAAAGGACAAAACATCATGAAACGAAACGCTCAGCTGACGCTGCAAAAAAAAAAAAAAAAAGTAACTCGGATTTTACTTTGAGGAACACATAAATCAGGCACCTAGCAGCCCAGTGACTGTTCTCTGCATGTACGGAATTTAGTACTGTTGCAACATTCGGTGCCGCGTAATAGAAAACCGTGCAGTCTTCTCTGCTGAAATACTCCCACCCCTCCTCTTTTTTCCCACCTGCTCAATGCTCGTCACAGGGAAATTTGTCTGAAAACCTTTTTCAGACCTCTTATTCTAAAATACCTACTGAAGTCTCTTTATATTTGGATAGCACTTCGTATTCCATCCAATTGTTCATTGAGCTACACTCATTCAAGAAATACTAAATACAACAAAGGAAAGAAATATATATATATATTTTTTTTCCCCCCCCACTTATGGTGTAAACTTTCTAACCCAGTGCTACTTACGGTGTGCTTTAATCATAACACACAGACTGACTCCGCGACACCTGGGAGCTTGTTAGGAAGAGTCTCAGACCAACCTCCCCGCCTCCAGCTACAAAGATCTCCAGGTGCTTCTTGACAAGTTAAAGTTTGTGGAGCATTACTCCAATTGATCTGGCCTGATCTTGTCAATAAACATTTGTCTGCATGAAGAGGTCTACCATACATTTGGATAATACTTTATGTTTTTCCAAACCTTTATGATGTCACTTCATCCTTAATAACACTGATGTATCTATGCTCTCTCTGTTACATCCTTAATGACCAGCAAGACAGCTGACTAACATTAAGAAACCAGTCAACAGGGGTGCCTGGGTGGCTCAGTCGGTTAATCATCCAACCTCGGCTCAGGTCATGTTCTCAAGTCCCGCGTCGGTCTCTGTGCTGACAGCTTAGAGCCTGCTTCCAATTCTGTGTCTCCCTCTCTCTCTGCCCCTACCCCACTAGTACTCTCTCTCTCTCTCAAAAATAAATTAAAAAAAAAAATTTTTTTTAATTAAAAAAAAAAAAAACAGTCAACCAACAATGAAACTCATAGGTTTAACTTGACTTGCTCTTAGCTCAATCTTTTTTTTTTTAATTTTTTTTTTTCAACGTTTTTTATTTATTTTTGGGACAGAGAGAGACAGAGCATGAACGGGGGAGGGGCAGAGAGAGAGGGAGACACAGAATCGGAAACAGGCTCCAGGCTCCGAGCCATCAGCCCAGAGCCTGACGCGGGGCTCGAACTCACGGACCGCGAGATCGTGACCTGGCTGAAGCCGGACGCTTAACCGACTGCGCCACCCAGGCGCCCCGCTCTTAGCTCAATCTTAACCGACTAGCCACAGACACATTATCGGCTGGAATCTTGTTGAAATTTTCTCTCCTTCTTTTTGGTCTCCCATCCATAATCTCTGAATTGTCTGAAAAATCTGCACAGCTTATGTCCACTGTATATTTGTTAAATTTATTAAAACACATGTCTTAATTATAGGAAAATACTAAGACCCTTACACATGTCTAACATTGAACACCTCCCTCCACAACTGGTTCCTTCTCTATTCTTAAGACTTTACATAACTGTAGCACTCACCTAGCTGTCTTGGCCAGACACCTGGGAGTCATCCTTGATCCTGCTCCATCTTGTTCCACATCCAATCAGTCACTAACTTTTTGGCTGTCATTTCTAAATTCTAAATATCTCTCAACTCTGTCCCGTCAGCACTACCTTAATTCACTCCACCGCCATCTTTGGCCTGGATTACAACTCCTTCCTCCTAACCAGTCTCCCTGACTCCAGATCTCCTTAGATCTGCAGGGCACCAGTGATCTTTCTAAAATGCACAGAATACACCACCCACATTGTTTAAAATCCTTCAGAAGCTTCTCATTGCCCTAAGTCCAAATTCTTTAGTGCAGCCTACCCATCACTCGAGCTTTATCTCCTGCCCACTACCCTACAGCACAGCAAAATGCCTGGTATTCCTCAAAAAGGTGTCAAAGCTTTTAAAACATTCTCCTCAACCTAAAGGCCTCCATTTATATTATCTTGTCCTGTAAGAAACCCTCTCTTACCTTCCTTCCTAAGCTAGGTCAGATGTTTCTGCATCCCCAAGTCTCCCCGTCATGGAGCCTTACCTTACTTTTTGCTGTTTTGTTTTTTTTTTTTTTAATGTTTATTTATTTTTGAGAGAGAGAGAGAGCAAAAGCAGGGGAAGGGCAGAGAGAGAGAGGGAGACACAGAATCCAAAGCAGGCTCCAGGCTCTGAGCCTCACTCGGGGCTCAAGCTCACAAACCGTGAGATCATGACCTGAGCTGAAGTTGGACGCTTAACTGACTAAGCCAACCAGGTGCCCCCACTCACTTTATTTTCAATGGCCATTTAATTGCCTACACATCTTGCAGAAAGGGTCTGTATCTCTCTTGCTCACTGGGGTATCTCCAGGGCCTACCATTCATCATCTGGCACATGGCAAATGCTCAATTATCAGAGATAAATGAACCAATCCAAAATCTAAACATAAGTACATGTAGACCCAATATTTAATTGAACATAAAGGTAATTTAGCAAAATTACATCCCAAGTGTACAACTATATTTTACAGCTTTTGGGGGGATAGCTGTTTCCTATACTATACTTCTAAAAATTACATGTTTTTATCTGAATGGTGCCTAGTCATGTTTCAAAAGCAAGTTTCACCACAATTTATAGAATCTAAATACACTCAGAGGCAGAATATATAGTAAATGACCTGGAAGTTT
Source organism: Panthera uncia (assembly GCF_023721935.1). Classification (NCBI taxonomy): domain Eukaryota; kingdom Metazoa; phylum Chordata; class Mammalia; order Carnivora; family Felidae; genus Panthera; species Panthera uncia. The sequence continues at coordinate 53,966,876 of NC_064812.1, read as the reverse complement.
CTAGTCCTCTTCAGTGTCTAAAGAATACAGCTATCTGTTTTTTCCAACCCATCATTTCAAAAACTAATGCTTAAGGCAGATTTCAAGGAGAGACTCAAGATAATCCTAAATAGTGACAACTGACTTCCTGTAATGTACAGTTTAATTGCAAACACATGACTAGGCATTAAAAAGAATAAAGCAGGTCTCCTACTGACCTAGAAGAATGACTAGGATATGCTTGTTGCTCATCAAATATGTATTAAGTAGCATCAATGTGCCAAGGACTAATCCAGGCCCTTGAGAAGCATGAGTGAGTAAGAACAGGTCCTTGTGTTTGTGGGATCATACAGCACATATGCTAGTGGGGGCTGGATGAACAAGTTATAGGACTGTGTGTGCAGTTGTGATTCATATCTGCAAAATGTTTATACATTTATGTGGAAACAGAAAAGGTGTGTATTAGTGTCTGTATGGGCAAGAAAAAAAGACCCAAACCACACTACAGTGTTTGGGTTCCTTTCCATAAGTAGCCCCTGCCTCTGTAATTTAAAAAAGATGCATTTAAAAATAAGTAACTCAGGGGCGCCTGGGTGGCTCAGTCAGTTAAGCGTCCGACTTCGGCTCAGGTCATGATCTCACGGTCCGTGAGTTCGAGCCCCGCGTCAGGCTCTGTGCTGACAGCTCAGAGCCTGGAGCCTGTTTCAGATTCTGTGTCTCCCTCTCTCTCTCTCTGACCCTCCCCCGTTCATGCTCTGTCTCTCTCTGTCTCAAAAATAAATAAACGTAAAAAAAAAATTAAAAAAAAGATAAATAAAAATAAGTAACTCGGTTACAATTATGAAAGACTAAATCTGAATATTTGTTTTTAAGCAGATTTATATAAAACGCTTAAGATAATAATTTTAATCCTTAAAAAATACCCACAGTTAATTATCAGGATTTGTTTAGGAAGAAATGAAACACTGCTTTGCCCAAACTGAAGAGAAGGCTGGGAACTGGTCAGGAACCAGACAACCTTTCTGGTCACTTGTGATCCTAAGAGTTAATAATTTTATAGTTTTGAACATAATTTTGAAAATATAATTTATAAATTAATAAAAATAATCACTGAAAATGCCCACCTTCACTGTAATCAAAGCAATCAAAAAATAAAACAGTGAATCATCAATAGTGATCACCATCATAATACAAATGTCTAATGACTGAGGATTGAACAATCAATATCTGTCACAAGGTACATGTAAACATCCATTGAACATAATACTGAGGAAGAATATTTAATGATAAAGGAAAATGTTTATGTTGTATCTGGTTAATTCCTTCTTAAAGCATTAACATTATAGGCCAACTACATACATATCACTGACTCCGGGTGACAGGACCAACTTTTGTGTGTTTTTTTTGGGCTTTTCGATGTTGTTGCTAATTTTCTACAATAAAATTTATATTAAATTTTGTTCAATTTTAAATGTATTGGAGCAGTACACACTTCTCAAGTACTACTGGCTTTTTAAATTACACATTTCCTTTTAGCGTTTAGCATCTACCATGCTACAACATACACTCAAAACATTGATTAAAAGAGTACATATCACCTATAATAATGTAAAGAATAAAGTCATCAAGGCTCTAAATATTTTTAGAAAGAAAGAGTAATGTGAATAATTTACCCACAGCAAAAAAAATTAAGGCACCAAGTAAGACATCACTAAGATTCTATTCATCTCTACTTGCCTTTAAGTTTTCAACTTTTTCTTCAAATGATTTGAAAGTTGGGGAGTTTCTATGGAAGAGAAAGAAAAACAGTAAAATTACAAACACTGAAAAAAACTCACTGATTTTGAAACATCATTAGTTGATTGTATTCCTCTTCACGGTTATTCTCAATCAGCAAAGAAACAGATTTAGCTGTGTATGTCTGTGCAGGCATAGAGGCAAATATGTATTATTAGGTAAGATGATGAAATTCTGGTCTAAGATTTCTACAACAATGCCTTCAGTTCCACAAACAGCCTGTCTCAGATATACATGATATAGATGTAGTCAAGTACATGTGTGAGGAGAAGGAACAAAGTCGGTAAAACACGAATTCTGTCACTTCTCTAACCATCTAAGTGTGCCACCCTTAGATCAGTTTAATTTTGGTTAAGGTAGCTATACTCTAAAACTCGTGTTTAAATTCACATATTGCCTGGCAAAGGGTCCTACATGAACCCCCATCACCAAGCAGGACAAGCAGACCACATGAGTTTCCACAACAGGGATCCTGGTTCCCAGGGAGCAGCAGTAGAGATGAGGAAAGAGAGACCAAAAGGAAGGAAGAAGCACAGAAATGTGGTTTTGCCTACATCACAAAGCTGCCCCAACTGACAGAGCACTCTGAGCCCACGGAAAGCCTCTCCCATGTCTTCACACTCATCCATATTAATCAACGAGGATCACAGAACCTATGTCACTCACGTCTGGGTTTCCGAAGCTTTTAAACTATCCACCTGACCTCAAATATCCTTCCTATTACATAGATGAAAAAGGTGAAGAAGGGAACAAGGGGTTCTCTCCTTTCCACAGTGGTGATGGGCAACCAGGCCCAAGGGGTAGTCCCCCAGAGGCATCCATAGCTCTTGGGAAGTCGTGGGCAATGCAAGTTCTCGGTTCCCACCTCAAGCCTATAGAAATCAGAAACCAGAGGGGGCGGGGTTCAGCAAGCAGGGGGTTTAACAAGCTCTCCAGGTAGTTCTGATGTATACTAAAGGTTAAGCCAAGCATGTGTTGTTAAAAATCCCCTGCCTCTCTGGAGAGGTTAATGAGACAGAAACATGCACCGCTTGCACGTTGTTTCCTGATGGAAGAGGATGGCAGAACTGAATCACAGTTGGCTCCAAATGTCAGAATAGGATGAGGGAAGTGGAAATAGGGAGGTTGGAAAGCCGAGTAGCTTTAGCAGACAGAGGTGGTGGGACAGCTGTTACCTATGAAGAGCTTTATTAGATGGGTAGTGTTCACTTTTACAGTTAAGCAGATTTAAAATGTGAAGCAATTTAATAGGTTTACAAAATAAAGTAGAAACAATAACTCTTTTTTTTAAATCACAAACCTTTATTGGATCACTTGCACCCACCTTAACATTATAGAAGGAGCAACTGAAAACTGATACAGCGTTAAACACGCAGCTTGTTTAGAGCAGAATCCTAGCTCCCCGCTTCAGAACAGTTCAAGTTACACATTGAAATAAAGAATAAGAAAGAGCAAGATCAGCTACATTTTGTAAAAATAAAATACTTTACCTCATAGCAGGCATGCTAATTGAATGTTGAATGGAGCGGATACTAAGAGGCAGCATTAAAAAGAGATAGACATGAAGTTAGTATCGTGATTAGACATTATAAAACGCAGCTTTCTAGGGGCTCATTCTTTTGGCACCATGAAGATTTATCTACTTTTTGAGGTGGAGGGGATAAAAATTATTCCAATGCACTTGTATTCATGAGCAAATTATTTTTGATTCAATTTTTTATTGTTCTTCTAAGTTATTTATTTAAATAATCTCTACGCCCAACGTGGGGCTCGAACTCAGGACCCCAAGATCAAGAGTCGCACGCTCCAACTGAGCCAGCCAGACGCCCGTTCATGAGCCAATTTAACCCATGTAGTTGACAGAGCTAATAATTCAACCTTGCACTTTTATAGCACTCTGAAAATTCTACGGTGCTTTTCACCTGTATCTATGGGGCATCAAGCACCGAGGCTCAGAAGTTAAGTGATTTACCCAAGGTCACAGTAGGATGGAACCTGGGTCTTTGGGACTCCTGATTCAATGTTCACCGCCTCCCCTCAAAAAACGAAGCACACATACAGATACACACACGCACAAGTGAGGCTGGTGAAGGGCGCCAGCGGCTGCCTTTCTCCCACATATTTGTGACCAGACCAAAACAGGAAGGCTTCAAAATAAATCACCTATTTGACAACTGAAAGTGATTTAGAGATTACTCCTTAGTAGTATCAATTTTCTAATAAGAGACACTTATACTTCAGCCCAATGAACTAAATGTTCTTAATGGTCATTTTTGGCCCTTTGTTTTACTAGCACCAACTTCTTTCTCAAAGGCAATGCAGTTTACCGACCGTTCAGGCTCAAGGTTATCTACTCTCAGCCATCTCCCATAGAGACCACCTCGCAAGATGAAAGCACTTTAATTCGTGGGCTCACAAAGTCACTGTAAATTGCTGATAGGATTACTATGCTTACAGTATTTTGATCACTGGCAGAGCCGCTTTGGTAGGAAATCTTTCCTTCAGGTAAGCTGGACAGTCCAAGGTATTCTTAATTATATTTGAATATTGCATGTGTGATTTAAGTTTTCTCAAAAAATCAGTTGTTACACATGACTGTGTTTTAAGAGTAGCTCCCAAATCTAGTTTTGCACTAATATGTAGTGACATGAAGTATGATCTAGATATAAATCAAAATACACTGGCAGTTCACATAGTCAAAATAATCAGTAAAGTATCTGGACATCTTCATACTTAATGTCATATGTAACACAGGAAACAATCCAGGCAGCTCACCATTCTCTCTATACTATAACAGTGGTAGATACCTTGGGTACAAGACTACATTCTAGGAGAATTGGCTAATGCTTTTCCTGCTTAATCTATTGCAGTGGGCTAGATCCATACCTGAAGGATAGAGATTCATAAAAATCATCCTTCTTAGTTTACAATACTATTAATTGCTATTAATTACAATCATTTACACTAGTTTAGAGCCTTCTAAAGAGGCTGTCTAATCACATTTCCACAGCCCCCTTCCATCATCATCAGTAATGATAACTGGATCAGTAGAACTCCACCCACCACAACTAATCTGGTAATCTGCAAACTGTTTGGAGTGAATGAAAAGAAAGAAAAAACAAAAAAAGAGGACAATTAAGATTCTTATCCTGGGATTTTGTACACTAAACTACTGGTTAATGGCTAGGTACATGAGCTAAAAAGTTATGTGGGCTTAGACATTGAGGAAGGCCTTTCATGGGACGAGGAGGTACAGGCTGCAAGAATGCAGAAGCAGCCAGTTCCCCAAGAAAGGACTGAATATAGTGCACGGAGAGGTAGAAGAAAGGAAGCCGAGATGACTACGCAAGGAAGAGGGCAGGGTGAGAGAGGAACAGCAATTTCCTTGGCTTCTGGAAGCAACCTTGATTTTACTAGCTTTCCAACCAGCAGGACTAGTCTGGGAGGGGGAAAGGGCTTGCTACCTTTCTTCTCCTCAGATTCCAAAAGAACTTTCTATGCGACACATTCTCCTTCTTAGGGAAGCTGGTTTACCTAATTTTTTGTTCCTCATAACCAAGACTCTTCACTAGAACATTCATTTTGGCAGAATTACCAAATTCTGGCAAAAGAAGGGGAGTGATGGCTTGGATGTATGATAAACTGCTTGTTCGTGGGACTCCCTGAATGAATTCAATAGTATCAACAAAATGAGGAAATACGTAAAGTGCAAATTTCAGAAATCCATAGCTAATTGTAGCCACTGTCCCTAAACACCCACTGAAAACTCATTCCTTCCAATGGTCATTTTCTGGGTTCTGTGCCCCCTTGAACCAGCACACAAGCTAGTTAAGAGGAAACAAGTCAAAGGCAAAGTGGAAGAAATGATCATAAAATGAATTCTAAATACATCAAGTTGACTGTAAATTCAACATCCAGGGCACAAATTACTTCAGGATTATCCTACATAAGAAATAAACCAAGGTGATGAGAGTTGAAAAACTGAATAGTAAACATCGCCCCAAATTATCAGGGGATGGAGAATGAAAACAAGAAGTCAGTGCAGAGCTATGCCTGTGTGTAATCAAGGGGTCTCCCCTGATTAGGTAAGGGATGGGAGTGGAACATTAATGTAAGGAGGTACCAGGAAGAAAGGGGAAACTCACAAATAAGGCAAATAAGAGAAAACAATAATCCTGGAAATACAGCAGTCTCCGTCTGAAAATAAGTAAACATTTTTTTAAAAAGTTATTCTTTTGGGGCACCTGGGTGGCTCAGTCAGTTAAGCGTCCGACTTTGACTCAGGTCATGATCTCGCATTTTGTGAGTTTGAGCCGCATGTCAGGCTCTGTACCAACAGCTCAGAGCCTGGAGCCTGCTTCGGATTCTGCGTCTCCTTCTCTCTCTGCCCTTTCCCCTTGTGCTCTCTCTCTGTCTCTCTAAGATAAAAAAATATGTGTTAAAAAAAAAAAAAAAAGTCATTCTTTTAAAAAGCTGAATTGATTTTTAAAATTTTCCTGGTTTCTTACACAGTTCCTTGATCTTTTCATCCCCAATCACAATAAGAGGGGAGACATAAAGGGAGGAAAGAGAAGAAAGGAAGTGGTAGGTACTACACAGAGAAAAAAAAGAAAGAGTTAATGGTTAGCATGTTTGAATGCTTACTAGGTGCCAGACACGCTTTTGAGAGCTATCTATGTATTATTTTTCCATTGTGCCCTCACAATAATTTCTTGACTGTAAGTGATAAGCCAAAGTAACTGCTGGCCAGTGCCTGGAGGGGCCTATTCTTAAACCTTGATCACTCTGGGGAGGCAGAACAATGCAGAGAAGAATACAGGTGCTGTCTGGGTTCAAAGCTTGGGCTTCAGCCACTTAGCTGTGTGATCTTGGGGGGAGTCACTTAACCTCTCTATGGTTCAGTTTCCTCCTCTGCAAAATCAAAACAATAACAGCACTTACTTCGGAGGGACTATATAGAGCCTTGCCTGGGACATAATTATTCACCATTATTATTACCACAGATGACTTTAACAGAAACACACATTAACATTTATTTCATATTACATTGCAGTCTTTAAAACGTTTGCATTGCACCCAGTTGTTATTTCAGTTGGTCTCGGACCACACAGTCTGGACCAAGGTCTGGCACATGGTTAGCGTTCAATAAATACTTCTGAATGAAAGCATGAATGAACAAAAACTTGTAACTAAAATCAGGAAATATGGGCATGAAAGGTAGAAAAGTTCAATAAAGCTTTTCAAATTCTAATCGAAAAGTACTCTCTGAAAGAGAAGACATCACTTCTGTTCCCGTTAAGGGGTGAAAATTTTCAGCAGAACAGAATGGTCTGGAATAACCTTAATGAGTCCCAAACAAACAAAAAAGGATATCTAGAGATTTATATGAAGAAATACACACGTAAACAGGAGAAACTTCCTTCGGAAATAAAAGCAAAGTTAATTAGCACTTCCTCTTAAATATATCAAAATTCTTGACTAATGAAGCTGCTGAATTACTATACTATACTATTAGTAACACTGAAATTGATGTTTAACACTGGCACCAAGGAAAATGAGAAGGGTTTCTCTCAAAAAAATTCCAAAGTTCCTCTCAAAAACTTAAAGGCATGAATCAATGCTCAACACATATGTATAGACAATGAGCAAATATGAGATGGGTGGATATGAACACAACACCTGAGGGGAAAGGCTGGCTGTCCCTAAAGAGCTTCCCCCGATAGTTCTCATTACCATGTCCCACATCTGGCCCTCGACCCAGCTGTCACAGACACCTAATTCTCAGGGGACTAAAAACCGATCTCTCTCTTTTCTCCTCCACTTCCTCCTCCTTGCACACCCACCTGGGGTGTAAGGAACATATCTAAATCCCAAGTACCAATTGATTAATTGACAATGTGACCTAAAAACTGTTGCAGGGTCTAACAATTCATGTCAGCAAATCAACCACAATTCTGTCCGAGAGTGAAATCATTGCCACAAGCTTGCTGGGTACACAGGGACTCAAAACAAAGGGAGGTTGACAGGATTAAGCAACTATTTCAAGCACTTGGCAAAAGAGGCCTCTCACATCGTCTCCATGGGAGCAAAGGCCTTGCTGCTGGGACTGAAACCCTCAAAATCTACTTTCCAAGCTTCCTCTCCTTGGACAGTTTTTGGGCCAGTCTTTGCCACCGTGACTCACTGATCTAAAAGATGCGGTTTTTCTTCATACAGGTTTTCTATTATGTACGTTTTTATGTGTTTCTATTTTATATGTTCTCATATATTTTTACATGTGAACACACGAAATCAGATCACAATCAGGGCTTCTTGGCCGAGAAATTTAAGTGACTTTAGCCAACTTTTAATCCGTGAGACTTATAAAATTTAGCTTTCAGAAAATAATCTTGTATCTCTCATTTCCAGGTTTTAATCAAAAGTCTTACTTAAACTTCCACGTATGGATACACAATATATTATTAGAAACAGGACTAAAAATGGCAGAGTGTAATCTCAATTATAGTTTTTAAATGAAATAAAAATGTTGACTGTATAAGGAGCTAGAAAAGAGTGTCAATACCTAATCTGTTCCTGGTCAATTAATAAGACAGCACATACTGAGCCATCTTATGTGAATTTGCTTAATCTTAAAACTACAGAGAAAGAACAGGGACGTGTACTGATGAAACATTCCCCAACAGCACGTACAAAAATATTTTTATATTTTTATTTCTATCACATCTAACATTGTTATATAATCCAGGGTTAACAGGGCTCTTCCACCTTAACTTATTCCTAGTCCCAACCCCCTTCCCCTACTCCATCCACTCAAAGATTGTAAGGTCTTTCAGTATGAGAGCCATATCTGATGTATGGTTATATTCCGTGGGCCTGTCCACAAAATGCAGTCTAACAGGAGCAGAGTGGATCCTGTGACTGAATACATATTCACACAACTCAAACGACTGTGGATAAAGTGGTCTTAACAGCTGCCTAAAGCACTGAGGCCATTTTTAATTGAATACCAAAAATACAAAACCACCTATTTCTTGATCTTCTTATCCCTATGGTTGGCTCTGACTTCCTGGGCCAAGTGTCACTAGGCCAGAAAGGCCTCAGCGATAAGTTTAAGTTTCCTTACTTAAGCAGACAAACAGCTAGACTACAGCAAGTGACTGAGAACATAATTCGCACTAGAAGAACAGAAATGGAAGCAGCAGACCATGTTGTCTTTCCTGCTTACACTCTAAAGACCTTTCTCCAACTTAGTTTTCTCTATTCATTGGATAAACAGTCTGTATGGGAGACAGAGAAGAGGTTTGCTCAGCATCACAAAGATTCCGTCTATAAGACATGGTTTGGGCTGACATCTTTTTAATGTGTGTGTGGTTGATTGTTTGTTTGTTTGTTTTTAGCCTAATAGGCTATTTTTCCTTTTGCAACCATGAAATTTCCTTACCTGCATATGCAAAGAGTATAGTGTAAAGAAATTTAAAAAATAGTAAAAACTATAAGCTAGTAAAACAAATACTGGAAAGTGCAGAGTAATGGGTATATTTTATGTCTACTTTACCACAATGAAAAAAAAAAAAGTGATCAGAGTAACCTGTAGAAGACGGAAGACTGACATCATGAGGCAGTACATGTGCACTCTATTACAGAAGCATAATGGGACCCACGTGAAGGAGAATTCCAACATCCTTACAAAAGCACCAAAGAAATTAAAGCATCAAAAACAAACAAAGTCAGACATTAAAAGGGAGGAATTCTGTATGCCATGGTTGAGCTGCTTCTTTTGACCACCACCACCAACAAAAAAGTAAGAAATGTCAAAATCATTTCCATATCCCTGAACCACAGTGTCCAATTATTCTTCTTTTAATTTATCCGTTACCCACGGTATACAAAAACCCTCCCTTAAAAATAGGTATGCACTAAGGAAAAAGATATTCCAAACGCAAGAAAAGTATGCAGTGGACGAACACAACCATCCAACGTGGCATAATAAAGTCTAATTAAGCACACTTGTCTTAGACACCGGCTACAGCTGCAGGGATGGTTCAAGCTGTCCTTACCTAAAGGAATGTGAAAAGGCTTGCATTCTGTAAGAAGCCACAGTAAGCATTAAAAAAGAAAGCAGGTTCTGGTAAATCTAAAACAATGGAATAACCTACTTTTTAAAAGTCGTGTAAGGCTTAAACTGGACTCTAAAGGTCTAGACAATCAAGCTGGCATAGAAAGACATGAGAGCACCTCAGAGATGTACATAAATTGTCAAAAGAAAGCCAGTAAGCTATGTTTATTACACAGATGCTTAGAATGAAGATGGTTCAAATACAAGAAGTCATTTGGATTTTTGGGTACGTAATAAATATACATTGGTTGCGAAACTTATTCAACCAACAAAATTCTGGTTGTAAAAGCTACATTCCCCACAAATGAAAAACACAAAGTCATGCAATCTGAGGGTTTTGTTAGTAAAACAAAAACACTTTCATGCCAACAGAAGCACAGCAAATTTAAACCATGTTTGTCACTTTCAGTGCTATTTGAATCAACATGGCGGGGGGGGGGGGGGGGGGGGGGAGCAGGGAGGATGCACAAAAGCACTGTGAAGTGGTTTTATTAAAACTGCCAGGAAAATTCTGCAGACTCATCTGAAATATAAATGCAAAACAAAAAGCAAAGCTCAATATCAAGATGTGGGCCTAAGCACGAATGTAGAGAGAGCTTACACATTAGTACAAACCAGTACACGGATGAGCATGTGGTAATCGCACCACGGTATAACAGTGTACCACGCAGAACTGAAGCCGGTCTCGGTCCACGCGTGCAGGCAGCACTCCCGGACCTGTCGCCAGGAGGACCACAGGCTCGGCCCACAACCACAAACTTGCAACCACAAGAGACATACTTACCCTGCATGATCAGGAAGGACTAAAAGGACAAAAATGCACAACCAGAATTTTCCAACAACCTTAAAAGTACTCGCAAGATGATTATTTTGAACGCTATGCCTAAGAGCCAGAAGGCTACGCCTAAAATAACTGAGGCAATATTTCAGGTCCTGGAGAGGCCTCCCTCACTTGAAGACAGGAGAATCCAGCATTATCCACAAAGTCAGGAAATACATGCAACCACAACATATTTTAATTTGCCTCAGCTACTTAATGAGCAAGGAGAAATGAGGACATACTTTACATCTTCCAGCTTTTTGGTGATGACCGATCCAACAGATGAGAAAGCAGCGGATGCCTTCTGTCCAGCTTGAGATAAGGTTTCAGAGGTCTTTTTGTATCTATATTAAATTATAAAAGAACAGAGTAAAGAAAAGGTAAGCTAACCTTTTCTAATAGCAATAATTTAAAGAATGATCACCACCTCTTGGAGAGCTCTCAAAAACCTTTTTAAAAAAAAATTGTTTTTAGAACATCCCAAATCCTTCATAACCACCAGGACAACATCATCACATCGTTTTATCGTTAACCATCATGCAGGCTCAATCTTCGGCAGTGCCCTAGGACAGCCAAACAGACGCCTATAAAGGCGGGGCCAAGGAAATCAGGGTAAGGGGTAAAAATAGTCATAGAGAAAAGCTGAAAATGAGCCAGAGGCTGAAATTATACCTCTTATTCTTTTCCACTAAAGCCAAACAAAAATGAAATCAAATTCCTCACATGCCTTTTATAACTTTATTCCCTAAAAAGGGACCAGAAGCAAGGTAAGGTCCCTGGGTACTTTTTATCCAAGTAAGTTATATGGCCGTAAAGAATTTTTTTAATTTTGCATATCTGCAGAGCTACCACATAAGGACTTGTGGACTCTCGCCGGAATACTTAAAATGACTCAAGTATGATATTTGCTATAGCATAAAGCTATCATTTACCACCTTCCTCTTCCCATCTACCCAGGGATTAATGAAGGACAAACAAAACTAAATTAATATGGTAGCTACAAAGAGGTTAAGATCCTCCTGTTATTGACAGGGATGCTCAGGCATTTTTACTTATCCCATCAAGAAAAAATACTAAAAATAAAAAGTTTATGGTGATTCACAAAGAATCTTATATGGACTTATATGGGTCGGAAGTGGACCAAAGGGGGTAGACACCCTAGTGTCCTAGTGTTGTCATGTCAAGATGCAGTCAGCCTCACTGCTGCTGGTAACCAGCTCAGCGCATGGATGAACACAGACTTCAGGTGCGCCTGGGTGACTCAGTCCGTTAAGCGTCCGACTCTTGATCTCCACTCAGGTCACGATCTCCTGGTTTATGAGTTCAAGCCCCGCATCGGGCTCTGTGCTGATAACATGAAGCCTGCTTGGGACTTTCTCCCTCCTTCTCTTTCTGCCCTGCACTCATGCACATGTACTCTCTCTCAAAAATAACTAAGTAAACTTATAAAAAAAATTTTATAGAACATACTTCAGAATCTGTTACCAGAAGCTGGCTCCTCCTTACACTAGGAAACAAAACTGCATCATGATCAAGGCCGTATCAAAATGTATGTGATCAAAAAGACAAGAAGATTAAGGGGTGGGCCTCTGCCACCAGCACATATCAGAGACGATGAGCCAAGAGTCTTATGAGGAAGTAAAAAGAAGACTGGCTCTGTACTTGGTCAAATCTGAGTTCAAATGCTGCCCCTACATTTTGAGTTTTGTGACCTCAAAACTTATCTGATCCGTTTCCTTCTCTCGGGCTATCTCACCACCCACCCTATTTGGGTATTCTGAGGACTAAGTGACATAGGTGCATTTCTGGCAAGTCAATATATAACATTTTTGGAACGTAAACGTTAGTTCTTCAACTCACCTACGAGGCTGGTTTTCTTTCTATCCCCTAGAACAGTCTGAAAGACCAAAGTTAGAGAAGACTCAGGTACACTTGAGAACTGGGCAGGGGGAAGTGCCCTGTGTAGTATAAAGAAGAGTCGCAGAAGCATCCCTCAGCCCCTTTCTGTTCCCCTACCCAGACAAAAGGAGCAAAAGTGTCCTTTACATTCTCTAGAAAAATGTATGATCAAGGGGACATACGCAGATGTTGCTGTCACATCCTGCCAGCCTTTGGCAATGTTCTGTTTTAGTTCCTGTAGTGAATTGATCCCAAGTTTCCGTTTGATCTCTGCTAGATGCTTCTCTTTTGCTGCTAACACTTGAGACAGAGTCTGGATTTCTTCTTCTACCTATGAGGAAGGGAGATGGGGTAAAAATATAGCAAAGTTAATATTATTAGTGCAAAATTATACTAAAAATTCTGGAGAAATTTAAAAACATTTTTTGATTCATTGATCTCTTTAAAAACCACATACAGCATGTTGTTAATAAGTAAACTGGTTACGTGCCGATCTCTCCCGTAGAGCTTCTCTTCTCTTCCTTATATTTCTATCTTGAATTGTCCTCAGCCTTCTCCTCTCTCTGTACGTCTTTACTCAACTATGTCATGGAAGCTTAGGGCTCGAACCTCCACACAGAAGATATTCAAATTATTCTAACATCCACTCTTCTGACCTCTGGTCTGCATTTCCGGCTTGCCAGTTCTAGTAGAAAGCCCCCAAAACTCCTATTTGTGTACCAAATGAAACCTATCTCTACTCTCCACCAAAACGTGCATAGCCAAGCCAAACTGAAAGCCAACCTTCCCATATATTTCATGTGACTTTATCTGGAAATGTCCATCCCAGGGCCTGCCAAAGCCACAGACATAAACAAATCAAACTATCTCCCCCGGAGAGCCCCACAGAAGTCCTGTGTGGACCCCTTGACACTGACTGACCAGCCTTAACTGGGCAGTTAGAGGTGGGCCCCTAACCAAGGACAGCCAACCCATCAAGTGGCCACCAATCAGTGAGTGATGTGCCTGATGTAAAAAGAGATACTCCAGTCTCTCTCATTCAGAAATCCAGCTTGAGAAACTGAGATAACATTGGGAGAAGAAGCTGGGAAGACTTAGATAAAGAAGCCCTGAAGTACAGGTAGGGCACAGTGAGATTATGAGAAATGGAAGCCTAAATATACTTAATGAGGCCAAACACTCTATGCAGAAGCTACGAAGGACAGTAAAAGACTTATAGAGTAGGCCAACAAGCTGAGCCAGAAAAACAGAGGGAAAGAGGCAGACCCACAGAAAGAAACAGACCTCATGTGGGAGAGACCTTTTGTCCCAGGAAGCTGAAAAAGTGAGATAGTCATTAATATTCAACCCCTTAGAAAGATGCTTCTCTTGGCTTGTTGCAAAACCATATTCTCAGCCTTGACCTCACACTTCTATGATTTCAAAGACAGCATGGACTTTAAAAAACAACATGTAGTGCTATTAAACTGTTTTCACTGCTGATTAAATCTTTAAAGAACACAATGTGAAGAAAAACAGTACTTGACAAAAGGAGAGAAGGATAAATCAAATGTGATGTGGCTACCAAAACAAATAAAACATAGTTCTGAAGATGGCATTATTAGAAGATAGGTCCAGAACAAAGGTAATCCTCTGTGCTTCTCATTCTGCGCCAGTTTTAGAAGTCATTTGTAAGTGGAATATGGAAAGAAAAAGGCAACAATGAATGAACGAGGTTCAAAATCAAGTAAATTAAATAATTCGCCCTAGGTCATCAAACTAATAACGCAGGAACCAGAATTTCAACCCAGGTTTTCAGCTTCTACTTCTCAGTTTACTGGTTAATTCTCATTGCACACTATTAGCTTTCCAATACCTCCTTCTCTATCCCAGCTCCGAATTTTCAGATGCTCCAAAGAACTGACTTAAAAGATACATACTCTACCCCGACACTTGTCTGAAGTTTTCACTTCCCCTAATGACAGCTGGCAAGAAAGACCACTATAAATCTTACTGAACAATACATGACCCAGTGTATTCCCTACCTTTGTCGGTTAGATTGTGCTACCAACATGCCTGGCTCAACACATCACGGCTACAATTCCTTAATTCAACATATATATTATGTATTACATACTATGTATATAAAATATACATATTTCAAAAAGGGAAAAATACATATATAAAAAAGAATGGCCCTTAAAGCACAAAGAATATATCTGATAAGGATCTAGTATCCATAACACAGAACACACAACTCAATAATAAGGACAAATAATCTAATTAAAAATGGACAAAGGCTTTAAATAGACATTTCACCAAAGAAAATATACAAATGACCAATAATCATATGAGAAAATGCTCAATACCATTCATTAGTGAGAAATTCAAATGAGATCCTACTTCACCCCCACTAGGATGACTATAATAAAAAAGATAACAAGTGTTGGTTGGCAAGGATGTAGAGAAATTGGAGCCCTCATATATTACTAAGGAGAAGATAATGGTGCAGTTTGGCAGTAAAACGCTCTGGTGGTTCCTCAAAAAGCTGAACAGAAGAGTTATCATAGGACCCAGGAATCCCACTCCTAGGTATATAGAAGGAAAACTGAAAGCATACAACTGCACAAAACACCTGTACACAAGTATTCACAGTGGCATTATTCTTAGCAGGCAAAAAGTGAAAACAACCTAAATCTCCAACAACTGAAGAATGGATAACCAAAACATGGCAGATAGCTATAAAATGGAATATTATTTAGCCAGGAAAATGAATGGCGTACGAATATGTCTTACAACATGGATGAACTTTGAAAAAATACTACAAGCCAGTTCCAAAAGACCACACATTGTCTGACCCCACTTGTATGCAATGCCTAGACTGGGGCAAATCTATAAAAATACAAAATAGACCAGTGGTTGCCAAGGGTTGGAGACAAAGGGTAGGCTGGGAGTGACTGCTAATAGAGCAGGGTGTCTTTTTTGGGTGATGAAATGTTTTGAATTAAATAGTGGTGATAACTGTACAACCTTGTGAATACACATAAACCAAAGAGGTAGAATTTGATGGCATGCAAATTACATCTCTAAAATGAACCCAAAAAATAAGAGAGGGGATTTTTTTTATCCCTATTTTATTTAAACGTCTACAACTATCTCAGGCAGTGACTCTGATGTAAAACCTTTCCAAACTGAAAACTATCATTTGTTGGGGCCCCTGGGTGGCTCAGTCAGTTAAGCATCTGACTTCAGCTCAGGTCATGATCTTGTGGTCCGTGAGTTTGAGCCCTGTGTTGGGCTCTGTGCTGACAGCTCAGAGCCTGGAGCCTGTTTCAGATTCTGTGTCTCCCTCTCTCTCTGCCCATTGCCTGGTCACACTTTGTCTCTCAAAAATGAATAAATGTTTAAAAAATTAAAAAAAAAGAAGAAATAGATCAAAGGCTTAAATATAAGAGCTAAAAGTCTGAGAAAAAAACATAGGGGTAAATCTTCATGATCTGAACTTTCAAAACGGGTTCTTAGATATAACACCAAGAGCAAAAGCAACTAAAGAAAAATTAGATTTTATCAAAATTTAAATTTTTTTAATGTTTATTTTTGAGAGAAAGTGAGCAGGGGAGGGGCAGAGAGAAAGAGGGAGATATAGAATCTGAAGCAGGCTCCAGGCTCAGAGCCGTCAGCACAGAGCCCGATGCAGGGCTCGAATTCATTAACCACAAGATCATGACCTGAGCCGAAGTCGGACGCTTAACCAACTGAACCACCCAGTCGCTCCAGATTCCACCAAAATTTAAACCTTATGAGCATCAAGACACTGTGAAGAAAGTGAAAAAACATACAGGAGAAAATATACCTGGTAAGGGTCTAATATCCAGAATATATAAAGAGCTCAATATCTCAACAACAAAACAGACAATTAAAAGAAAAACTGGGCAAAGAATTTGAATAGATATTTCTCCAAAGAAGGTGTACAAGTGGCTAATAAGCTCACGAATGCTCAGTATCATTAGTCATTAGGGAAATACAAATCAAAAGCACAATGAGATACCACTTTACACTCAGAAAGACAGAAAATAACAAATATTGGCAAAGATGTAGAGAAATAGCTGATTGGGATGTAAAATGGTGCCCCTGCTGTGAGTAGTTCGGCAGTTCCCCAAAAAAGTTAAACGTGGAATTATCACCTGATGCAGCAATCCCACTTCTAGATAAAGCTCCAAAGGAACTAAAAACAGGTATTCAAACAAGTACTTTTATACAAATGTTCCCAGCTCAGTGCCTACAATTATAAAAATGTGGAAACCACACAAACGTCCATCAACATACAAAGAGAGAAACAAAATGTGGAAGACACGTAAAATGGAATATTATTCAACCATAAAAAATAGTAAAGTACCAATACGTGCTACAACAAGAATGAACCTCAAAAAACATTGTGCTAAGTGAACCTAAAAAACATACACAAAGTAACATATTATATGATTCCATTTAAATAAAATATCCAGAATCAGTAAATCCATACAGACAAGACATAAAGCTGACTATTGTTGCCAGGGGATGAGGGAAGAGAGATTGAGGACGCCAGTTTAATGAGTATGCGTCTCCCCTGGGAGTGATAAAATTGTTCTGGAACTACACAGAGGTGATAGCTATACAACAATGTGAATGTGCTTAATGCCACTGAATTGTACACTTTCAAGTGGTTAATTTTAAGAAAAAGAGAGAGAAAGGGAGGGAAGGAAAGAGGGCTCAAAGTGCCTATGTCCACAACACAGCAAAGGAAAGACTAGAGTCACTGATGGAGGGGCAAAGCCAAGGGTATCAGACTTAGTGCAGCCCCTGTGACGGTATCCACTATTCCTCCTCTCATCCATTTCCTCCATCACACTCTACTTCTCAGACTCCCTTCACCCATTATAGACCCTTTTTCCTATAAAAACAAACTGATATCATGCTCTTGTATTTCTTCTCCCCCACTCAAGACCTCTAGGAAAAGTAAATGCATGTTGCTTTCTCTCCCCTGGAACCAATGACGCGTTGTTACCTTGTGCTTTAGAAACACAAATGACACTGTAAGGGCAAAACAGGAAGTTCCGAAAGGAATGCTTCTTTACCTTTGCAAGTTCTCTTCTTAGTTCTTGTTGCTCCTCCTCTGATAGGGTCTCTGTGGCACTGATCGTGGCTGCAACATCTTCCCCTTCCTCGGGTACTGGGTCTGTTCTCAGCAGACCTTGTTGGGGATTTAAAAAAAGGGTCTGTAAGGTATGAAGGCTGTGTAAAATTCTCCCTTAGGCTTCTTTACCGCCCCAGTGAGAATAAAACCAATTAGACCGGATCCACACATCAACTTTCTATACCTTCAAATGACCTGGCTCTCCCTGTACAGGACAAAAGAAAGTCTGAGCTACCACTAAAAACCGCCAAATTGCACTCTGCCAAAATACGAATTTAAAAAATACAGCATTCGCTCAGATTCTGTTAGTTTCCACAATATAGTTACTGCAAAGGAGAAGAGTTGAGAGGCCAAGAATGGGATCTTGCCAAGGCTTTAAATGTTAAACTAGTAAATCAGACTAATTTACACTAACAAGGAAAGAGGTTTGTAAATGTCTCTAATTTCCTCTGCTAATCAAATCCAGCAACTTAACCTCAGTCATGAACTGAACAAACTCAATGCCTACAAAAATTTTATTCCAGAAAAAATAAAATAATTTATTACATTTCTTTCCATTGTTAGTGGAGGTAGGAAACACCTTCCTGTAGCTTTTAAAAATATATATATATATCATCCAGATAACCTTTAAAAAGTCCTAACGTATGCAGAAATGACCAACACTCACATAAAAGCTTTCCAAGTTATTTAAGACCAACCAACACGGCCACACTCACTCCTCTGGAAGAGGGCCGACCACAGTGGTCCCTTCAGGAAGAATCTGGTATTTCTCAAGTGGCCAAGAAGGCATCTGACCCTCAGCAACCCTTCCGTCTCTCTGCCAGCCAACCATGCCCAACGCTAGGGTTAGGTCAGCGAGGCCCCCAAACCTTGGGTGCAAAATTTAAGGTGGCACCAAAAAACTCAATATAAATAATTTTAATATTTTCGTGCAATATTTTTCAAATATCAAAGTTAATTCAAAGAATCTATGATGCACAAAATATCAAAATTTTAAGTAGGCTCAGTATTGCTGATTTTTCCTTCCACCTCAAGGCTCCAAAATGGCTTTGCACAGCACTGTTTCTCATCTTGTCTTTTTTTTTTTTTTTTTAGCATTTTTTAAAAGTTTATTTATTTATTTTGAGGAGGGAGGGGCAGAGAGAAAGGGAGACAGAATCCCAAGCAGGCTCCACTGTTTGCACAGAGCCCAGCGTGGGGCTCTAATCGACGAGCCGTGAGATCGTGACCTGAGCAGAAATCAAAAGTCAGACACTTAACTGACTGAGCCACCTCTGATCTTGTCTTCATTTAACTTTTTTTAAGTTTATTATTTATTCTGGGGTGGGAGGGAGAGGGAGAGAGGGGGAGAGGCAAAGAGAAATGGGGGCAGGGAGAGAGAGAGAGAATCCCAAGCAGGCTTCACATTGTCAGCACACAGCCTGACACAGGGCTTGAACCCACAAATCACTGGATCATGACCTGAGCTGAACCAAGAGTCAGATGCTTAACCGACTGAGCCACCCAGGTACCCCCTGATCTTGTCTTTATTTAAAAGGTTGGGGGGCACCTGGGTGGCTCAGTTAGTTAGGCATCTGACTTCAGCTCAGGTCATGATCTCGCAGTTTGTGAGTTCGAGCCCTGCATCGGGCTCTGTGCTGGCAGCTCAGAGCCTGGAGCCTGCTTCAGATTCTGTGTCTCCCTCTCTCTCTGCCCCTCCCATGCTCATGCTCTGTCTCTCTCTGTCTCTCAAGAATAAATAAATGTTAAAAAAAATTTTAAAGGTTAGTATTTTGTTCATCTTCATTTCATTTTAATTTTTTTGAATATTGCATTAACATTATCTGTCTTGATCACAGGGCATTTTGGTGCCCTCTTGAATTTTACAGCTAAGGCAGGGGGCCGCTGGCCTCACTTGTTTTACCCTAGTCACAGAGGTTTGGGTTTTCTTAGTCTCCTCTGGCAACAGAGTTTTTGCATAGGGAACCAGAGAAAGGTCTCCTCCTCCTCCTGCTCTTCGCCTCTTTCTGCCACTGGGGATTAAAGCAATCACGGTTCCACACCACCCCCACGTCCATTTCTGAGACGCGCCAGTTCAGCCATAGCAGCAATGTGGCATCCAGCCCAAAGCAAGATGCCAGGCAGCAGATGACAGACTTCACAGGCAGGCGGAAAAGGAAGGGGTGAGAATAACCACGCTGTTCAACAAGCAGCCAGCGCCATGGCAAAGCTAAGCATGTGGATCAATGACACGGCACGTATGGACATCGTGTACAAGGTACAAAGACACCTGTTGCAGGGTCCGCTGCATATCAACCGCTAACGGTACTTAATAATTATAACAGCAATAATCATTAGCACAACAGTACCAAAACAGTGCCCACCGGAACGGTGTTTACAGAACTGCTAAGGGCATAAACTACAAATAAAACAATTCAAAAAACCGAAAATCAGAGTTGCAAACAGAGAATGAGTAAGTCTTCTAATGCACAGACAATATGTGACAGGTACAGCCCGTAGACGGAAAAGCTCAATGAGTAACTGCTTCTACAGGCCCCCTCTAAAATGTCTTCGGACTGCCCAAGTAACATTCCTGTGATAGAAACCTGACCATGTCCCCCTTTCCAGCTTACAGTCCGTTAGTGGTTCCCTGCTGTTTTCAAGACACAATTCAACCCGGTACTTTAGCACACAGGCCTTACTGGGCCCACCCCCTGCTGTCTGTCATTGGAACCCTCACACGCCAACTCCAGCCAAATCCAACTGTGGGCAAGGCGTGTACGGTCAGAAATCACTGAAGAGGGTCCATGTGTGCTTGCAAATTTATCCCCTGTACCATATTATGTGACAGAAGAGTAGGAGACTGAAGACAGAAGAGGACTACATGGTAACAATCATATAAGGCAATACAGTACGAACCGTAACAAAGTTAATTGTAAACATTCTTTATTTTTAATGTTTTTGCTCAGACTTCTCAAATCTCCAACTAGAACAAGACTCAAAAAAAAAAAAAAAAAAAAAAAAAAAAAACCCTGGCTCTAAACCATGCCTTAAAACACAAAGCCTCTTTCATGCTTTTTAATAAATACTAGTTTGCAAATCTGCTTAAGAAGAAAAATTTAATATGTAAGTACTAACAGTGGTTTATGCACAGCTGCCCAATTCCAAAAAGAATCTAGAGGGATTCTGATACGATTCGAGCATTTAGTTAGGCTACCAGGGAAATTAAATATCTCAGAAAAGGGGGTCATAGAGTTGTCCACAGTTGGCCTCAAGGCCTCCAAGATGACCTTTGAGATTTTATATTCCCAATCTAAGTAACTTAGTAATTACATGTTCTGCTTTTTCCATATCAGCCTCTAGGTGGCAGCAAATTATCAACCTTAAAATTTAAAGGCGAGGTTTGGGGGCCCCTGGGTGGCTCAGTGGGTTAAAACTTCTGGCTTCTGCGCAGGTCACGATCTCACAGCTCGTAAGTTTGAGCCCCGCATCCGGCTCTGTGCTGATAGCCCAGAGCCTGGAGCCTGCTTCAGATTCTGTGTCTCCCTCTCTCTGTCCCTCCCTTGCTTGTACTCTCTCTCTCTCTCTCTCTCTCTCTCTCAAAAATAAATAAACATTAAAAAAAAAAAAAGTGAGGTTTGTTTTGGGATAGTCAACTCAGTGGAGAAAAATGAAAAATGAAGAACATAGATATCAAAATCACTGGAAAAACAGTACAGTCATGACTTAGGAAAATTATTAATAAGCCACAACCACACCCCCATAGAGTGCATTTCATTCTATGTATATCCAAATCTGAACTAAGTGGTCCAAATAGAAGTACAACACTTCTGTGATGTGCGGATTACCATTTACAGATGACAAAACCGAAGCTTACGGAGGTTAAGCAACTTGCCTGTGGTAACATACCTGAATACATGGAGTTACGATTTGAACCTAGAGGGTTTGATTTGAAAATATATGCTTAGGAGTGCCTGGGTGGCTCAGTTGTTTAAGCGTCTAACTTCAGCTCAGGTCATGAGCTCATGGTTTGTGGGTTTGAGCCCCGCTTCAGACTCTGTGCTGACAGCTCAGAGCCTGGAGCCTGCTTCAGATTCTGTGTCTCCCTCTCTCTCTGCCCCTCCTCCTATCCCTCCCCTGCTCATTCTCTCTCTCTCAAAAAAAATAATTAAAAAAAAATGTTTAAGCATATGCTTAAAGTCATTGATGTCCAAAGTACACATGAAGAGTAGGGGCTGAAGATCTGACTTGTAAGATCTCTAGAAACAACAATGATTAAGACTGTATGAAGGAAAAGAGCCTGGCAGACTAGATCAAAAGCAATCTCTGGTTCCAAATGTAAGGTTTCTCCAAACCTGGCACCTCAGAAGTTTCTCTATATATTATCCAATTTCCCATATGTTAAGTAAGAGTGCAATATTTATTGTAGAGGCAGAGTCTGCCTTTGGGGAGAAAAAAATAACTTCTCATTCACAACGCAAGTTGGGAAATGGCAAAATTTTAACATACAGGTTACTTAAAACCGTAATGCAAAAAAATCTTATTTAATCATTCATTTTAATGTTCCTTCCTCAGAATCTGATGGAAAACTTTTTAAAAGATGGTAAAGAGGGACAAAATATGATTAATATTTATTGAGGTCTAATATACAACCAGGGAGATTCACGTTACCTCCTTTTTGAAAAAGCATCTTACAACCAACATGTGATGAAAGGAGTACTTTTTATTCACACTACGAAACTGAGGCCCTCTGCGGTTAGTAATTTGCCCAGAATCACAGGTGAGATTAAAATGCAGGTTTTTCTGACTCTCAACTCTTGCTCCTTTGCCTACACTTATTTATTTATTTATTTATTTTTGAGAGAGAGAGAGAGAGAGAGAGAGAGAGAGAGAGGGAGAGAGAGAGAGCAAGCTGGGGAGAGGCAGAGAGAGAGGGAGACAGGAGATACGAAGCAGGCTCTGCATTGTCAATGCAGAACCTGATGTGGGGCTCGAACTCACTAACCGTGAAATCATGACCTGAGCTGAAGTCAGATGCTTAATATCGACTGCATCACCCAGGCACCCCTCACCTACACTTTTTCTTAAGGAAACTCCAACCAGCGGGGAGGATAGAGAGCAGGTGACAGAAGGGACGAAGGGCATGCTGGAAGCAGAGGGCCGGGTCCTTCATTTTTTAATTTTTTTTTTTTTAATGTGTGTCTATTTTTGAGAGAGATGGAGTGTGAGTGGCGAAGGGGGAGGGGCAGAGAGAGAGAGGGAGACACAGAATTTGAAGCAAGCTCCAGGCTCCGAGCTGTCAGCACAGAGCCCTACACGGGGCTCAAACCCAAGAACCACAAGATCATGACCTGAGCCAAAGTCGGACAGTTAACCGACTGAGCCACCCAGGCACCCCGGCCAGGGCCTTCTCCACAGGGACTTCCACTTCACTGAGGGTCACGAACGTATGTGGATCCCAGGCTGAAAGTCACAGATACCATCACTGAGCCCACATGACCAAAAATCGGAGATAATTTGTTCTATCTGGTTGTTTCTACATTAGCCACTTCCTCAATTCCTCTCGTTGTGCAAACAGCCCACCCGTCTCCCCCGGCACCCCCCTGGAGAGTTAGGTAGCAGGGAGAGCCTGCAGCCCACTGACAGGCAAACTGTTGGGTGCCCAGGTGAGAGGCCCACTGCCAAGGGAGTGACAAGGAAGATGAACAGAGACCAGGAAGATGATGCCCCATCAATCCTAAGACACAACTGTTTCTTTTACATTTACAACTTTGGACTTGAAGTGCACTGACAGCCAGCCAGTTAGGCAGTCCTTGTGGCAAAGTTGTTTATCACCTGTAAATATGCTCCAAAATTTGCAAAATGGGTGCCACGTACTTAGAAAATCGCAGGCCTCTCTTTTAAGAAAGTCTGCATCACAGACATCCTGTGTGAGGAAAATAAAGCAAGACACGGATTATTCCCAGTTGAAAAGCAATTCTGGTAAGTTACTGCATGTGAAGATGTTTCAGGAAAACCGAAACTTGGTTTACTTAACTACTATGCACAGGAGTGTTACAGTCAACATATATGTCAGATTAAATAAAAAACAGTGTTAATAAGCATAACATGATTAAGTAAAATTAAAGCATTGCCTTTTCGTCTTTTAACTTGCAGCAATGTTTCCCTTTAATGAACAAATACTATTTTTTTAAATGTTTATTTTGTAAAGAAGCGGGGAGAGGGACAGAGAAAGACAGGGGGACAGAGGATCCCAAGCAGCGTGTGCACTGACAGCAGAGACCCCAACACGGGGCTCGAACTCATGAACCATGTGATCATGGCCTGAGCCAAAGTCAGACGTTGAACTGACTGAGCCACCCAGGCACCCCAATGAACAAATACTATTAACAGTACATCCTAGAATTTGCGGTTTCTTAGAAGAGATGAAATGCAACACTCCAGATTCCTGAAAACTCATTAGTAATTTGAGGAAAACGAAGCTCTCGGGTCTTTAGCTTCAGTGGAAATGTGTGTGATGTGCTCGCATGGTATGGAAGAACAGGAAGAATGGAAAAAGATTCCAGTCTTGACCATGTTTCTAGTTCCAGACTATAAAGCCCTGATGTCACACCCTTATCTTTCCATCTCGATACTAAAAGCACCAAGAACAGAGCAAATGTTAATAATGCTTTATTTGAACAGATTTCCTGGTTAAACATTGATTCAAATGAAGTTTCTCCTTACTTTCCGATGCATACCCACCTCTTCGACACATACTCCCCAAAATTTCAACCAAGAAAGGAAGCAAGGCCTTTTTTTAAATACAAACTTTGAACCTACAATTAAAATTAAGCCATGATGAAGGGTTGGGTGAGTACCTTTCTGCTCGGGTGCTATGGATGCATCCCAACCTACCCCACAGCGGAGCACCCACCGCAGTGGTTCTCTCCTCCCTGCAGTTCAGCTTTGACCTTTTACCCAATTAAGACCAACTGCTTCCCCTCAAGAGTTTCTATGACGGTCAGTTGAAAACTTTTTAGCCATTTTCACATAATTTCAGATCTGAAAAAAAAACTTTGGATCATTTCATCAAAATACTTTATTGAATAAGATGAGGAAACTAGGGGCAGGGATTTTTTTTCTAAAGAGTAGAAGAAGATAAGCATGAACTTTGAAATTAGATGGGCTGTAGGTTGACTTGTGTCCCCCAAACGGATACATTCCATTTCCTAAGACCCTGCACCTGCAAATGTCTTATTTGGAAACAGGTTTCAGCAAATATAGTCAAGATGAGATCACAGTGAATTAGGGTGGGCCCTAATCCAATGACTGGTGTCCTTATAAGAAGGAAATTTAGACACAGAAACCCAGAAAGAACATCATGGAAACGTACGGAGCACACAGAGACGCAGAGACAGCTCCATGTGCCATGGAAGAGGACTGGAGGGATACAACTGCAAGTCAAGGAATGCCCGCAACCAGCAGAAGCTAGGATGAGGCAAGGAAGGGTTTCCCTACAGAAGGTGCATGGCCCTGCTGACGCCTTCATTTTGGATTTCTAGCCACCAGAGCTGAGACAGAACACATTTCTGTTGTTTAAGTCACTCAATTTGGGGCACTTTGTTACAGCAGCCCTAGGAGACTGAGCCCCCCCCCCCCAAAAAAAACCCATTACCTCTTTTAAAAACAACACATGGGGCGCCTGGGTAGCTCAGTCAATTAAGCATCCAACTCTTGATCTCGGCTCAGGTCGTGATCTCACCGTTCATGAGTTCGAGCCCTGTGTTGGCCTCCTCGCTGACAGCACAGAGCCTGCTTTGGATTCTGTCTCTCCCTCTCTCTGCCCCTCCCCCGCACTCTCTCTCTCAAAATAAATAAACTTTACAATAAACAAACAAATGAATATTAAAAACATGCACTACTACCTAGCTCTCCAGGCTTCTGGAAGAACAGTTTAAAGGATGATGAACACTGAGAGTGGGCACATATTAGATGTTCGGTAAGGACGTGCTATTGCCCCACTTTTCCATGTGCTACATGTATTACATGTGTTCTCTCCTCTTCCATGAAGCATGGCTCACAGGGTCCCCTCATTTCCCGTGTCTCTTCAACCCCCTTCCACCTGTGTCTGCCTCGCCTCTGCATCCTCAAAATGACAGCTGTCAATCGTCATGTTATTTGATACCTCCAAGGCATGCACTGAACCTTGGTCTGGAATCTTCCCTCCTGTGACGCCTCCCCATCTGCCCTCCTGGGATTTTTCTTCTTACCTCTGAGATATGGCTTTGTCTCACTCCCCCCACCAGGCATCTACTTCATGCCTCCCCTCTGAACCCACTGCTCCTGCCTTGATTCAATCTCTCATGATTTCTTGCTCAGAATCTTGCCCCTAAAGGTCCCTGATGGTGTCTGTCCCTCCAATCCATTCACCACCCTGCCACCAGAGTGAGCTTCTAAAGTAAAGTATGACTCTGACCATAGTATTCCCTTGCCTTAAATCCTTCTAGGGTTTCCCACTTCCTAGTAAAGCTCAATGCTCTTGACAATCGGGAGCCCACAAACTCCATCTCCTGCCCAACACAGTCACTGCATCTTCCAACCTGCGGTTCCTACAAAGACATGCTTTTTATTGTAAGTAATGCATTAACTCAAAAAGTAAAATAAACTGCCTTCCATACACTTTTGCCCATTTAATTTTTTTGTGGTAGAATATACAACATAAAACCTGCCATCCTAACCCATTTTTAAGCATACAACTCAGTGGCATTAACAACATTCACAATGTTCTACCACAACCTCCACCATCTCTTAAATCATGCTCTCTTTTTCTTATGTCTCTGCACCTGTTATTTTCTCTTCTGGAAACCCCCTCCTTATTTCCAAGTCCCATTCATTTCAATAAATCAGTTTTAAGAGTCTCCTGTTCTTGGAGGCTTTCTTTGGACCCTGTGCCCATGCCCTGCTCTGGGTAGAACACTCTGTATGCAATGTCTACTGTACTTAGAACACAGGCTTCGGGGCTGAGCAACATTTGACCTCAGCACTGTGTTACAATCCTGCATCTTTAGCCCAGCATCGCATCTGGTACACAGATGCTCAGTAGTACTCTTGGAATACATTAATTACAGGAAGGTACACAGTTGAGTTAGGGAAGAACTCAGTCTCCCTTCACTGTCTACCTTCTGTCTTGAGCTTTTTATTTTGTATCTCATTCTTATTTCAGTGCCTTCACCTACAGAGGTTTTCTATTGAAAACACAAAAAAATTAAATTTTTTAAATAAAAAAAAACCAGAAACAGACATAAGATGTCATTTTTCTAAAGAAAAACACAACTTCTGTCTCATATATAATCTATACAAAGACTGTTACATTTGGAGCAGGTCATATACCTTCATGTTACAAAGCACATTCACAGCCACACACACCGCGGCTATACACGTGGGACACGAGTGGTATTACAGGAGGAGGGATATGATGTCAGCTGCTCCCAAGATATTCAGTTAGGAGGGAAAAAGCTGCAGAGGAGGAGTCTAAGATAATGTGCTATTTAGTTAACACCGCCTACTCAAGAGAGAAGTTGTTAGAGTATAATGGAGCCCTAGAAGCTTCTCTAGGAAATAAAACTGTATATACCTCTCTTACACAATCTTCAGAGGCAACCATGGCTTTAGGACCAGGGTAGGAATAGGAAACTTAAATCTCTTTCCCTGTGCCCCTCCCTAACTTGCACATGTGCTCTCTCTCTCGCTCTCTCTCTCTCTCTCAAAATAAACTATACATTAAAAAAAAAAAAAAAATTAAGCTATAGCACTTAGGAACTGGAAGGAACCATGAGAACCCATTTGGCCTAACACTGCCTTCCGGCAAGTGAGTGTCAAAATCGTTCAAGACAAGGTAGGGAATTTGGCCTTTTAAAAGTGTAGTATTTTACAGAGCTGTTGTCCAAGCATGGGCAAAGGGAAGTAAGAGATTAAACTTCACGGAGAAGCTCAGAGGCAGACCAACCTTCCCTTCTCCATTCCCTGGTCCTCTCCAGGTAACAGTCTGAAACAGCAACTCGGGCCTTCCCAGGCTGAGGCAGGTCCCGCCCCAGCATCGCCACCTCAAGCTGCGATAACCTCGCTTCCTTGGGTGTTCGGTCCACATATTTTTGCAATTCTGTTTAAATAGGGTACAAATACTATTCCTTGTCTCTTTTACAGTTTATAATATTAGATATTTGGTCTGCTTTTCAGCATGATTGCACTACATTTTTTGGACCCAAATATCTGTTTGTAGAAATATTTAAAATACATACTTTCCATTATGACGTCGAAAGAAAGAAAGAAAGAAAGAAAGAGAGAGAGAGAGAGAGAAAGAAACTTAAGTCCCTAAGTGTTGTTTTACTTAAGCACAAGCAAAAGGAAATATGTGTTCTTTTTTTTTAAACCCAGAGATACAAAAAGAGATACAACATACAGTTTGAAATGCCTTTAGTGGTAATATCCAAAAAGAAAAAAAAAAAAAAAATCACAAGGTAAACGTATTTTTCCTCTTAAAAGTCTGAGCTTGGGGGTACCACTCTCTGGGCCTTCTTGGTTTCCAAATGGAACAAAATCCCAGCGGAGGTGGGAGGAATATGTGGAGGTCCCCACAATGAAGTGAGACGCTAAACAAGCAAGACCCTTTCTCTCTTTTAGGAGACCCTAAAAACAAAGGATCTACTTAACAGGGCTTCTCAATGGCGGCACAAGGGGCATTTTGAGCAGGACAATTCTTTGTGGCAGGGTCGTCCTGTGCGTCATCCACGTGGCATGCAGGCATCTACCCACTGGATGTCAGTGGCAGTCCCTCCCCACAGCCACATGCAGTTGTAACCACCAAAATCATCTCAAAATTGGCTCTAGTTGTGGCCAGATGCCTGCAGGAGGCAAAACTGCCCCAGGTTGAAAACCAGTGACTTACGGCAAGGGAGTACCTGACTCCTGCTATTTGACACAGATTTTCTTCAGAAGAAAAGAGATTCAGTAGCACAAGCCATGAAAACTTCCTATTTCTAAGGCTATAATTCTCCCATATTTGCCCGTGGTGATAACAGTACAACAGAGTAGGAGAGAAAAATGAGTCGAGTACTTGTCATCAAGGCAGCAAGGAACAAAAGGCTTAGGAAACCTGACCTACTGCACTTGGGGTAAGACCCAGAACCTTAACTGAAGAGAAGGGGGAGGGGGGTGGGCAGTTCAAAGGCCAAGAAGGAAAAGAGAGCTGGCGCCCAGATGCTCCCAAGACTCACCTCTGAAAGCAGGGCCCTGATCAGCGGCCAACTTCCTACTCAAAAAGGTCACCCTCCCAAAACTTCACAGAAAGAACAGAGGAGGAAGGAAAGATCACAAAGGTAGAACACATCAGTATTTTCAAATGCTTTACCCTCCTCCTCCAGAAATTCCTAAACTGACCTCTGAATCTCTTTCATCTAAAAAAAAAAAAAAAAAAAAAAAAAAAAAAAAAAAAAAAAGGCAGGGGGTGGATCTTCAGTGGATTACTTGAGAACCATCTGACCTCTCAATCCCAATCAAGTGTAACATGAGTAACTAGGGCACTCCACAAAAGTCAGCCATGGAGAGATTTGGGGATCCCCAGGGAGGAAGTCACTTTCATTCTTAAATTTCCTCTGTAGGAACAAGGAAGTTCTCCGAAACTTCAACTGTGCTCTCATTTTTATTGTGTAAATCATATAGTATTTGCCATTTAAGACCGTCACAATTAATTTTGAAAAACTCTCAAGAAGTAACAATAACCTTTTCCCTAAAAAGAAAGATGATACAAGTAGAAACCAAAAAGGTAACGAAACAGAATGCAAACAACTCTGAGCTAAGGAATCTGATGTTTTTTCAGTGTTTTTACAGGTTCAATTGACAGCGATGTAACCAAAAGCTCAGATTTTTCAATGGCTCCTGATCCTATTTCCCGAACTCACTAGAAATAACCACAGATGTCTTCTACAACAGGGCTGCATCATTCTGTACATTAGGAAATTTTTAAGAGGAAGAATGACTCTACATAAATAGCACATGGGAAATTATCTCTGTAGGTATTCACTGAAAATGCAACAAAGGACGCAGGCTGAGAGATGGCTGTGCTGACCAGCAAGTGCAAAGACAGAATGGAATGTACAAGTCCACGCAGCACATAAATAATCAACAAAATACCCCCATGGTAAAGCCTGTGGTGGCAGGAAAGACTACACCTTAAATGATTTTTTTTCTTTTCTTTTCTTTTTTAATGTTTATTTACTTTTGAGAGAGAGAGAGAGTGCGAGTGGAGGAGGGGCAGAGAGAGACGGAGACAGAGAATCCGAAGCAGGCTCCAGGCTCTGAGCTGTCAGCACAGAGCCCATCGTGGGCCTTGAACTCAGGAACCACGAGATCATGACCTGAGCCGAAGTTGGATGCTTAAATGACTGAGCCACCTAGGTGCCCCTTAATTCTCTTAATTCTCTTTTTTGAGATAGAGATACTGTGCAAGCAGGGGAGAGACAAAGAGAGAGGGAGAGAGAGAATCCAAGCAGGCTCTGCACTGTCATCAAATTGCCCAATGCGGGGTTCAAACTCATGAACCTTGAGATCATGACCTGAGCCGAAATCAAGAGTCAGATGCTTAACCGACTGAGCCACCCAGGTGCCCCTACACACCTTGAATGATTAACCTGTTCTATAATATGTCACCAAAGAGGCCAAGATGGTGTGATAAAACAACAACAAACAAAAAAGAAACAACAAAAACATTGGCTTGAGGACTGAGGGATGAGTGTGAGTCCCAATGTGGGTCCCAACACCTCTCTTGGCCTCAATGTTCACATCTGGAAAATGAGCTAGAGTGTGAACTAGTCCCTGACAGTTTCATTTGATTCACTCACTCACTCACTCACTCACTCACTCACTCATTCATTCATCAAATATTTGTTGAGCCACAGAAGTCAAGGACTATTTCAGGTGCTAGGGAAGAACAGTGATCCAAAGAGGCTAACATCCCTGGTGGAACTTAGATCCAGATTCTGAAAATTACACATCAGCTTTTCAAACCATGGGCTGTGAAATCCATTTAGCAGTACCAAATGAATATTTTAAAAATAAGAAATGGAATAGTATAAAATATTAGAGGATATCACAAACAGTAAAGTTCTGTTTTCACAGAGTTCTGCTTTAGTTATTGATATTTGTATTTACCAGGTTTGTGGGTCAAGAAGTATAAGATGTTCTGAATGTGGGTTGGTTGTATCAGAGTTTAAACATCCCTAATAAAAGACCTCTCTCTCTTTGTTCCAGCCACCAGCCCTCATCCTATCCCCCACCCAGACTGCTTCTTAGGAACATTCTGCCCATAGTTGAAATCTCATTACTTTCTCACTTGCCCCATCATGGCTTGGATAAATATCAAAGAATATGTTTTTCAGATCAGCGTTCCCAACCTTTCTGAGTAGGATTCCTTTTACCATCAGTCCCTTTTGTGCACTACTTGTTTGCTGATTAAGAAAATGCACAGTATGAGGTGCCTGGGGGGCACAGTCAGTTAAGCGTCCCACTCTTGGTTTCAGCTCAGGTCATGATCTCAGGGTTCAGGAGGTGGAGCCCCACGTAGGGCTCTGCACACACAGCATGGAACCTGCTTGGGATTTTCTCTCTCACCCTCTCTCTCTGCCAGTCCCCCACTGGCACTTTCTCTTTCTCAAAAAAGAAACATAAAGAAAGAAAGAAAGAAAGAAAGAAAGAAAGAAAGAAAGAAAGAAAGAAAGATGCAGAGTGACCAAAAGCCACGTGAACTTTTAAATGTATTTATAATGTATCTTTCCTAAAAGTTCCTGCATAGAAATACAAAGAGTACAAATGCACCCAAGACATAGTATTCTTTCCATCTATGCCTCATGCTTGATGTTCAAACAGATTTGCAGGCTTCTTGTGCCCTGAGGGGTCCAGGGCACAGAGACTACTGATTACTGTTCTAGATCCTCTTTTACGTGGTTATTTTAGAATCACCATGTTCTTACTAAATGACTGCTTAGGGTGGTTTCTGTTTGTTTTAATGCTTTCTCCCCCTCCTTTTTTCCAATTAAAGAAAACTACTAAACTTGAGCACTAGTGGGTACATGAGTTTGTTTTTAGTTTTTGTTGTTCACTTGTCTTTTCTTTTCATATATAATTTTGTTTTTAATATCATGAGCCCAGACTCCTATAGATGGCGACTAAGAATTGGGAAGACAATTGTTTGAAATTTGCCGAGACACATATTCAGTGTTCCTAACTGCTTTATTTTTAACAGCAAATATCCAAAGGCAGCAATTACTGCAACTGGGGAAAGTGAAAGGAGGTAAAAGATGCCAGGAGAGAAAAGAACTAAAACATGCTGGGTAAATCTTCCCAGGAATCTCAAACCCATGCATACTGATCGCCAAGATCTACTTGAAGTCACGTAACTACAGCCCTGACTCCCCATAGCCCTCTGTCGCTTGGGCTTTACTCTGTCATCGAGCTTGAACTTCCTACTCTGTGCTGCTCTTGAAGCATTTTCTGTAGTAGGATTTAGAAGTTAGGATGGACGATGCCATCCTTTTAGGGGCTAGGATCTCCTATACTGCAAAGGTCCAAGGTTGGCCACAGGGGTAGGGGAAACGGAGCGGGGGAGAGGGCTTCCCGGCAATCTGACACCCCCAGCAGACGTCGAACAGCTGCCTCCCAGTCTCCAACTTCCAGAAACCAGCGTTAACCTATTATCTTCAACATTTCCCTTCCTGGAAATCCAAACTACACCCCACAGGTGGCCATGGCTGCAACCAACAGAGGAATGTCGTTTCAGCACGTGCTCTGCTGTTAGCAACTATACAACTCAAAATACTTACAACTAGGTTTCCTGCCGTACCCTTTACCACTTCGTTCTCAACTACCCACTTCTTAGGCTTACAAAGGGCAAAGTATGACGTTGTCTTCATTAATAAGGAAAAAAATTAACTTTCTAGGAAAATCTGCTCACTTCTCTGGCAAGTTAGTTTTACAGAAAAGGTCGTTCAGTGATGTCTAAACTTTAGCTGCAAAATGAGAGAAGTGACCTGGACGGTGTGGTAGGGCTGCGTCCAGCCTTGGGCTGATAAACTAAGATTCTCCCTGCCGGTACCTGGCTTTCAAATCAATGTCATACGGGCACATGTCAAGGAGTGACTGCTTCCAAAGGTACAACAAGAGTGAATTCTTTAAAAAAAAAAAAAAAAAATCTCTTGCCTAGGTATTTCTGTATGTTGCTCTCAGTATTCCGGAACAAAATCCAGGACAGCCACTAACAGGACCTGAAATGTAGTCTTAAGCCTCATCTTAACAAAGACAAAATCAGGGAGCATCCTCGTAATTTAGATACAGATGACCACAAGCAAAGACCTTCAGATTCTCCCTTTTTTGTTACTTATCACCTAAATGAACTCACTGTGATCAGAAGAACTCGAATGTTGATATAAATAGTATGACCTTTAAAGTCAAAGTTCCTACTTTACATATAAATAAATATATTCTAAATATTTAATGAGCCATCTAGCGCTGCATGAAATCTACCACAGATTTGTTAACTTAGTTTCAACACAGCAATGCCGTGGTACATCTTTATCCTAATAATTTTAAAGCCAAGCAAACCAAGCAAACCTCAAGTTGTGTCCAGGTTTAATGACAGCACGTTTAACTTTGGAAAATTAATAGTTACCAGACTTCTGCAGAGTAGGTGATCCGGATGGAGACGAGTTTCCACTAGGAGACAAGTAGAGATAGTTTTTGTTCACTCCTGTGTCAAAGTCAAACGGGGACTGGTAGTCTTCATAAAAATCCATCTCTCTACAGTCCGTTCCAGACAAAGGCAGAACGCATGGTTTTATGACCGTCTCATATGCTTCAGGTGAGTGTGGCTCTGGTCACATCGCCATGTGCAACCTTGCTGAAGAAATCAACCCCAGGGCTTGAAGAGCCTGGCTTCCTGGCCCAGGTGTGGCATTTCTTTCTCAAAACCCTCACACCCTCAGGACAAGCAGGCCTGTTTAATAAATGACTTATCTCAAGCAACCTTAGGGCTCTTCACCACCTGCTGTTAATTTCAGTCAACAAAGAAACAACCAGCACAGGGGAGCGGAGCTTTCTTGGGTAAACAAAGGAGGGCCAGGTTTTGCAGTATCTCCCAGATGTACAAACAGTTCAAGCAAACATCAGACGCTGGCACAGTTACAAGAAACTACATTTTTTTTTTTTTTTTACACCAGTCAGCTGACCACCACTACCACCAGGCCAGACTTAATCTTCTAGGACAAGGAAGGATTACCAGGCAGTAATCTCCTACAAATGCCATCTGGGTGATAGTTTTTTCCACCCTGGATTACAGCAGAGTTCTGAAAGCCAAGCTTCCCGGTTTAGTGATCAGCTTTCTAAGTATAACTTGGTATAGAAATAAAGCTGTATTTCCATTATTACTTTATCTAAAGTAATGTCTGGCTTAGTGTAACAAAAATGTGTCTGTCCTCCCACCCGCCCCTCCTTTTCTCTTTCTTTCCCTTTCTTTTCCTTTTCTGGAAAGATGGGTGTTTTAGTTACATATACTGCAAAGAGAAGAATCCGCTCTGAAGGTAAAGCTCCCAGATATTCCTGCACCTTCTCTGTTTAAGCCATGTGCCTGCAGGTGCTACAATAAACCTGTGTGCAAATTGCAGGAAAAACCTATTTCCATTTGTACAGCATGCCCTGCAGAGTGACTGGGTGTCAGCTACCTTGTAAGCAAAACGTCTTAGTCACCAAATTCATTTTCTTTGACACAAGTCTATTAGCAGATTCCTTCTATGTTAACCAAGGCTTTTGCTCAAGTGATAGCTCTAGAACTTTCCATGAATGGCTCATCTACTATTAAAGAGGTAAATATAAAGGCAACCCTTCTCTTAGGTGGGCAACAGTCTATCACTACATAACAAAAAAAGGCAGTATCCTACCTCTGCAAATCAACCTGATAAAAATGTACTCTCCCTGGGGGCAAGTAGGTGGCTCAGTCAGTTAAGAATCTGACTCTTGATTTTGACCCAGGTCATGATCTCACAGTTCATGAGTCTGAGCCCTAGCCGGGTTCTGCTCTGACATAGAGGAGCCTGCTTGGGATTCTCCCTCTGCCCCTCCCTCGCTCATTCTCTCATTTTCTCTTTCCCTCTCTCCCCCTCTCTCTCTCTCCCGCAAAAACAAATTTAAAAAGCTTATTTTTAACAACAAAAGTCAATCCGCCTTTTTTTCCTAAAAGATAGCAAAATTTGAGCAACTATAAATGCTGTCAAGTCTATATTTAGAAATAGAATATAATGACTTCTTTATTATTATTATTCTTTGAAAAAAAAAATGAATTGTCTGGTTTCTTGAAATCCAAGGTATCTCTTACCTCAATGGGATGGGCATCATGCCCCTGGATTAGAGTGTAGTTGATGGGGTCCCTGGCCCTCTCGATGTGGTTGATGAGGTCCCTGGCCCTCTCAATACTCTCTGCATTTGGCCACTAAATAACTGGTAGAAAAAACAGTTCTCCCTCTCAATACTTGCTCTTCCTCCTAGAGCCACAAGTATTATAAAGTGTTACGGGCTGAAAATTCATATGCTGAACCCCTCACTCAATGTGATGGTGGTAGGAGCTGGGACCTTTGGGAGGTGACTGGATTCAGATGAGGCCAGGAAGATGGCACTTCTGGATGGAGTAAGTGTCATTGTAAGAAGAGAGCTAGCTCTAGCTCTCTCTCACCACCATGTGAGGACACAAGAGGACAGCATGTGGCAACCAGGAAAAGGGCTCTCACCAGGAATCTAATCAACTGGCACCTTGATCTTGAACTTCCCAGCCTCCAGAACCATGAGAAATAAATGTCTGTTGAGATAAGCCACTCAGTCTATAATAATTTATTACAGCAGTCCAAACTAAGGCACAAGATATTTAATACTGACACACATACAATGCAAACTATGGCCACCTCCACACTGCTCACCATCCCTCCAAAATCCCACGTCCTTGGCCTTCAGTGCAGACATCCATGTTACATCCTCTGCCTGAAATGCTGCCTTTTTTCTGCTTGCTGAAGTCATTCATCCTTCAAGACTCAGACAGAAATGCTACCTTTCCTCAGAAGCTCTCCCACTTTCTGTACCCTCCCCACCCCCCAGCACGCACTGCAACAGCAGCACACAGTGTGACAGTCCCCCTTCCCAGTCCCCCTGTGCCTCCCTGTCCTCCCCTTCAGGGGAGGCGCTGAGTTCTCTATTATGATGCCTACCGTGAAGTGCTGGCTCTAACCAGCGTGAAATGAAGAAATCAAATAACGGCTCATGCTGACACTGGAAACCTTATTTCTAAAACAGGAGGATTTAGCATTTAACTGACGTCTGAAATCTCTATGCTACCTGCTTAGGTGCCATCTTGGGGTAACAGCATGTCTCTCTGAGCCAGCCGTAGCTCTCCAGTCAGATCCTAGTCAAGACATGCTAGCAGGTAAGAAAAGTGAGAATGGAAGACCAGAGGTGGGAAAAGCATGGGCTATGTGAATGGAATGGCAAAAATTCAGTTGACTCAAGATTCATGTACCAAGTAGAAGGGAGCTGTAAGATATAAAAACTGGAAATGTAGCCTGAGGACAAACCATTAAAGACCTTGAGTGACAAACTTCTATACTTAATATAGCTCGCAAAAAAAAAAAAAAAAAAAAAAAAAAAACCCGCTGAGGGTGTCTGAGCCAGGTGGAGGGAGGATAAGAAGTTTATAAAGATGACACCCGAAATGGCAAATAGGATGCACTGTAAGTAGAGGCTACCGGGAGGGCGCTCTGAAGGAGTCTACTGGCACAGCCCAAGGAAGGAAAAACCAGGTAAGATGTGGTTCTGGGAATTCCAGAAGCACTTCAAAATCAACAAGCCTACGACTGAATTCCCTGCTTTT
The DNA here is from genome assembly GCF_023721935.1 of Panthera uncia. NCBI lineage: Eukaryota > Metazoa > Chordata > Mammalia > Carnivora > Felidae > Panthera > Panthera uncia. Next base: position 53,930,197 of record NC_064812.1, on the reverse strand, counting down.
CCTTATCCTATTCCTGACTCTAAATGTGCCATCCTGACTCACCTAGGCCTGACCTCACAGGAATCACTTCCAAGCACTCCTGCTCTATAGAAGGAAACACTACCAGGAGCTGTTCGTCCAACTCGTATTGTATGCTTTCTTCATCCTTTCCCTCTTTTCCCCCTCTCACCGACCACACCCTACTTTCAGACTGACCTAGAATGTTCTGGTAAAGACCTGCCATGACTGTCCAGGTCTGCAGTGCTGTCTATTTAACACTCTCTTTTCCTCGAGGAATTTCATGTCTCGTGCTCCCCTGCTCCCTGGGGGACGGTCTGCCATAATTCCCACCTACTCCCTGGTCTTAGGCATGGGCTTGTGCTTCAGATCTGGTCCACCCAGATACCCTGGCCCCTTGTTTACAGGGACTGCGCTAGGGGTAGACAGCTGACCCAAACAGTGCCAACTACAGGCCTTCCCTGACACTCAATGAATACTGGGGGAAGTGACAATTCCTGTGACCCAAGCTGTTGGATATCTATTGGGAGGGTCAGGTTCTTCTCTCCTCCTGCCTAGAGGCAAGAGAACGAGTGCTGAGACTGGGACAAGATGACAGGAGAAACGAAACCAGTAAGGGATGGAGCACCAGCATCTGAACCCCTTGATCCAGCTACCCTGGAATTCCCATCAAACAAGTAAATTTCTGTTCCGCTTCACTTGTGGTTAAAATTGGAAAGACTCCCACAATACCTACTTTCCAACCATTTCTCACTATTGCTCCACCATGGATCAGCCAAACTTGATTTTCCGGTTTCTTAAAAACATCCTAAACTGGGATTAGGCAATTTTCTCAAACTGGAATGTCTTTTCTCTATATTTTTACCTGGCAAATTCCTACCCACTAGTCAAGCTCAGCTTAATAAGTCACATATGAGTGGTCAGCACTCAAGGGTGTTATGAACTGAATTGTGTCCCAACACAAAAGTTCTATGTTCAAGCCCTATGAGTGGTGTATCACACAAGGAATACTCATTTTAGTGCTCTGTAAAATGGGGAAAAATTGGGGCACCTGGGTGGCTCAGTTGGTTGAGCGTCCGACTTCGGCTCAGGTCATGATCTCACAGTTTGTGAGTTCAAGCCCCATGTCAGGCTCTGTCCTGACAGCTCTGAGCCCAGAGCCTGCTTGAGATTCTGTGTCTCCCTCTCTCTGTTCTTCCCCTGCACACATGCTGTCTCTCTCTCAAAAATAAATAAAGATTAAACAAAATTTAAAAAAATAAAATGGGGAAAATATAAATACAAATGCCTACTAAAATGAAGTTATTTAAATGCTAAATTTAATTCATCTAATAGGAAATTATCCAAACATTAACATGATGATGTAGAAATGTATAGGTTTATAAGGAAATATATTTTTGAGACATTTTATAGACAAATCAGGATCCAAAACTGTTTGTACTGTATGATCCATAATTGTGTAAAAACTGTAGACTAACAAACCAATCAAAAGAGAAAATGGGCAGAAGAAATCTATCCCACAACCCCAGGAAAGTGTTTATGCACTGTAGTGCCTGCAGAGGGAGCCTATGGGCAGCTCAGAACTGAATTTAGTACAGCCAGGAAAATGCATACTACAGAAGAATAACCCATTAGATGACTCATGTTATTGCAAATAGAAACAGAGCAAGTAAAAATTACTGTAAAGAATATTAAGTTTCTAACTTCCTATTAGCACTTCACTCATCCCTAATTTGAAGAGATATTTAAGGGATAGTCTGATGTAAAAGCTACATGACACATACAAAAATTTACCTAGAGGGACCTTGAAGGGCACACAGGCAATGTAATTATCCAATAATAGGGCAGGCCACTGATACTAGACATTATGGACGAATCACACTAACACAGCAGACAGCTGGAAGGAGCTCCAGCTGGCAAAATATACAACAATTTAACCACCGACATAATTAAAGAGAGCAGTGGATTATAAATCAAGAATCCAAGAGTCCATATGTGACGCTTAACTTTGTGTGTCAGCCTGACTGGGCCACAAAATGCCCAGATATTTCATTAAACATTATTGTAGTTGCATCTGCAAGGGTGTTTGCAGATGAGATTAACATTTGAATCGGTAGACACTGAGTAAAGCAGATTGCCCTCCCCAAGGTGAATGTGCCTCATCTGATCTGTTGAAGGCCTTGAACCAAAAGGAAAAAAGAAATTCTATGAAGGACACTACTGGGTCAGTTACAAAAATGGGAATAAAAAGGCAGATTAGATAAAAGTATTCTATCAATGTCAAATTTACCAAAGTTGAAACTGTACTGGGATTATATAAGAGAATATCCCAACTCTTCGGAAATACAAACCAAAAGATTTATCAGCAAAGGGCCATGTATGGATGTATGCACCTTCCTCTCAAATGATTCAGAAAATACTATATGAGTGTATATGTACACACACACACACACACACACACACACACAGAATGATAAAGCAGATGGGGTAAAATGTTAACAATGAATGAATAACACGGATAGAGTATGCAGGTGTTTTTACCATTCGTATTCTTGCAAACTTTCTGTAGATTTCAAAAAAAAAAAAGTGTTTTTGAATGACTGAGAAGACCTCTGCATCAGATCAAGCAGCCTTGAAGGAGCTGGGGCAGAGAGGAGCGGGTCCCTTCTCACGACAATATAAGGGGAGGCAGCACAACAGAATTTACTTATGGTCACAGATCAGATACCCAGGCTCTCCTGGTTCCTAGCCACTTCTGAGACCTGAAAGAATCCTCTCCACCTTCCACTGAAGCAGCAGCTCATGAACCCTCTCCCGAACAAAAAGTCTCACCATCGCATCCTTTGCAGGTCACATCTTTCCTGAGGAAGGCCAGGAGGACCTTGTTCCACAGTCAGGACAGAGAGGAGGGAGATGGAGGGGGGCAGGTGTCAGTGAACACCACCTTCCTTTCCCCACTAGTGCCACATAAGCAAACCTTGACCAAAACACATACACACACACACACACACACACACACACACACATGCACGCACACACACACACAGAGTACCATGAGCCAAGAACAAAAAAGTACTTAGTTTTAAATCTGAAACTCAACTTAGAATCACAAAAGATGATGCTCCATTTTTACATACTTCCTCAAGGAAGCCTCAAAATCTCTGGGAGGTGGGTGTTATGGGCTTTTTCCTGATGGGAACCAAGGCAGAGAGTTTTTGTAAACATCCATACCCACATGAAGCTAGCAGGTGAAGCAGCTGGCATCTGGAAACAGGTGGTCTGCCTCCAAAGCCTGTATTCTTTCTGTAGCAGGAGAAAGCCGGACAGTAGTTAAGAACCAGGTGATGAGCCAGAACATCACATTCAAAGGGCCTGAGGATCTAATTACAATGCAGAGGCTGCATCACTAACAAGCCCCAGGTGATGGAGGCTGCTGGCACGTGCGATATGAGAAATGCGGATTTGGCCATTCACGTGACCAGGTGTATTTGGTCTTCAGCCACAGTTCCAGAAAAATGCTGCGGACACAGCCATACAGGTGAAACGGGTGTCTCTTGTTTGTAAGGAAGGTGACTTTAGGACCCCATCCCAAAGCAGTGGCTGATTGCCAGAAGAACCAACCATGTGACCAGAGGGTTAGAACTTTCGGTCCCACCCCCACCCCACCCCTGATCACTGGGGAGGCGAGAGGGGCTGGAGATTTAATCAGATAATGGCAGCCTTAGCCAATCATGATTATGCAAAGAAGCCTCCATAAGAACCCAAAAGGTCTTGTCTCCGAACGCTTCCAGGCTGGTGAACGGTGGACTTGGGGAGAATGGCACATTCTGAGAGAGCATGGGCGCCCTTCTCGAACACCTCGCCCTAATCTCATCATCCAGCTGTTGATTTATATCCTTTACTGTACCCTTTAATATACTGGTAAATGTGTGTCCCTGTGTTCTGTAGGCTGCTCTAGCACATTATTCAAACCTAAGCAGGTCAGTGGAACCTCCAACCTGCAGCAGGCCAGCTCAGAAGCACAAAGCACAGGTAAGCACCTGGCATCTGAAGGGGGGCTGGAGTGACAGTGTTGTAGGGCTGATCCCTTAACCCCTGGAATGTGATGCTATCTCTGGGTAGGCAGTGTCAGGCCTGAACTCTTGGACACCCTGCTGCTGTTTGAGAAGTGTTTCGTGTTATGTGTGGGGTAGGTTCCCCACACATTGTTAGAGGGTCTGGGAACCCCAAAAGAGCACAGGACTGCCCTCGGAGTGACAAAGTGATGGAGGACCTCAAACGGCAGGCTGAGGAATGTGAATGTAATTTTTTACAATAATAAAACCACAACTACTCGTTAGCATTCATTTCATCCTTACAGCAACACGGGGGTAGTAATGTTATCTCCCATCTCCAGATGAGTGAACGTGAGGAATCGAGAAATGAAAGTCCCCGAAGTCTCCTAGCAGTAATCCTCCTCATACTGCGTCAGAGCAATGGGGAGCCCTCTCAAGTTCTCAGCAGTGGGAGGGAGATGGTCAGAGCTGCACTTTGGAAAGATCATTCCTGCCTCCATAGGAAGATGAATACAGAGGGGAGATGGGAAGTCAGTGAAACCATCAGCAGCACCAAGGGTGTTATGAACTGGATTGTGACCCAACACAAAAGTCATATGTTCAAGGCCTAATCTCCGCTGTGGCTGTTGTCTTGGATACGGGGCCTTTAAGAAATTAATTAAGGTTAAATGAAGTCCTAGGGTAGGGTCCTAACCCAATAAGAATAGTATCCTTATAAGAAGAAGCCAAGACACCAGGGAGGCATATGCGCATAGAGGAAAGGCCATGTAAGGACACAGCAAGAAGACAGACATCTGGGAGCCCACACCAGAAATCGACTCTGCTAGCACCTTGATCTTAGACTTCCAGTCTCTAGTGAGAAAATAAATTTCTGTTGTTTAAGCCACTCTGTTGGAGGTATTCTGCTATAGCAGCCCGAGCAAACTAATACAAAGAGTGTGTTCCAGGGAATAACACTGGGAACAGAAAAGGAAAGACATATTGCAAGACACCACCAAGGGATCATCAACAAATCCTGGAATCCAATTGGATGACCAGGGTGTGGGGGGAACAGACTAAACTCTGGATTCCCCCCAGCAGGAGTTGTGAAAGTTGGGGACTGCATTAATTAAGATGGTGACAAAAGAGTAACAGTGGAAGGAAGGAGGAGGGGCTTTAGAAGTACACAGAATGGGGGCACCTTGGTGGCTCAGTCGGTTGGGCGGTCGACTACAGCTCAGGTCACGATCTCGCGGTCTGTGGGTTCGAACCCTGCGTCAGGCTCTGTCCTGAGCGCTCAGAGCCCGGAGCCTGCTTCCAATTCTGTGTCTCCCTCTCTCTCTGCCCCTTCCCTGCTTGCTCTCTGTCTCTCTCTCTCAAAAATAATAAATAATAAAAAATTTAAAAAAAAAGAAGTACACAGAATGAATTTCATTTTGGCAGGTTTGTTTATAATGCTCAGGAGATTTCTGTATGCAAACCATTAGACTCTGGGGCTCAGAAAAAGGTTAGGGCTAAAGATATCAATGTGGGAATCTCAAGACTGTCAAGAAAAAGCCCAAAGAGAAGGGCAGTCCAATAAAAGAAAGAAAAAAGGTAGGAACGCCTGAAAGTAGGAAGCAAGCCAAAGAGGCTGCAAAGGGCAGGAAGTGCCCTTTGATGGTGGTGGTGGTGGTGGTGATGATGATAATGGTGATGGTGACGATGGCAGAACCAACAGTTATGACGATGGCAGAACCCAGAAAATCCTTTTTATGTGCCATTCTTCTTTGCACTTCACACCAACCCAATGGGGCAGATTTTATTCTCTACTCCCATGTTACAGATGAGAAAACTAAGGCACATGAAAGCAAACTTCCCCAGGCACATGGCTAGTAAGTGGTGAAGGTTGGTTTTGAACTTTGGTAGTGTGGCTCAAGTGCTCTGAAAAAGCAAAAAGTATCAAAGAAAAATCCAAGTGACCAACATCACAGGGATAACAGGAGGAAAGAAAGTAGGTAAGACCAAATGCTACAGACTTACAAAGAAGCCACGGGACCTGGTGTCCTGGTGATTTTTCAAAGAAATTTTAGTCAGACTGATGGTGCATGACAGATGAGGGAATTAGAGGCCAGTGGAGGGGGAAAAAGGGTAGAACTCAGTGGAGACAAGGTAGGGCTTGTGTGCCTGGTATGCATGAGAGAGAGAGGCAAAGGAGGCAGGGCAGGGACGGGTCCCCAGATGAGAAGGGGGCTTCAATTCCTAAAGTGAATCATTTTGGCTTTCTTTTACAAATGTCAGCCCTCAGAGTAGAAACCACATTAGAATTTTAGGAAATACTGCCTTATGAAAATGTCATTATTCTCCTTCTTTCTTACTGCAAGAGGAAAAAAATCTTTTGTAGCACAGTATAAGAATACACTATCCTCTCCAGTGTCCCATCTCCAGAATAAAAATGCAGCAATTAGCAAACACATTCAAATTACTAAGACCTAAATGCAAATACTCTAAGTGACAAATGAGTTCCTATAAAGTACAAATCCATGTTCTTGGCCCACTGACTTGCAAAGAAAGTCTCACTTGGCAGGAGCTCCTAATATTCTAGGTGAACAGGTTTCTGCCCTCTCAAAATAACTGAAATTGAAGTTCATGTCCAACAGACAAGCCAGGGACCGTTCTTCTTCCTAAGAAATGTTTTTGGACATATGAAGAGAGCAAGAGTTACACTTATAATGACAGTGAGACATCATTCCCTCTCTCAACCTATTACCAAACATATGTTCTGGGTGGACCTTTAACTGAGGACACCACAACCTGTTGAGAAAACGAATGAATGCCTGAATTTTCTATCACAAAGGAGTCAGAGACTAGACTCCAAAAACACGAAAAGGGTCTCACTCTTCCACTGAGGTCATCTAAAAAAAAAAAAAAAAAAAGTCTTTTATTTATTTATTTATTTATTTAGAGAGAATGTATGTGAGCAGGGGAAGGGCAGAGACGGAGAGACAATCCCAAGCAGGCTCTGCACTGCCACCACAGAGTCCAATGCAGGGCTCGAACCCTCGAACAGTGAAATCACGACTGGAGCCGAAACCAAGAGTTGGATGCTTATCCGACTGAGCTACCCAGGCGCACCCCCCAATGAGGTAATCTCTTATTCTTCTGGGACATGTTGCTGCCACTACTGTTCTCAGACTGAAGATGTTTCATTAGCACACGAGAAAATAATAGAAAATAGCTCAACATTCATCATGTACCCAGATAATTAATTTCTAATGTACAGATTTTTCACTTTATAAATACAGTTGGAGTTAAAGTCTTATGGCCCCTCACAACCATTGGTGGCTTCCATGATTACAGGCTCAAGTAAAAGTTCCCCAACCAATGCTTCTCAAACTTCAGTATGTTCACAAACCACCCGGGGACCGTGTTAAACTACAGATTCTGAGTTAGGAGGTCTGGATGGGGCCTGAGATTCTGGCCCTTGGATAACTCCAGGTGTTTACTGACGTTTGCTTTAGATAGCAGCTGCTAAGTTTGCCTTAGGATAAAAGACTGAATAAATTCTAAATATTTGTCATTCCACATGGCCCTAGCACTTTCTAAATATATATGTTTTTTAATATAAGAGACAGATTTTGTAGCCAAAGGGGTTTTGCTTTTTGGTGTTAATTTCTGTTTTTCTGTTATTGTAACAATGCACGAAGCAAGCAAATTCAGACAGAAGACAAAATTGGCTACGTCACAACAGGGCATACACCTGCAGGGCCTTTTCAACAGGATAATTACTTCGAGTCTGGAATTACAATAGTATAAACAGCCTAGAACAATGGCTCAGTAATAAGCAAATGAAAGGCCACTCCATCTAAGAGTATTACGGATGTATTTAAAAGCAAGGCCAGCCGGTCCCTATGGTAAGAGTACTGAAGATAAAGAGGTTTTGCCCAAGCTAAATGTCTCCAATTTGCTGACAGTGTTTAAAAAGAGCTCTGTAGGGGTCCATAAACACAACCAATTGTCAGAGCCCTAAAAGAAATAAATGAACTGGTGGGCCAAATTTTAATTTGGAAAAACTTCCACAGTGCTTACACAGCTATTCTCAGCAACTAGAGGCTCAAAGGAAACACTTTTCCTTAAGGGAATGAGAGTTGCCTGAGAACAGTAGGCACTTACTGAAAATTAATATTTGACTATGAACTTCAATCATCAGTGAGCGGAGGCATACTAAACATGCTCAAAATACTCTCCCACCAAGCCATGTAGGCAGCTGAGCTTGCTTCTAACTATAACAGGTCAGTGAGATAGATCCAAAGGATCAACCATTTAAAAAGCACACACCATAAATACTGCCCATTTTTTCCTAAATTTCACTAAGAAATAATCTTATGACAAAATGTATAGCATTTCTATCTGAACCCGCTACTCTGGTTAAGAAAAGCCATTTTTAATTACAAATTTCACATACTTTACTTTTTTAAAAGATAACAGTAGAGGGGCACCTGGGTGGCTCAGTTGGTTAAGTGTCCGACTTCGGCTCAGGTCATGATCTCCCGGTTCATGAGTTCGGGCCCCATGTTGGGCTCTGTGCTGACAGCTCAGAGCCTGGAGCCTGCTTCGAATTCTGTGTCTTCCTCTCTCTGTCCCTCCTCTGCTCACATTCTGCGTGTGTGTGTGTGTCTCTCTCAAAAATAAATAAACATAAAAAAATTTTTTTTAAGATAACAGTAGAGTACCCATACAATGGGAAAACCCAAGAAAAGCCCATTATCTTGAAACCAAATCAGTACTAGAGGGCTTCTAAGATAAGCCTATCTTCTGACACAAGACTAAGAGCCAACCAGATATTTTTTAAATATCTCACTTAATAACAACCATACTTACGGTTACTAAGGCTTCTTACTGACTTTTATCCATTTTTGAAAAAGTCATTACCCAACAGGTACTTATCGAAACAGCATATAATTTCATTTATCCCAGTAAGCTCTCTCAGTGGTAAAAGGATAGGATAATTCAAGAGGCAATGGGAAAGGGGCATAGAGTAGAAAAATGCTTTCCTGAAAAGTATCCAGAAATCATGTAAGTACTGTTACATTGTCCCTAAAAGATCAAAATAAAGAACTATGTGTATGATTTCATAATTGAACTAAATACAGCTAAGACTGCTAATTAATCACTGAACAAGTTTCCTTATTCCTACACACATAGGTAGACTACATTTCCTAACCTCCCTTACAGTTAGATGTGGCCACGTGACTAAGCTCCAGCCAGATGAAAACGATATATATTTAACATGAGGGGGATATAAAGATGGTTGATAGCTACTGAGATTTGGAGGTCTTTACTGCAGCAAAAGTTAGAGGAAGTTGACTGATAGAAATATTTTGCCAAATAGAGCTTCAGATAGATTTTTAAGGTTTCTCTTCTATTGATTTATTTACCTATTTATTTAGAGAGAGAGAGAGAGAGAGCGTGCACACATGAGTTGTAGAGCAAGAGAGAAAGAGTCCTAAGCAGGCTCCATGCTCAACACAGACACCAACATGGGGCTCGATCCCATGACCCTGGGATCATGACCTGAGCCAAAATCAAGAATCAGATGCTCAACTGACTGAGCCATGCAGGCTCCCCACGTTCCTTTTTTGAAATGACCATATCCATGGATGAAAAAATTTTGGAACCAACGTGATAGCTGCACGACAATATAAATGTAATTAGTGCTGAACAATAGTACACCTAAAAATGGTTAAAAGAAATCACAAATTTTGTGTTAGATAATGTATTTTACCACAATAAAAGTAATGATCATACAATTTTAAGGGTCGAGACCATCATTCACACTTTACTACCAGAAAGACTCAAATAAGAAGTTCAAATGGAGCATCAGGGGAGAGATGAAAACACAGCAACCATAACTAAGGAGTATTCGCTCTTAAACATTTTAAGTATTCCTTCCTGAGACCACAATCAAGATCTCTGTGTTCGGAGTGGTTCAGAAAGTATTTCCAATGAAAAATAAGCAGCCCCTGGCAGACAGAGGTAGGCTGGTTAGGTTATCACAGTAGGGAGGCCATCGTCAGCAAGAGAACAGTCACTAGGGAACAAGAGTGTACTGCCAGACCAATAACCTATTTCAGATCCTGCCATCATGCTCCCTGGTATTTATTAAGTGAGTTGAAGTCTTACGTCTACACACAAACCTGCACGCAGAGGTTTATAGAAGCTTTATTCGTAATTGCCAAACCCATAAGCAATCAAGAGGTCTATCGATAGGTGAGTAGATAAACTGTAGTACATCTAGACAATGGAATATTACTCAGCAATAAAAGGAAATGAGCTATTAAGCCATGAAAAGATATGGAAGAACCTTAAATGCATATCGCTTAGTGAAAAGATCCAGTCTGAAGAAGACTACATGATATATGGTTCTGACTGTATCATGTTCTGGAAAAGCCAAAACTAGGGAGGCAGTAAAAAGGTCAGTGGTTGCCAGGGACCAGGAGGAGGCCGAGATAAACAGAGCGCAGAGGATCTTTAGGGCAGTGAAACGACTCTGCATGATACTCTAACAGTGGATACATGATAGTATGCATTTGTGCAAACCCACTGAACTGTACAACACAAAGAGCGAACCCTAATGCAAACTACGGACTTTAAGTTAATAATGAAGTGTCAATATTAATCAATTATAACATGTACCACATAAATACAAGATGTTAATAATGAGAGAAACCGGAGGGGTGGGTAGATACGGGAACTCTATTATCTGCTCAATTTCTGTACACGTACTACTGCACTAAAAAATAGTCTATTAATTTAAATTAAAAACAGGTGGGGAAGAAAACAAACAAACAAACATGTTTCACCCACTCTGCTATTCTGCCCAGGGGAAAACAGGGCACTGAAACCCACCTGCTTGGACTGTTATCCAGGCTTTGTAAGTATCTGAAGGACGACCACAGAAGACACACTGCTATGTAGTTTCCAGGGCAGCTCTGAGCTCACGATAAAAGAAATGACTTAACTGTCAAGCTCCATTATTAATGCAAAATAAACCTGAGCAGCAGTCTAGTTAAATTCCTCTCGTGTATTAAAGAAAAACAATAAAAGATCATAGTGGTTTGAATATCGGCTCCCCAGCCAAAGATGCTGCAAATTCATGGAGTACTTTCATCTTCAAAGAATCTTCCATCACAGGTGAAAGTGGACTGCAAACTGGCTAGTGGTCTAACATCTTTCTAAAACTAAACAGAAACAGATAATCTGTTGAATACAGAAGTAGGGCGCCAAGTTTGAGGCCTATACTTGATCCTCAGTCTTTTTTTCTTGGCAAAATTCAGTGGAAACAGCCTAGCAAGATGGCAGAACCATCACGGTCCAATGATACAATTAATATTGGCAGCCAGCCCTTGTTGCCTTCCATGGATTTCTAAGGAAGCAAGCGAGGCCCCAGCATCTCCATTAAGTAGTGTTCTAAACATTTAAACAGCATGTTGATCAAAACAGAGAGCAATTCAAATGTAGATTCTCCATAAGAGGATTTGCTTTAGAAAGATAATCCTCTGGAGAAATCTGGCCTCCAAATTTGAGAGGTGGAAATCAAAGGCAGTAACTGCACAGGGACAGAGTGACACTCAGAAACGAGCTCGGAAAGACCAGACACCATGGTAACACTTGCTTCACAGGAAGATGATGGCTTTAAGGAAGCTGACCCGAGATTTTTCTCCGCCACGTTCTCTTACTTTTAAACAAAACCAGAACCACTGTTCCAACTGACTTCCCTTTATAGAGTTTACTCAGCTGCTTACGAACAAGCAGAGGGAGAGAAGAAGACAATGTGAGGCCTTCTTCCCTCTAGCTGAAGACCAACAGAGTTTTTACAACAGAAACTAGAACTAGCCACTTCCCTGAGAAACTATCTGAATCAAGGCTCATTCTGGCTGCTGGCAAAGGACAATTCACTATGTGGCATCTCAGAAATGGGTAAGAGTCCGCTCCTTTCAGCCAGTTGGCCTGCTGTTTACCGCGTGCTATGCTGAGTATTACAGTGACAAACTTCCTATTAAATGTATCTTAGCACCAGGAAGCCAGTCAACAACATACTTAGCGGGGAGAAAGAGTGAAAGCAGAGATGATCTAGATAACAAACATAATAAAGGAGTAAATTAGGCAACCAAGTGAAATACGTGCGTGTGAATGTGTGTGAGAGCTGAGGGGTCCCAGGAGGTTGGGAATGTAAGGGCATAACTCAGAACTTCAAACTAAAATTACAGCATAGACTGGTTACCCAAGGCTTTTTTTTTTTAATGTTTATTTATTTTTGAGAGAGAGAGAGAGAGAGAGAGAGAAGCCACAGTCTTTTACAACCTCATCTTAGAAGGGACATTACATACCATCCTTTCTGCCATCTGCGAAACCTGGTACCGATGGGGAGATGCCTACACAAAAATTGAATACCAGTATCACTGGAAACCGTCCTGAGGGCTGACTCCTATGCAGGGTGTGCTAGTTTTACAAGTGGTGCAGAAAACCCCCTCAGTAATGAGTTGTGACACATGAAACTTGCCAACAGAAAAGCTTCTAGCACATCTTGTAAAGACAAAAATTTTCTAAGTTCTCAATCATGTAGAATGACGTAACTCACCTACCACAAATACTCATCTATCACAAATAAACCACTGAGGTTTATCTCCAGTATGGCAGCCAGAGGAATCTGTACAAATGCACAGGAATATCAAGTATACATTTGCAAGACAAAAAGGCTGAATAACTAGAAGATGATGTCATAGAAGGAGCAAGTGCTCCAGAGTCGGGCAGAGTGGGACATAAATGACAACTCCACAGGTCACTGGCTGTCTTAACCTTTGGCACGTTTATCAGCATAAGCCTCAGTTTTCTCATCTGTAAAATTGGGCTGATATCTCCACAGGGTTATTACAAACAGCCTAGAACATGCTCAGCATAGACACCCAGTAAACAATGGCATTTATTGCTAATAAACCACTCTATCTGGAAAATTAAAACTAAATTAATTGACTCATAGTCTAATAAAAATCACATGACTGGAAGTATTAACAGTATTAACAGTATATCCTGTAGAACATGAGCAAATGAGCCACCCAAGGTGACTATTGAAAATGAAGTCTACCGGGGTACCTGGGTGGCTCAGTTGGTTAAGCGTCCGATTTCAGCTCAGGTCATGATCTCATGGTTTGTGAGTTTGAGGCTCATGCCGGGCTCCCTGCTGTCAGCACAGAGCCCATTTTGGATCCTCTGTCCCCCTTTCTCTCTGCCCACCCCCACTCTCGGGTGCTCTACCTCTCTCTCAAAAATAAATAAACATTAAAAAAGAAAAAGATTACCGGCCTCACCTTCAGAAATTATGATTCAGTAAAAACAAAACCAATTGTATCTAAAACTAAATGCTTACAAGGTGACAAGCAGTGTTCTAAACTTCACATAAATTAATGTATTTGATCCTTACCACATTAGGACACAGATAGAACATAGACCACCCATTTAAAATCACACTATACTCTTTCCTCCCCTCCCCCCACCCCCCGCACATAACCAGTCCCCTTGATTTTGCTCTATTTAATCTTTCAGTGGTATATATTAACTAACATACTATATAATATACTTACCCTGCATATTGATTATTGACTATCTTCCCCCACTAGAACATAAGTTATACAGAAGGAATATTTTTTTTGTTTGGTTTATTTATACATTGGTATATCCCTAAGTGCCTAGAACAGGGTCTGACACAAATGAGTATTTATTAAATGAATGTCCGAATCTAAACCTTTCAGTAGCTCTACTGATTATCAAAGTCCAAGCATCCTCTCAAGGATTCTGGACACTGACCTTTCCCCATCCTTACTCCCCTTAAGTAAGACCCAGAAATCCAGGGAATCAGCATTTGTCTTTCTTCATTTTTTGTCCTTGTTCATAGACCCCCTCCTCCAGGAATGCCTCACCCTATTCTAGAACACTTTCATCTATCAACATCACACCTGTTTCGGCCATTCTCCAAGACCTCTGAAATGGTGTCTTTTTCAAATATTGCAAAGACTTTGCAAAGGTCCACTCCAAGGAGACAATTTCTGGATTTTCTACTAACCTACCTGCAGAGAACAGACCTATGGAATAATTCCCAGACTATGTCCATGTTCCAACAACACAACCTGATTATGTGGCTTATCCTATTTTTCCTATTCTCTGTGAATTTTTACAATAAAAGCCATCAACTGAGTTAAACCGAGCATATCTGTTTCTTCAAGCCTAAAAGAGCCTAATAACACAGGAGATATCAATTAACAGTAGTTAAGAACATGAACTTGTGGGGTGCCTGGGTGACTCAGTCGGTTAAGCATCTGACTTTGGCTCAAGTCACGATCTTGCTGTTCTTGAGGTCGAGCCCCGCAATGGGCTCTGTGCTGACAGCTCAGAACCTGGAGCCTGCTTCGGATTCTGTGTCTCCCTCTCTCTCTCTGCCCCTCTCCTGTTCACGCTTTGTCTCTCTCTCAAAAATAAATAAACATTAAAAAAATTATTTAAAAAAGAACATGAACTTGACATAAGCCACAGCCAGAAAGGAATAGGTACACAAATCTAACCACATAAAAATATAAAACTTCTACAAAACAAAAATATCCAATGAGGTTAAAAGAAACTATAAACAGGGAAAAAATATTTAGAAGACATTTCACAAAATCTAATTTCCTTAACAGAACAAAACATTTGTTAAGATCAAAAACCCAATAAAAAAGAGTAATGGATATAAAATTAGTTCTAGATAAACATAAATAACCCAATATATGAAAAAAAAATTAATCTCATTAATGAATGTAAATCAAAATAAGACAAAAATGTTCACAAATCAGAGGGGCAAATATAAAAAAGTTACATTATTTTCAGTGCTGGCAAGACTGAAAAACACTCTCATACACATTGGTGCAAACTCAAGGAAGGGCAATTTGTTAATTACTACTAATACTGACCATGACAAACGTGACATCCCTTTTACCTAGCAGATCAACTGCTAAAAACTTACCCTCAGACACACAGTGTCACCAAAAATACACCAAAATATATACAAGAATACTAATTGAGGCATTATTTATAAATGTTAATATCACAAATAGGTTAATTATGGAATACTATGTTGTTAAAAAATTAGTTAAATCTTTTTAAATTTCTAAAACATAAAGCTTTAAAAAGCTTGCTTAAAAAGCAAGGCAAAACTAAAATGAGAAATAAAAGGTCATTATTACCAACAATAACAATAAAAAGGATTATAAAGGAATACTATTCCTTTATATGAGCAATTACACACCAACAAATTAAAGAACTTAGATGGAATGAACAAATATCTAGAAAGACACAAAATCCTCAAACTGATTTAAGAATAAATAGAAAGTGTGAAAAGAACTCTAACAAGTAAAGAGATTGAATTAGTAAACAAAATACTACCCACAAGGAAAACTCGAGGCCCGGATGGCTTCACTGGTGAACTGTACCAAATATTTAAAGAGTTCATACCAATTCTTTACAACGTTTTCCAAAAAAAAAAAAAAAAAAAAAAAAAAAACTGAAGAGGAAGGACCACTATCCAACTCATTCTGTGAGGCTAGTATTGCCCCGATACCAAAATCAGACAAATTTACCACCAAAAAATTATAGATCATTATCTCTAGAATAAATATGACACAAAAATCTTCAAAATACTAGTAAATCCATACCCAGCAACACACAAAAGGAATTTATAACATGAACAAGTGGGGTTTATTCCAGGAATGCAAGGTTGACTAACCATCTAAAAATCAACGTAATATATCATGCCAACAGTAAAAGGCCTAAAAACATTTGATCATCACAATAGACACAAGAAATGCAGAAAAGGCATTTGACAAGATTCGTCACCCCTTTATAATAAAAACACTCAACCAACTCAGAATGTAAGAGAACTTCAACCTGATAAAGGGCATCTATATGAAAACCACAGCTAGGGGCGCCTGGGTGGCTCAGCTGTTGAACCTCTGACTCATAATTTTGGCTCAGGTCATGGTCCCAGGGTTATGGGATTAAGTCCCTCATCAGGCTCTGCACTGAGCATGGAGCCTGCTTAAGATTTTCTCTCTCTCTCTCTCCCCCTTTTCCTCTCCCCCACTCAAGCACTTTTGTGTCTCTAAACACACACACACACACACACACACACACACACACACACAAACACACAGGTAACACCTTACTTATTGGCAGAAGATGGAAAGATTGGTTTCCCCCTAAGATCAGGAACCAGATAGGACGTCCACTCTCACCACTTCTATTCAACATTGTACTGAAGTTCTAGCCAGGACACTTAAGCAAGAAAATGAAATGAAGGGCACCTATCATGAAAATGAAAACTATCTGTTTGCAGATGAAATGATCTCATACATAGAACAACTAAGGAATTGCCTATAGAACTATTAAAACTCATAAATGAGTTCAGTAAGTTTGCAGGATACAAGATCCATATAAAAAAATTAACCCATGTCTATATAATTACAATGGATAATCTGAAAATGAAATTAAGAAAAAAGTTCCATTTCATAATAGCAGCAGAGAAGCACCTGGCTGGCTCAGTCAGAAGAGCATGTGACTCTTGATCTCAGTAAGTTTAACCCCTGCATTGGGTGTAGAGATCTCTTAAAAACAAAACAAAACAAAACAAAACTTTAAAAAAAGAATGCCACTTAAAAAAAATAATACTTAAAAATGAAGTATAAAACTTATACTCAAAAACTACAAAATATTATAGAAAGAAATCAAAGCCACTGTAAATAAATGGAAAGATATCCCATATTCATGTATCAAAAGACTTTTAATATTGTTAAGGTGGCAATATCCCCCAATCAATCTACAGATTCAATGCAATATCTATCAAAATCACAGCAGATTTCTTTGCAGAAATTTACACGTTAATTCTAAAATTCCTATGGAAGTCCAAGGCACTTATAATAGCCAAAACAATCTTGAAAAAGAGTAAGTTGGAAGACTCACACTTTCCAATTTCAAAACTTACTACAAAGTTACAGTAATGAAGATAGTGTGGGGGCACCTAGGTGGCTCAGTTGGTAAGCGTACGACTTCAGCTCAGGTCATGATCTCACGGTTTGTGAGTTCGAGCCCTGCATTGAGCTCTGTGCTGACAGCTCAGAGCCCGGAGCCTGCTTCGGATTCTGTGTCTCCCTCTCTCTCTGCTCCTCCCCCACTCACACTCTGTCTCTCTCTCAAAAATAAATAAACATTAAAAAAAAAAATTTTTTTTAAAAGATAGTGTGGTATGAACCTAAGGAGAGTGTATCAGTCTGCTAAGGCCATGTGACATACTAAGAAATATGTATTTGGTCTCTACCCTCAGTCCTTGACACAGAGCTCCTAAAACCCTTGTAAGTACCTGAGTGATGAGGCTGATTAGTGCATCTTACAAAGAGCTCCTAAATCCCTTGGAATTTCCTAGGTAATAGGAATGTCTTTTGTTCTAATGAGGCAACTCTTAGTGGGCTTCTGGATAGCTTCAGGATACAGACTAGTTACCAGAAAGACCAAGCCATGATCAGAAGCTTGTAACTCTAAGCTAACCCCTGATATCCCAGGGAGGGGACAGAAGCTGAAAACTGAATGAATAATCATTCATGCTTATATGATGAAGCCTCCATAAAAATCCATAAACTAACTCCAGGGCTTGGGAGCTTCCAGGTCAGTGAAAACATGGAGGTGCTGGGAGGGTGGTATGCCCCGAGAGAACATGGAAGTTCTGTACCCCTTCCCCATACCCTGTTCTATGTACCTCTTCATCTAGCTGTTCATCTGTAACTTCTATTATCCTTTATAATAAACCAGTAAACGTGTTTCCCTGAGTTCTATCAGCCATTCTAGCAAATTATGGGACTTGAGGAGGCGATCGTAAGAGGTCTAACCTTGCAACCAGTGTCTTAAGGGCAGGGAGGTGTAGCCTTGTGGAATTGAGTCTTTTAACTTGTGGGGTCTACACTAACTCCAGGGAGTAAGTGTCCGAACTGAATTGTAGGACACCCAGCTGGTATCCAGAGGATGAGAAAACTGGTTGGTGTGGGGAAAATCCCCCTACATTTGGCATCAGAATTGTTAGGAGTACATAAAAACAATTTATTTCCTTTCAGGCTGCGGTAACAAAATACAGCAGGTGCGTTCAACAAGAGAAATTTATTTTCTCACAGTTCTGGAGGACAGAAGTCCAAAATCAAAGTGCCATTAGGGCTGGTTTTTAATGACGCCTATCTTCCTAGCTTATCCACAGTTACCTTCTTGTTGTGTTTCCGCAGGATTTTTCCTTTGTACGTGCAGGGGAGATGGCGGAGTGGAGGGAGCAATATCTGGTGTCACCACTTGTAAGAACACAAGTCCTAGCTGATTAGGGCCTCACTCTATAGCCTCAGGTAACCTTATCCCCTTAAAGACCCTATATCTCCAAATACAGTCATAATGGGGGTTAGAGCTTCAACATGTGAATTTTGAAGGGATACACTTCAGTCCATAACATCTAGACATATAGAGATCAACAGAATAAAAGTGAGAGTCCAGAAATGAATAGTCACATTTAAGATCAACTGAGTTTTGACAAAGTGCTGAGACAATAAGGTGGAAGAAAAGGCGTTTCATCAAATTGTACTGGGACTACTGGATATCCACATGCAGAGGAATGAAGATGGACTGTACCTCTAACTACATACTTAGAATAAAAGACTTAAAAATCAGGGCTTAACTATAAAACTCTTAGAAAAAACAGAGATAAATCTACAGGGCCTGGAATTAGGCAATGGTTTATTATATACGACGCCAGAAGTACAAGCAAAAAAAAAAAAAAAAGATAAATCAGATATCATCAAAATAAAAAAAACTTTCATGCTTCAAGAACCCTATCAAGAATGTGAAAAGCTAACCCACATTATGGGAAGAAATATTGGAAAATTGTATACATATATGATAAAGAAGTTGTATTTAGAATATATTAAAAAAAAAACCTCTTACAATTCAATGAGAAAACAACCCAGTTAAAAAATGGACAAAGGATCTAAATAAACATTTCTCCAAAGAAGATGTACACAAAGCCAGTAAGTACATAAAAAGATGGTCAACATCATTAGCCATCAGTGAAATGGAAACTAAAACCATAGTGAGATACCACTTCACACCTACTAGAATGACTATAATCATAAAGGCGGGGCACTTGGGTGGCTCAGTCCATTAAGCATCCAACTTTGTCTCGGGTCATGATCTCACAGGTCGTGAGTTCCAGCCCCGCAACGGGCTCTGCACTGTTCAGATTCTCTGTCTCTGTCTCCCTCTCTCTCTGCCCCTCCCCTGCTCACATGCTCACTCTCTCTTTCTCTCTCTCACTCTAAAATAAACATTTTTTTAAAGGCAATACTAAGTAGTGTTCGTGAGGATACGGAATAACCAGAATTTTCATACATTGCTAGTAGGCACATAAAATAGTGCAGTCGCTTTAGAAGACAGTCTGGCAGTTCCCCAAATGTTGAACACTGAGTTACCAGATGACTCCAAGGTATATACCAAAAAGAAATTAAAACATACATTCACACAAATATACAGGAGTGTTCAAAATACCCAAAAAGTGAGGGCATCTGGGTGGCTCAATTGGTTGAGCATTCAACTTAGACTCAGGTCATTATCTCACAGTCTGTGGGTTTGAGCCCCGCATCAGGCTCTGTGCTGACAGCTCAGAGCCTGGAACCTGCTTCAGGTTCTGTCTCCCTCTCTCTCTGCCCTTCCTCTGCTCACTCTCTATCTCTCAAAAATAAATAAATGTTAAAAAAAATTTTTTAAATACCCAAAAAGTGGAACTAGCCCAAATGCTCATTAACTGATGAATGGATAAATAAAATGTGGTATATCCCTACAGTGGAATATTACTTGACAATAAAGAAATAAAGTATTGATACATTTTATACTACAGATACATCTTGAAAACATGCTAAGAGAAAGAGGCCAGTGACAAAAGACCATATATGTATGAATCCACTTATGTGAAATGTCCAGAATAGGCAAATCTGTAGGAAGTATACTATTGTCTGCCTATGGCTGGGGGCACCAGGGGTGAAGAGTGACTACTAATGCGTAGGAAGTATCTTTTGGGCTGATGTTCTAAAACTGATTGTGCTAGAGACTGCACAAGTATATGCTAAAAAACACTGATTTGTACCCTAGATGAGTGAGTTGCATGGTATGAACTTTATTCCAATAAAGCTGTTATTTTTTTAAAAAGCAAGGTAAAGAATAATAAATAGTATGACCCCATTTGTATACATTTTTACCCATAGGTAAGTATGTGTGCTGGAACAGGAGTAGAAGTTTTCTGGGGAGGGGCTCCTGGGTGGCTCAGTCAGTTGAACCTCCGATTATTGATTTCAGCTCAGGTCATGATCTCACTCAGTGAGTTGGTGAGTTCAAACCCTGCACCAGGCTCTGTGCTGACAATGTGGAGCCTGCTTAGGATTCTCTGTCTCCCTCTCTCTCTGCCCCTCTCCCTCTCATGTGCTGTTTCTCTCTCAAAAATGAATAAATTAATAAATATACATTAAAAAAGTTTTCTGGGGAACAAGTCAAGAAATATCAGTCATTAACAATGGGAAGGGAGACTATGATGAATGAAAGAAAGAAGAATCTCAATTTTCATTTTATCCCTTGCTGTTCACTTAAAATTTGTTTTCCACCATATAAAAGGAAATGTAAACTTTTTTAAATTAAAAGAACATGAGTTTTGTCTGGTATTAAAACCACACACTTTGGGCATAAGAATAAAGAAACAGATCAATGAAATAAACTCAAGTCCAAAAACTTTGTACACAAAGGAATTTAATATATGATAATAGCTAGTATCAGCAGAAAAAAGATACACTATTCCTTAACTCAGGCCAGAAATTCCTGATAAAATAAAAACATTACCACACACACACACACACACACACACACACACACACGAAAATATGCCCAATAAAAATCTTAGAAAAACTATAGGGGGTAGCACTCTGCCCTGTAACTATAGACTACTTTCACAATAGATGGCTTCTCTAGGACACAAAATCCAAAAGTTACTAAAAGACTGATAAATCTGGTTACATATAAACTTAAACTCTGTTATAATAAAAGATAACATTAGTTAAATGAAAAGTCATATTTGTCTTTTAGCAACAAAATATTTACAACAGATGGAAGTTTACATACTTTGCACATACATACAATAAGAATTCAACAGATGGTATCTTAACATAATAAAACTGAAATTAAATTCGTATTTTTCAACAAAACAATGGATGGAATGAATTACAGATTTACTGTGAAAGTTATTAATGGGACTTAAATACAATATATGTATGTAAGTGAAGTGTAGCCTTAATCTTAAAAATGGTTTGGGGTCCCTGAGTGGCTCAGTCAGTTAAGCGTCCGACTTCGGCTCAGGTCATAATGTCACGGTTTGTGAGTTTGAGCCCTGTGTCGGGCTCTGTGCTGACAGCTCAGAGCCTGGAGCCTGCTTCAGATTCTGTCTCCCTGGCTCTCTGCCCCTCCCTCATTCACACTCTGTCTCTCTCTTTCTCTCAAAAATAAGCAAACATTAAAAATATTTTTTAATGGTTTGTATTTTTATCAACACTGTCACTGGCCCTCTTCAGTGAGCAATATGAAACAATGTTTGTTATAATCATTTCAGCTAAAAAAAATCTAAGACAAGTATTTTTAAGTAAGCAGGTTTTCTTCCATTATCATATGCCTTACAATCAGAGATATATATTCATGTGGTGTTTAAAACAAAAAAAAAAATCTGCGCTAAAATAAACATTCAAGTTTATGTTGGTTTTCTCCTCCTCTACCCACAAATATTTATGAATATATCCAGCTAGGTACCAATTTCCCACTAAGAACAAATAATCTATTTAAAACTAAGTGTTCTTTAAGGTGAACAGAGCAAAACCACCACCTTTCACACCCCCAGAAAAGGCAAGACACGACAGAAGCTTCAAGTGTACATGAAGTGACACTTTCTCCTCTCCCTGCAGGATGAGATCACATTATTCAATTCAATTCAAAGATTACAGTCACACAGAGTGGAGGTTTTGACTGAATGCTTTTATAATGAGCTCTCAGAAAGTCTTAGGCTTACTCTTACTTAATGTAGTCATTAATCCTCATGAACACCTTATTGTAAAAACTAACAAATACACGGGATAAAAGTAATCAAGTCCAAAGAGACCAGCCACACTAATCCCCTGAAACTTCAGGAGTCACAAGGAAAAATGTAATGTAATTTAATAACCCCTCCTCCCCCCGAACTCTGTACATTTGTTACAAGGAGTTCCTACTGGGATTACATTCGCAGTATAAATGCCTGACTTTCAAGCCCAGACCTAACCATGCTGCCTTGAAGACACTAAACCTGCATTAGTTGATCACTTGTTGTCTCCTTTCACACAGCCAGGGTGGTTTACAGACAAGGCTTCAGTCTGACTTTATCTTTTTCTTTATTCATTTGGGAGATTTTCACTGGTTTCCAGCTGAGTTCCTAGAGCTATGGGTAATAATAGCTCTAGATGGTGAACTGAATAAAAACATGGTGAAAGGCTTTCTTTTCAATTACTATTAATTATATAATGAATAATAAAGGAGTTAGGTTTATCATTAGTATTATTATTATTTCTACTTTACATATTCCCCTCATACTTTCAACACACTATCCCATGTAAGCCTTCAAAAAAAAAAAAAAATTCCTAGCCAATGATGTTTTATCATCATTACCGTTTTATAGATGAGAAAACTGAAAATCAAATAAATTACTTAGCTAAAATCCCACAAGAATTCTTTCATGCAAACTAGAATCAGGTCTGGCACTATGACTAGGACTGTCTCCATTGCAAATCACTGCATCTCAAAACAAAACAGGGGCACCTGGATGGTTCAGTCAGTCGGTTAAGCATGGGACTTCAGCTCAGGTCATGATTTCGTGATTCACAAGTTCAAGCCCAGGTTAAGGACCTGTGCTGACAGCTCAGAGCCTGGGGCCTGCTTCAGATTCTGTGTCTCCCTCTCTCTCTCGGCCCCTCCTGTGCTCATGCTCTGTCTCTCTCTGTCTCTCAAAAATAAACATTAAAAAAAAAAAAAGAAAACAAGATTAAGTTGAGTTAGAGTGCACAGAGGAAATAAGGCATTGAATCCAAAGCAGTGTCTGGCCTAAATGAATGGCGATAAACAAGAACATGACAGTTCTAAGGACAATAAGTGAATTAGCTAGATGAGCAAGAAAGGTATGGGGAACCTGGACTTTTGCCAAAAGCCAGTGAAGAGCAGGCCAGGAGCAAAGGGCAGGATCAAAAGGAAAGCAAGCACAGCAAGCGGTCAGGGGCACCATCAAGGTCTTCTAGGCAGGAGGGCACCAGCTGAGACTCCAGAAACATAAGGGCAGTGGAGATGAGGGGAAAGGAGATAGGGCTGGTGATGTACAGGCAGAGAAGTGACAGTTCAGATGTGCATCTTAGATGAGTCCCTTTGGTGACTATGCAATTGGAGCGGGCCAAGCCCAGAGGCGGGGAGCCCCATCAGAAGACCCCGCAGCATCTACATGAGGATGAGGTCCTGAGCCAGGAAGCACCCTGGTGGTCTGTGAGAGAGAAAAAGAGAAATGCTGAGAAATATTTAAGACATAAAATTTGCAACCCTTATCAGATGACTGTATGCAGAGGGAGAAAAAGATAGAAGGATGACTCTCAGATTTCTAACATAGAAAACTGGGTGGATGGGGAGCTGAGACGATACGGAAGGTTAAACAGCCTTGAAGAAAAACAAACTCCATTTTGGTCAGGTTCATGGGATATCCAAGTAGGTATGTTGCATGGGAAGTCAGAAACAGGACTCTGATACTTATCAGAATAACCAAGAAAACAGGCTGATAAATCATTAACACAGAAAGGTAACTGACATGATCTCATGGTCTGTGAGTTCGAGCCCCGCATCGGGCTCTGTGCTGACAGCTCAGAGCCTGGAGCCTGCTTCGGATTCTGTGTCTCCCTCTTTCTCTGCGCCCCACCCCCCCACCCCCCGTGCTCATGCTCTGTCTCTCTGTCAAAAATAAACAAACCTTAAAAAATTTAAAAAAAATAAATAAATTCCAGTTAGTGAACATACAATGTAGTATTAGTTTCAGGCATACAATATAGTGATTCGACACTTCCATATGTCACCCTGTGCACATCACAAATGCACTCCTTTTTAAAAAATTGTTTTAAATGTTTATTCATTTTTGAGAAAAAGAGAGCATGAGCAGAGGAGGGGCAGAGAGAGAGGGAGACACAGATCTGAAGCAGGTTCCAGGCTCTAAGGTATCAGCACAGAGCCTGACACAGGGCTCGAACTCACGAACCATAGGATCATGACCTGAGCCAAAATCAGACGCTTAACTGACTGAGCCACCCAGGCACCCCAACAAGTGCCCTCCTTAATCCCCATCGCCTATTTAACACACACCCACCCCCCCTTCCACCTCTGCTCTGGTAACCATCCGTTTGAGCTCTGTAGTTAAAAGCCTGTTTCTCGATTTGCCTCTCTCTCTTTTCCCTTTGCTCATTTATCTTGTGGCAACAGGTATCTTTAAGAGACAGAGAACCTAGAGTGTTTAAGCATGGTTAAAGAAGTATGAGGGGGAACACAGGGAAAGTTCAAAACCTGGAAAGAATAGGAAACAGAGTTTCACAACAAGGAATGGGCAACGGTGCCGGATGCAACAGAAATACCCAGTAAAACAGGGAAGAGAAATCAGCAGTAAGTAGATGGTGCCTAGTGATGTCAGCAGGCACCTCAGCGGAGTGGTGAAAGAAGAAAGCCTCATTACATGGGCTGAACATGACCAGAAGGTGAGGAGGTGAGGACTAGGAGACCTGCCCCCTCTTTGGAGAATCGGGGAGATGGGGAAGCAATGTATTAGACAACACTAGGGAGGGATCTATGGGCAAAGGAGGGGTACAGGCATGTTTCATAGACTAAGGCAATGCTTCTCAACCCAGGCCACACATCGGTCATTTTTAAAAAGCTTGCCTGGTAGCGTGCCTGAGTCAGTTGAGCATCCAACTCTTGATTTCGGCTCAGGTCATGATCCCAGGGTTGTGGGATCAAGCCCCAAATGGGGCTCCACACTGAGTGTGGAGCCTGAGTAAGATTCTCTCTCCCCCTGCCCCTCTTTCCTGTCACATGCTCACTCTAACAAAAAAATTAATGAAAAATAAAATAATAAAAGCTCCCCTGGTGATTCTAATGTGCAACTGTGTTAAGAACCACTGGACTCAGAGATAACAGTTTATGAAGAATGGGAGAGCAAAGACTCAAGAAAGAGGGAGTCTGAAGTAGAACAAGAATCTGGAAGAGTACAGAGCCCCAAGGAAAGATGAAGACACAAATCCAGTGCAGTTGGGAGACATGATATTGGTGTTTCTAAGTCGTGATTAATAAGCAGCCAGAAGTTTTAAGAAATTTTGGGTTTTAACAAAATTACTGCATTTCATCTACTCTCAGATGCTACTATGGTAGCTACCCTGAATTTAGAATCCATAAAATACAGTATTTTTGTAAGTGTTCGTTTCCATTGCATCATTCCAATACCATGAATATCACATCCAATTTTAGTTTTAGGTCCTAAAGACTGCTGAATGATTGAAATTTCAATATGAAATATGACAATCAGCAACCTAAATACAAAACTTTTAAAGATAAGCTGTGGGGCACCTGGGTGGCTCAGTCGGTTAAGCATCTGACTTCGGCTCAGGTCATGATCTCACAGCATGTGAGTTCGAGCCCCAGATCAGGCTCTGTGCTACAGCTCAGAGCCTGGAGCCTGCCTCGGCTTCTGTGCCTCTGTCTCTCTCTGCCCCTCCCCCACTTGCACTCTGTCTCTCTCTCTCTCCCTCTCTTTCTCTCTCAAAAATAAATATTGAAAAAAAAAAAGATAAGATGTTAAACATCACCAGTCTCTGAAGTAATCCCGCAAAGCTGCACATAAAACCACTGCTGGCCTAGGCTCTACCACTTTCGTTATCAAATCCTATCCCAGAACCACTACCTCTAGTCACATGAGTATGTCAGAAGGAAAGGAACACTCCAGGCCGGCTTTCATAAACAGTCATGCCAAGTGGCACGCACATTCACTCGGGGAAATAAGGAGTACCGTGAAGGCCACACTAAGTAAACAGAGCCAGCATCAATATGGCAACACAATCATGGACAAGCTCAGTTCTACACAGTTCTCATAAAATCAAATGCCCACACTCCTACTTACAGAGTCTAAAATTCTCCTACGTGTTTGACGCTTGCTTCATTTAACATTCGTGTTTTGTTTCATTGAAGTAATTCTGATGTTGGTTCCATTTTGCACTAATTAATTTCTGAAAACCTAAGTACAAACTAGTATCCAAGCTTGAGACTAAATTTTATACTATTTTGAGATACGGAAAATGTGGTATCTAAAATGCTGCCATCTATTATTGTTTCAGGTTTGACTCTTTTCTTCTAAAGGGAAAGGGGTTTTTTCTTTGTTTTTATTTTTGAAACCTTTGAGTTTTGGGGGGGTTTTCTTGTTTTTTTGCAAACATGCTCAGCTTACCCTAAATGGATTTTAAATAGTCATTATTCCTCTCAGGCTGAAACAATAAAATAATGCTTCTGCTTTTGAAGATAAAGGTTTATAATTTTGCTTCTAAATTCTTTAGAACATTTTCATTTCAGACAGCACATTAAAAGAAATCTTAAATAAAAGAAATTCACAATTAGAAACGATTATCAGGAACCCCTGGGGGGCTCAGTTGGTTAAGCATCCAACTCCTGAGCTCAGCACAGCTCAAGAGATCCAGCATTTGATCTATTGGAATGATTCCTGCCGATCTGACAGTGCAGAGCCTGCTTGGGATTCTCTCTCTCCCTCTGTCTGCCTGCCCCCTCAACACTCACATTCTCTCTCTCAAAATAAATAAATAAAACTTAAAAAAAAAATGAAAACATTATCAACTAACTTGATTCATCACTTAACTATGAATTTAAAGAGTCTTTTTTCATACAACTTAAAACATTTCAATACCTGCTTGTTCTCAATTCCAACGTGCTGGCTTGGATGTTTTTGATACATTGTATTTCTCCTGCTCATTGCACATTCACTTCATTTACACATACTTTGATAATCTGACAATCATTTCATAAATGCATGAACTGTGAAGTGAAATTGACAAAAAAATTGACAGAATGTCACTTATTCACAAAATCTAATTACTTATAAATTCAGAAGATATGTATGGCAGTATGGATACAGGGCTCTTGGTTCTTTTCTCGAATTCTGGAACGAAAATTCTCTATAATAAAAATGGAACCATGCTAGGCCTGAATACACATTTCATTCAAATCAACTTCAATCTACTACAAATAAATTCATTAAAGGAATGTCATCAACAATTAAAGATAAGTTACTGGTTTCCATCAAGATAGCTAACTGAAGACACAAAGAAATGACAGCTGATTCAATAATTATTGCTGGGGACTATGTACTAGCCCTAAGGAAAAAATCTTTCATAAAGCTTGATCCCCACCTCCATAATTCCTCAAATATTACAGATGGAAGAAATATTTGATTGTGCATTTCGTCCATTTACAAAAGAAATTATGGGTGGATTTTTTTTTCTCATTTAAAAAAATTAATCTTGGAGTGGAAAGGACTTTCAAAAATGACAGAAAACTCATTAGCCATAAAAGAAAAGATGGACAAATACTGCTTCATGAAGATTTAAAACTTCTGTTTGGAAACAACTACCATAAACAAAACCAAAAGTCCAATAACAAATTGGACAGGTAGTTGGACTATGTGACAGCCAAAGGGCTCATTTTCTTCATATAAAAAAAGCCACTTAAACCACCAAGAAAAAGAAAAATTCTAAGAGGAAAATGTGATCATATTAGGATGTCAGACAACAGGCACTCTAATTTGCTACTGAAGATTTAAACCTAGTTAAACTTTTTGCTGGCATTTGATGATATCTATAAAAATGTTAAATACATAGACCTTATAATGCAACAATTCTACATCTAGGAGTTTATCCTGCCACTAGGGTTACACCATATGCAAGGGAATTCCTTTATAGCACTGTTGATAATAATAAAAGGAGGGAGGAAAGTTGTGTCTGCTATGATACTGCTATACAATGGAACAGTCTAAATCCAGTTTTAAAGTGAGATTGCTATAAATATTAATATGAAAACATGTTAACGTTGTTAAAATAGAAAAAGCAAAGTTCTATGGCAGATATTTCTATTTATTTACCAAATCATATTTCTTCTTCCTCCAGGGCACATAGCTAGACTACATTTCCCAGCCTTCTCTGCAGTAATGCGGGGCATGTGACTAAGGCTGGCCAATAGAATGTGTGCAAAAGTAATGCCTGACACTTTCAGGCCTGGCCCAGGAAAACCTGCCTTGTGATCTCTGATGCCCTTTCACATCCCCACTAGTGTGAGTAAAGAGACCAAATAAAAGGAGCCTGGCTTCCCAAGTTTCCAACTTAATACAAAGCTGCCAAAGAGTACCACCCAACCAAAGACACCACACACTGAACCATTATGTGAGTGAGAATTAAAATTTTATTATGTGAAGCCACTAAAATTGTAAGGTTGTTACAGGAGTTATGTTGTAACTTGTAACCTGACAAATACAGGTCCCATTTGTGACTTCTAAATAAATACACACACACACACACACACACACACACACACACACACACACACGCACATGCACACACACACACATACACACACTGATACACCATATAAAAACATAAAGATGAATATTAAACCATAAACAGCTGTTCTCTCTGAGAAATGGGCCTAAAGATCAGGGAAGTAAATAAGGATGCTTTTGCTTTTCACTTTCTACTTCTTTGTGCTGTTTGACTTTTGTTTCTGTTATTCTACATTCATTAAATAAGAGTTCGTGAAAATCAGAGAGTTGTTAAAAATGTCAAAGTTTATCTGAAACAAAATGCCAGCTTATATTTATATTTAATTGCCACAGTACTATAGACTGCCTTATATCACTGTATCAACCAAAGAAACAATTATCTCATTTATAATGCTCTACATTTCAGCCTTTATTATTTCCTCTGAAATTTGTTCATTTTGTACATATTAGCTTAAGATTTATAAACTGAATTTTTTTACGTTTAGCTTTTATTCTGACTTTTGTCTTTAATATCCTAATATTTACCTTTATGCACAGCAGAAAGACATATCATGCTTCAAAATGCTAAATTCCATTTTCAATAAATATTTGTGAACTAAAAGTGCATTCCATTTCTTCTACCTTAAATGAATAAATAACTTATTGAATGTTTTACATTTTCTCTCAAAATTTGCAATAATTTTTAAGACATTCACTTTTTCACCCTTTCATGTTTTCTAAATTTCTCCAGATCATTTTTCCATCTGGATTTTTTGGGAGGAAGGGAGGACAAAATACTACCGGAATGACTTCATCCTTTGTAATGTCATATTCCAAGTATAAAAACTATACATTATAGGATCTTTTATAAAACTTTAAGCCTTTGAGGTTTGTTTGAATGTCCTGTTTAACTAGCAAGTAAATTTTGGTTGATATGTTCCCTCACTTATTTTTGATAATTCGCATGTATAAGTAAGATCCCTGCTTGACACTTCCTCATGCTCATCTCCTATTTACCTTAAAAATACATGAGTTTAGGGGCGCCTGGGTGGCGCAGTCGGTTAAGCGTCCGACTTCAGCCAGGTCACGATCTCGCGGTCCGTGAGTTCGAGCCCCGCGTCAGGCTCTGGGCTGATGGCTCGGAGCCTGGAGCCTGTTTCCGATCCTGTGTCTCCCTCTCTCTCTGCCCCTCCCCTGTTCATGCTCTGTCTCTCTCTGTCCCAAAAATAAATAAAAAACGTTGAAAAAAAAAAAATTTTTTAAAAAAATAAAAAAAATACATGAGTTTATTACTAATGAAAACTTCTTGATCCTACTACTCATACCTGCTTGCCTCAGAACATGAACTTTAAAAAAGAGAATAATTTTTAAATAATTGCAATTATTTTAAAAATCAAACCAGACACGAAATATTAAACAAATGTTTCATTAAAGCATATATGTTAAAATTTAAATTATATTAAAATTATATTAAAAGTTATATATCCACTAAATTTATATGAAATTCACATACAAGCATTACAAAATCTGTTAAGAAACTGACATGAACAAATTCTGTGCACTATCAACAGAATGCCAACCAAACAGAAATGTCAACATTGGAATTTTTTGGCTAAGATATATCTAAGCACTCATAGCTTTTCTTTGCTCTTGTATTCTATGTTCATGTTTTGATGGTGTTGCTTTATTTTTCCCTAAGGAACCACAATTTACGTTCTATTGTTTACACTGCTGATTTCACCTTGGGTGGGAAATGGCAGCAATTCCCCCATAGCTCTCGAACCCCAATTTCTAAATGTTTACCTTTGATAAGAGGATGGTGGGCTCACACATATTCTGAAGAGGGAAAATGATTCAGCTTTAAAGGCAAATAGCTGAGGAGCTCACACCTGACTGGCTCAAATCTGGGTGAGGAGGCAAGAGCATCTGCTAAGAGGAAGAAGAGGCAGGACTAAATATGGGGCTGTACAAGTTTGGCAAAGACACAATGAGAAAAGAAATGACACAAAGAAAAGCACAGAAAGTCTGTATTACAGGCTCATGAAACCACTTTTAAAAATTTCTAACTCACTTTGCAATGCTTAGTTACAAACAAAAGCCAAATCATGTCATTGCATTACAAAGGCTTTCATTTACTCCTTACTGTGGCACAGAAGACCCTCAGCCCCCTAGTTCCCTCTGGCTTCTGCATATCAATCCCATCACTTTCACATGCAAATCATCTTGGTTGGTGAGCAGTTTTCCAAAGAGTTACTAACCTTCAGGACATTGTACATGCTGTTCCTTCCAGAGCACTCTTCTTTCCTACAGCAAGGATTTTTAGTTACCCTGTTGGCTTGAGATGGACAATATGAAGTCTAGAAATCACAAGCAAGATACTAGAAAAAATTTGCAAATTTACAGCTTGAAGTAATATTCTGTGGTATGAGTTAAACATTAAAATGCAGAGCAACCATATGGACTATTCAGAGATGCCTAATTGAGGCTAGTTGAATCTTGCCTGCCTCAACATAGAGTTCGTACCTTAATCCAATCCACTGGGAATATTTTCTTCCCAACAAGAGTCTTCAATTCACTACCACATCAATTAAAGGATAGGAAACAAATATCTGATTCTGTGGTTCTGTTAACCAAAAAAAGAATCATTTTAACATGTCTAAACTGTTTTCACATTCAAAATTTCAACCTAAGAGCTAAAATTATATATGTGTGTGTGTATACATACATACATATATGTATATGTATATGTATATATACATATACATATATATATACATACACATATATATGTATGTATATATATATATACATA